>NW_022987547.1:12148539-12748539 GCF_902827165.1 Trematomus bernacchii
CGCCCTGTTTGGTCCAAACTTGAATTTTCCTCCATCCCTTGACGTACATGTAGACGTATTGGTGGTGAGAAGTGGAGGATACATCTGTAACATGTGTCAGGGTGTATTTTGTGCTTATTTCAATGCAAACCTGCTGTGACCTTTGACCTTTCATTCATACGGCTTTCTGCTGCAGGGACTTTTGCGGGCAAAGGCAGTATTTGTAGTAAGCTAAATGTATTTTTCTCAGAGCTGTCTTACGTTTAGTCTGCGCTCTCCCTTCAACTGTTTATTTTGTCACGATTCATTTCAATGTGACAAATGTTCACCATGCAAACGACTTCTTTTATTCAATATGCAAACCATAATGGAACATATCTGTATTCCTTCCACCCAGCCACTGTACAGGTACAGTTGGTTGACTGTATAATACATTTGCTACTGCATGAATGACATGCTTGTTTTCTCAGTGCAGGTTATATAAGCACTGCTCTAATCTACAGTTTCAATGGACAGAACATTATTTAGGAGGGCTATAGCATGAGACGTTTAATGTTGATGTAATGGCAACATTAGAAGTGGAATAAGGGGTGGGAGACAGGAAGCACCATTTAGCTACCGGCTCAATCTCCAAAGCAGATCTTCCGGTGGACGGGTGCTTCCCTGTGTTAACGCTACAATAATCTGAGTGGAGCTGATAGATGAGGAGATGAACAGGGGGGGGGGGGGTTGGCAGTGATTAGAGTGGGACAAAATAGAGCTGAACAATTTACAAAAAATAATTGATTCCCATTATTATGACGGATTTTTACTTCATTATATTGACTTTCATTAAGAAGCATATTAGAATGGCACTCAGAGAGGGCACACCTTCAACAAGGCTAGTGATGCGTTTAATTACTGTTCAAATGGACGCTACAAAGAACATGTTTTGTGTTCTTTTGCCCAGAGTTTTTTTTTTTTATGTGTTTATATCGATTTGCTGAATCAAATTGGTTTGGCATTCACATGAATTGCACTAGTCAGGTACATATTGATAATGGTGTGAGTTTTGCAGGAATCTGTACCAAGATGTTTTTTTAAGTCTGTATGGGCCGCGGTGGCGCAGTGAGCAGTTCAATCCCACCTTAACCGCCACTGCAGTCACCATGCCGTTGTGTCCTTGGGCAAGACACTTCACCATACATGGCTCCTGTGGGTATAGTCCACAGTATTGATATATATATGTAATATGTAATGTAATATGCACTTGTAAAAGCGCTAAAATAAATGCAATGAATTGTTATTATTATTTTTATTATTATTATAAAGTCAGGACATCTCTGCAGCATGATGATATTATTTGACACACATTTGAAACATGACGCACTTCTTAACAAATAGTTCCTCTTCTGCAACTGCAAAAATTACTGTAGGACATATCAAAATGTCGACTAAATGTGAAATAATTGTTAAACCCTTTTTCGAAACCACTCTGTGCTGCAGTGGGATGGGAAATCTATAACCATGTTTCCAGCCACCACACCAGCACATTTTTGTATCTTGCACTGTTTGTCCAGTCAGAAACTTTGCAGAAGAAGAGAGTGCAAAAAGATGACGTAAATAAAAGAGGGATGTTTGGTGAAAAACGATGAAGAAAACTTGGTGGAGATGATGAAAATATAATGTTTGTGTTTACTTATTGTAACTAAGGAAGGTTGCATCGGATTTGTGTGGAATTTTTTTCACATTTTATGCAGATAGGCGGAACGGGCGGTCTGTTTGTGCTGTAACACTGCCCTGTGATCTGTAGCTGTTTTACTAACAGTGAAAAGGTGTAAAATAGACTCCTTCTGTTGTGATATCTGCAGGGGGAACCTTTGTGTATAGGATTGTGTATGTGTAGTGAAATAGAGATGACATGCACATCACTCTGGTGTCTATTCCCCCACAGGAGGTGCATGGACATGCTGGTCCACCCTGCCTCAAGTTTATTTTTGAAAACAAGAAAAATGAATTAGATTCTGGATAAGGTTGCATTCAAGGTCACAAAACAAAGCCTGACGATGACCGGATTTCCTGCTTCGATGATGCAGATATTAGTATTTCTATCTTCATCTTGGGTCTTTGTCACTGGCACCATCTGCACCATTTCCCAGCATGTAATGTATACACCTAAAAACACATCTCCCAAACAGAAACCCTCCAAAAAAAGCTGACATCGCTTACAGAGAAACCCCCTCTGTTGAGTCACACACACATAAGTTTCCCCTCTCAGAAACGGTATGAGTGCATGTTGTGCTTTGTGACTGGTGGTTAAGATTTAAAGGCTGCTAATGTGTGGGACGATGACCTCCCCCTCATGCTGCTGCTGGCCAGAGGAGTGCGGTGAGGTTCCCCCTTTAACAAGTCTCTGCAGGCCCATCCGTCTTGGCAGAGAGCCTGTCAGTCTGTACTCAGGGCTTTATCAGCTTGATAAATGAACAGGCGCTCAGATGAAAAGGCTAACGCGGCACAGAGGGGGGACGACATGATTTTGGATGTCGCCGTCACAAAGCTGCTGTCGGCTAACTCAGTTATACTAAATCATTACCTTCATCAAACTAACAGGGTGGGAAGTCACTTAATATATTAACCTCAACTTAAGTACATGTTAAAGGTAATTTTTATACTTGACTTAACTCCATCTCCAAAGGGAAAGGATTCTTTTTTTGTATCAAGTACATTTATTTGATGATTTAAGTTACTTTACAGATTCAGATTAATAATACAAAATATAATCAACTTAAAAGGTTAAGTATTGATGTAGATTATTAAACAGCATTATAAAAAGTACATTAACCAACTACATTATATAACAAATCATTTTACCCTAATATAAGGATTGTGTTGGCATTTATTATTAGATATGGTATTGCCTCTTTTGTCTTATATTAGTAAAAAAAATGTGTCCAAAAGAGTAGAACATTTGAAAAGTAAAGTTAGGAAAAAAGGTAAAGAGTACAATATTTGACTGTGAGATGTAGAGTGGCATACAAGGAAATACTCACATAAAGTACAAGTATGTCCGCATTGTTCAGTACCCACTTTCTTACTTTTCACTGCTGGTGTGTGTGTGGCAGTAAATCATATCAGTAGGGGGATGGTGAGTAATCAGGAGCGCACACACACACACACACACCCACACACCACACACACACACACACACACACACACACACACACACACCCACACACACTTGTACAGATGGTGTGTGACCACTGATCACCAGCCTTGGTATCAGCATCTCTGTCACTTTCTCAGTTCAATCAGCACTCGGTGTGTGTGACTCCTAACAGAATGTATTATCTGTGTCTGTGTGGAGAGGGGGGGTCAAGAGCGAAAGAGGGAGAGTAAATGAAAATGATTCCCAGAGTTGCGTAAAGGCAGCATTTGGCTATACTCCAGTACCTACCCCTCTCCATCTTTGTCAGAACACTTGAAGAAATGAACTCTGATCTCAGAGCTGAGACTTTGGTGGCGTCTTTCAAATCCCTCACTCTGCAGCTTTTAGTGGGAGGGTGATTTCATGTTCACATAAAATGGCATAAAATCTAGATTATGAAAAAACAACCTTTTGCTTTCAAAGTTAAAATAAAAATAAATGTACACATAATGAGTAGAAAAAATAAGCCTTTAGTAAAGTTCCAAAAACACTCAAATAAAAGTGAACTACTTAAAAGTGACGATTACTTGTTAAACAACCTTCAAGTACCATTAGCTTTATTTATTTTGTGCAATAACCCAATATCCCATTAGCTTAATGCCAAGGGCGGGGCATATTACTGCCTAACTGACCTGAACAATACTTAATCCCTGCAGCACTCACTTCATTTAGGATATTTCTGTCAATGCCATCCTAGATTGTTCTGTCAGTCGCTGATAAAAGACAGCCGGTGGAGCAGGTGGGTGTAAAACAAGCCCTTTGTTTTTTGTTTTCTAACCCCCCCCCCCCAGCTGCTGTCACTTCCTCCTCCTCTCATTTATTTTGGGTTCCCTCATTTCATCCCTCACTCTTCTGTCTGCGGCAGGTTGTTCCCAAGCCCCGCTCCCAGCAGGGACTCCAGATGGCAGATAGATAGTCTGATCACGTCATAGATCATATTTATTCACATTACTTAATATCGCACATTCTACACACTTAGTTTAAAATGCAAGTCATCTCTGTTTATTTGTGTGCCCATTTGTAACAGCGTAATTGTGTCTCTCTAAATTGCCCTTGTTGAAACACCTGAAGTTTGATCTGTGACCCCACTCCCTGTGTTTGTTTAGCTTTTAGAGCAGAAGGACACTATACACACAGACTGAACCTTGAGGGTCCCCACAGGTGTGTTTGTCTGGCCCTGTCCTTTCACTGCTCCTAATAAAAACAACCTTTTTGTCTCAGCTGTCACCTTGAAACCCTTTTTGCAGTCTTTGTTTGGTTTGTCAAATGTGCTCTTGTGAGCTCACGGCGCCTCGCAGACTAGAGTCATTTGAAGAAATCAAACACATTTTTTACATCTCCTTTGCAATGTAGCCATAAAACTAGCTATCAATCATGTTTTATATGCTTGTAATGCATTTCCATAGCGTTTCTCTTCATTGCGGTCACAGCTCGTTGATTTAAAGTGGAATTTGTCATGTTTTCAGGCATTTGTTTTTAAAACAGCAAACGTACTGGATTGATTAGCAGACCTTGAGTGTTACACATTTATCCAGTGAGTATGTTTTACCTTACAATTTAATAAGGTTTCTGGCTTTGCTCCAGGTTGAAACGTATAGCTCACATAAGGTTTACGGGCTCTCAGCCAAGCATGTCGCTCTTTATTTTCGGTCAGGTTCTCAGCTCCCTACAGGTTCCTCTGCTCAACATCATACTTCTCTTGTAATCAGGGAAGGTAAATGTGTTGCAAACGGGACAGGTCCACAGTGGAGATTATGCATGTTGGCAGCTACTTAAAGGTGGGGTAGGTAAGTTTGAGAAAACCGGCTCGAGATACACTTTTGTTATAATTCCATGGAATGCTCTTAACATCCCGATAGCAATGAATATCTTAAGTGCTTTGGACAAAGAATCCATAAAAAAAAGTCATCTGTGGAAGCCGTAGTACTGTAAAAAGCATGACCAATCATCTGAGCCGGCCCGGCTAAAAATAACTGGATGGCCTACCTGCCTGTCAGCCTTCCATCTGTGCACAAAACTTATCTCGTGCCCTCATTGGTCATGTGCGCGTACTGTGTGGTTGGAGGAGGGGCTCTGTAAGGAAGTGGCAGATTTTCCTCCGGTCGTGTATTTTCAAATTCTAAGCGATCTCAAGCCGGTGTTCCTTCCAAAATTACCTACCCCACCTTTAAGGAGGATCTAATTTAATAATTTTGTATACTGCCAGGTATTTTAAATCCATATTAGAACATCATAATTCACGTAGTTATTAATATGTTGTATGAATAGTATGACCTGCAATATAAATATAGAGAAGTCAAATATTTATTTCCAAATTGTTGTTTATTAGAAGTATAAAGTAGCATAAAATCGAAATATTCAAAGTACAAGTACGTTCAATTTGTACTTAAGAACAGTACAAGGCCATTTACTTAAATGTGGATTTCTATAGGTTTGAAAATGTAAATGTTTGGGAAGTACATAACTCAACGAAATACATGACAGTTTAAGTAATTTTTTGACATTTTAATGTGTAAATGTTCAATATTAAAGTGGGAAACCAAGACTAATGTCCCTGTTGTAACGTGCTTTAGCTCACGATTGTGTCAACAGGTCATACAAAGTCATGTTTTCAGGATATGAAGAATAAACCTGGAGGAAACGCACTGTGAATTAACAACCTAATGAGGTACCATTCAAATCAAAGTCCAACCAGCCCCCACGGCCCTTCCCACTCCCCCTCACCCCCCCTCCCATGGTGGGGTCGTCGTCTGTGAGGAACGTTCCCACCTGAGAGAGAGGCTGCGGCGGATGTTGGAAATGAAATCACTTCCTGCTGCAGTCTGAATATAGTCCTGATTGGATGCAGAGGGGATGTTTACATAGCGGCTGCGGGGGCTCCTGACACAATAGACACATGTTTGTTGGATGACGGCAGGCATTGTAATGTTGAAATTGTTTTCAAGTAGAGTTCCTTTGTTGCTGTGTGATGTCTTGTTTGCATGCTGGGATATCTGCTGGGGAACTTTAAGCTTTCTGCAAGGCAAGGGCAAGAACAACTCAATAGGAAGAGTAACGTCCTGACATTTATATGGCAACCAGCTGAAAACACATCTCACTCACTCTGTTCCATTCTGACAGTTATTGCCCTCAGATCTGAGAGCAGGTTTTCCAGGTTAACTGTGTCAAATCGACTCTTCCTTCCTCTCTGAGCCGTGTCTTGGCCTCTTCGAGGAACTCCTCCACTCTTTTGGGCGACTGTTCAATCAAAATGTCTCTGCTTCCACTCTGTATGAGTCGATAATAACCCAAACCTGAGGCCAGAACAATGCTGGAGTTGGTCTGGATTCTCTCTCTTGGATTGTGTATGGATATAGACCCAATAGCTGTGACAACGCCCATACAACAACTTCAGGCTTGGGGAGTAACAGATGAGGAAGACATAATCAGGGTACAACAAGAAGGTAACTGTAATTCCCCTACAGTTACATTCAAAAAGACGTAATTAGATTACTGTTAAAAAATGGGGATTACTAGCAGTTCTTCTATGTAAGCTATACTGTTCTGAAGGCTTTATACTGATATAATGAAACTATATGCCTACTGCCTGAATCTGCTTCATGGTTTTCACTTTCTTTGGTTAATTTCTTCTGTTTTTAATTCAGTAGGTGAACTTATATGTTCATAAAATAGTGTGTGTTGAGCTTAACTGTGTGCTTTTAAACTGTAGTATGTGCTCATGTGTTTCTGTGTAGGCTACTGCCTGAATATGCTTCATGAAAGGACGCTTTTCCTATAAATAAAAGAGGACGTACTAAATACTAAACATCTTGGTTTCTCCTTTCCTTAGGTCACATTGTTCTGTTGTCTTACATAATACACTACACATCTTATTGTTATTATTTTCCTTTTGTATTTATTTGCATTGCATTTGGTATTGACGTAATCCAAAAGTAACTGAAAGAAAACAGTTACTTATTTTGATACTCAGATTAGGTTACTGATTACTTTTTTTTTTACAGGTAACTAGTAATTGTATCGATTCCATTTTAAAGGAACCCTCCCAACCCGGGACAACAAATAATTATGGGTATACACTGGCACTTCATTTACATTGGGTACTGTAGCGGCACATTAAACAGAGGGGGGTCATAGTGGCTCTGCATGATAGTGGCTTTGTCAATGCTTTATCTAAGTGTCTGAAAATTGGCAGATTTCAAGCCAATAATTCAGAGATCATGTTATAATATAGTAAATCTCCCCTCTGATTTATCTTACCAGTTTACATCCTAACTCTTAGATGCATAAGTGGGTCTTTTTTGACCCGGTGAGGTGGTTTTCTTGAAGTATCTTTGTAATTAAAAAATGTTATCATTTCATATTCCAGCTATTCCTCAAAAAACATGTTTTGGATATCATGCCATTCAAATTTTTAATTTACATTTTAAGAAATTGTAGTTTTCGTATTACTACCCCCAAGCTTCCATAAGTGGGTCTTTTTTGACCCGGTGAGGTGGTATTCTTCAAGTATCTTTGTAATTAAATTTTTTTATCATTCATATTCCAGCTATTCCTCAAAAAACATGTTTTGGATATCATGCCATTCAAATTTTAATTTTACATTTTAAGAAATTGTAGTTTTTGTATTACTACCCCAAGCTTCCATAAGTGGGTCAAAAATGACCCGCATGCATTTTCTATGGAATTTCGTTTTTTTTCAAAATGTAAACAATTTTTCTAAAATTATAAATAGTGAAAAATTAAATATAAAATATTTCTAGTGTGAACCAAAATATAATACTAAATATTATACAAGTGATTTTTCTTAACCAAAATGACAAAAATGGCATAAAAACACTTATTCTAAATGCGGGTCCTTTTTGACCCACTTATGGAAGAGTGTAGGGTCCAGTCACTCGTGCATCTAAGGGTTCCTGTTCTCCCCAGATATAGCAGTAAAAACTATTATTCACAGATTATAACTGTGATTAACGCATTACAATGTTTGAACAGATTGACAACCATTACAAATGACTTGTGTTGCCTTGTTGCTCATTGTGTGAACACAGCACAAGCCATGTAGCTGCTACTAAACTGCTGTTAACACAACGGTAGCTGTTGTGAAAAAGAAATAACCATTATATATCTCTATATTGTATATTCATTTAGGCATGTTTTAATACACGTCATCTGCTGACAGCGCTGTTTACATTACTGTCAGATGTGTTGGCCTTACTTTTAGAGAGGCACTATGTCATCCATTTTTTCATACATTCTATGCTAAAGACAGCTCTTATAATATAATGTGTGCCATATTTTAAAAGGGTTAACGGGTCTACCCAGTGGTGAGGACCCCTTGGTAAGCAAAACAAGACCCTTCAGTGACCACCATCCATTTCAGACGACAGCTTAATCTCCCTGCTATATTCAGTCCCCCTGACCTAACATAAAACACTTCACACAACTTCTTAAACCTGCATCAACTGATTTATTTGTTGTGGTAGAGCGATATGTTATCACTGAAACAGATATTTATGCTTTTATACATTGACTTTCACAGTAGGCTATACAATATATGAGTGTTCTGTATATGACTGTATATTTCTTGTTGCTTTCACACAGAATTCATATGTAAATGTGTGTTTATCTTTAAATTAAACCACTGATGTTTAAGACATGGCAATCAAAATGAGTTATACTGATCTTTCAAATAAATGCTCTCATTTTAAATATGCAAATTCTCTCGAGCAAGTATTGCTATTCAGGCATTCTGTAATTGTTTCTACATAATCTGGTATTGTGACTCAAAACAAGTTTTCATGAATTGGTTTGTATGTACCAAGAAGTGTGTAAGCTGGATGGACTGGAAATAAAATGACCTATCTCTTTGTTGAAACATATATACTGTATGTTTAATGTTACTTTAAGGTGCTCACTGTAAGCAGGAGACTTGGTGAATTGGTGCATATTGACATTAAGACATATATGGAGATTGTATATGTTGTAAATGGTGTGTGAAACTGATTCATATTATTTTATCAATCAATCAATCAATCAATCAATGTTTATTTATATAGCCCAATATCACAAATGTTACATTTGTCTCAGTTAACTTAACAGTTTGTACAGAATATGAATACATCACCCTCTGTCCGTGGACCCTCACATCGGACAAGGAAAAACTTTCCAAAGAAACCCCACAGTCATAGGAAATATCCAAAGCGACTTACATACATTCAATACTGTGGACAATCCCCACAGGAGCAATTTGGGGGGTGAAGTGTCTTGACCAGGGACACAACGACTGCGGTGGGACTCAACTTGCTACCCCCACCCTGATTCGAAGTCCATCATACTTTCCACTGAGCCACAGCCTCCCATAATCTATTTTAATGTTCATTGTACTTTCAATTAGAGTGAAACTGAATCAGTAGAATATTGAGTTGTAATATTTTCAACCCTTACAACAAATATAGGAGATACAATAGATGTTTTTTTATCTTAATGTTATTTTTATTGATCGACAATGAGTTGATAATAAGAGTAAACCCTGACACCTCTTCCATCATTCTCTGTCCCTAGGACTCGAGCTCTAAATCGTATAGTTTTGAAGGAAAAAAACATCAATTATTTTGGGATGATTAATACCCCCATTTTCATTTGTTATAACAACTTAACAGTGGGGAAATCACCCTGGAGATGCGGCTATTTCACAGTTAAGATTATATATATTTCAGTTTCATTAAAGATGAATACTGTGTTTCTTTGGGGGGAGGAAACCAGCGCACCTGGAGGAAACCCTTTATGAAACAGAAAGAAAATGCCTCATCTACCTGCCTGCATCCAATGTTGGAGATGGTTTGCCAACAGATGAGAACAAGCTGCCGATGCGGGCTACACTTTGAAACGGTTTGACGGTTAAGATTATATCCTTTTTTCCTTAAAGATGAATACCCTATTTCTTTAGACTGTTGAACAGATCGTGGGAAAACCTGCGCACCAGGGGAAAACCCTGCGTCTAGCTCTGAGGGCTTGAGTCCTGCCCCACATCCAGGTAAAGCGGCTCCATTACTCTCTGTCCCTTTATGGGAGGAGGCAGGACTAGAGCTCTTCATTGTATTCATCTTAAGGAAAACATGGATATTTGTAAATTGAAGTTTGATTACCGCCCCCCCCCCCACCTGTTTTTTCTTTTCATATATACTGAATGCGGGGAAACCAGCTAACCGGCTGAAAACCCTAAATGAGAACGGGAGACGATGTCTCACCCACTAACCATCATGTATACTTTTTGCAGATGTTGGAGATTGCTCTTCCCACAGAAGAGAAAAACCTGTCAGATGCGGGCCGCGCTCTTTTAACGGTGTGACGAGGTGAGTTTTGATAGTTATGGATATAATTTCGTCAAGTTCTCTGTCCCCTAGTTTCATGGAGGCCAACACCATATCTGCGGAGCCCACCGTCTCACAAAGGTCCCGCACAACCACCTTGTGAAGGTTTTTTTAAAGTTGTTCCAGTAATTGTTATGTCTTGACCCTCAACTTTGGCCAATGTGCTTTGATATAGACGATCAATGATTTCTTCTGGATTTGAAAAGTTCCCGTTCACTTTTGTTTTCTCGAAAATCCGCGAAACCAGCTTCTGAACGACGAATAGCACAAAAGCTTTGATATTCTCATTGTACAATGTTGCATCCTGCGTAGGTTCATCGATTGTCTCCTCACATACTGAGTCAGACACCTCGATGACCTCTGGTACCAGTGCCAATGGCTCGGTTCCATTATAGCCATATTCATTCTGTCACTGTGGCTGCCGACCTGATTGTTCAGCCACCAGCTCATCAGTCCCAGGAAACCCCACACTCTGGTCTGGAATGTCAGCGTACAAGCCTGCATGTGACTGAACTGAAACAGTCTGGTTAGATTCACTCCCTCTGATTTGTTCTGGGATAACCTCCAACCCCACTGCACAGTGACTGTAAAGGAGATCAGTGAGTTCCTGTGTGTTTATCACAACGTTAGCTCTGGAAATGTCCCTAAACTTCTGAACCACACCCATCTCAGCATTTCCAAACTCCAGTTCTTCATGGTCCTCTCCTGGAAGAAAATCATCAAGAATAGCAAGTAGGACCTCTGTGCCTTTAACATTTGAGCTCAGGTGGAATACAGCCTTCACTTGGGACACCAAACGAAGCATCCACGCTTTGGCAAAGCACTTTACCAAAAAAGTCTTAGTATTTCTCCACAGTCTTTCACACACACCACTCTTTCTTTCCAGTAAACTTTAAAAACTCTTCAGTGATTCTCGTTTGATAACCAACATAGGTTGAACAACTGCTCATCTGTTCAAACTCATCCATATCCAACAAAGGCATGACGATATCGCCTGCCTCTTTACTGATTATCTCTCCAATATTTTCAATAAGTGCAGTTGCAGTGTCCTCTGGTGATACACTAACTGGTGACTGAGAGTTTTCCTCATTGACTGATGACTCCAGATCACCTTCCTTTTCACTTTCCGGGGCGCTTTCCTGGGTGCTATTGCTCGCCCTAGGTGGTTTATGCGGGGAATAATGTTTCATCTTGGTCGCCAATACTTTTAGCATTTTGCATGCATGACCAATCATCGCGTTAAGTCTGCTGGGGGGAGTCATTCGCTGATATATCACAGTCTCTGCACTGCTGTTAGTGGTGGAGAGGGCAGAGCTGACACTATCTGTAACCTCTCTAATGACCATGTCTGACAGCAGCTTGGAGCTGGCACACTGAACTTGGTCATCTACTTTCAGAACCTCAGCAAAAGTCTCAGGGATTGTGTCCCCAAGAGTGGCCTTAACACAGTCCTCTGACACAACAATGTCCATGCTCCTAAAAGCTTGCAAGAAGGCTTCTCTCAAGGCTGTTAAAATGTTCATAAACATGTCTGCCAACAAAACTTGAGTGGTGTCATCGGGGGTGCCCACTTTCAGTAATGCCCACTGTTTCACTGTTACATTTCCAATAAAAGCTTTGATCACTGGATGAATATTATCGATCCTGACTTTCGGCATCTCCTCTGTCTGTACTATTTCAAGTCCGGCCATTGTATCTGTTGCTGTAATATTATAGTCGATAATGTACTAAAATCTCTATTGACTCCCTGTGTTAGCTTTCACCTACCGTCTGTGTCAAACTGCAATGAGTTTGTGAGCTGGAATTAGTCCTACCAAAGCCTGACAATAAGAATTCTACGTCATTGGATAGTTCAAGGCTCTAGAGATGACGTCAAATGACGTCATATCAAAGGAAATGAACGTTCCATAAGCCCCGCCCACCAGAACAACGTTCACACTCGGTAAACGTTGCTAGGCAACAAAGTCACCTTTCGGCACGTCTTCTCTCAGCTGGAAATTAGTGACGTCAGTTCCGTTTCTCAAAGTCGAGGACGCTTCCTTGGTTGGACATTCCGAGTCAGGTCCTTCAGAGGCTAGGCAAGAATCCTTCCTAGCATTCGGAGAACGAAGAATGGAACAGGCTAGCAAGTGTGCAGGTGTGCGTCATATGAGAGGCCCCCGCCTTATTGAGCGCGATTTGTTTGGAGACTCATAACTGATTTGCGAAGATCGCAGATGGACACGTTTTTGTTGTTGTCTTTTATCCATCAATTTGTTGAGATATAGGAAGAGATAGAGCTGGAGTATCGTCGGCGTCTGTCTGCTCGGAGGAGGAGGATGTTCTAGTCAAATAAGTCTTCCCACTTGCCTTCCGTACGAGTTTTATTCCCTAATGTAAATCAAGTAAACAAAGCATCCATAATTACTCCATAGTTAGTTTGTGAGTTGTCATGATGGTTTAGATCACCCTTGGTAGACACCCCTTTCTATTCCCTCTATTTCCTGCTTCCCGCACAATAAGCAAGCAACACTTTTCTCCTGTGTCAATTTTGCATATTTGTGCATGTTTGTAGTCGTTCTAACACTTATTGATGCGGAGAAAATGTGTAATCACATTTCAATTGTATTTTTAATAATGTAAACACACACACAAGCAAATTGCAGATTTGAAAAAAAATAACCATTTACAATTAACAATTGTCAAGTAAACTGAAACTGCCCTCTATTCTTTATGTTGTGCAGGCCCATCATTACTGCATTATTAATGCCACCGTGCCAGTCCGTGGAAATTGGTCCGTGCGCAAAGAATTGTGGGTCATTTAAGACCGCCGAGGATACACATGCAGCCTTGAAATTTCCTGCAACGAAGGATTCAGTCCTCGGTAGAATACCAAGGATCCTGTACATTGGAACAGTCCTTCGGCGGGATTCGATGACGTAGCATCCTTGAAATAGAGCCTCTGAAGGATCCTTCCTTGACATTGAGAAGCAGCCCAGGATTTTCAAGTGTTTTTAAAATCGGACTAAACAAAAAACGCCTGCTTTTAAATGATTGTGATGTCAAAGATTCGAGATGAATAACAAAAAAGGCCCATGCACCTGACTTTTGTAATGAATGGTATCGCGAGGAGCTAAAGGAAGATTACTTTTGAATACCTTCCCATAATACCTTCACCTTCCCATAACTCTCTTAAAGGTAGGGTAAGAATGGAGAAACCAGCTCGAGTGCACTAGAATTTGAAAGTACACAACCGGAAAAAATCTGCCCCTTCCTTCAGACTTCCTTACAGAGCCCCTCCTCCAACACACACGAACGCGCACATGACCAATGAGGGCACGAGATAAGTTTGTGCACAGATGGAAGGCTGGCAGGCAGGTAGGCCATCCAGTTATTTTAGCCGGGCCGGCTCAGATGATTGGTCGTGCTTTTTACAGCGCCACGGCTTCCACAGATGACATTTTTTTTTATGGATTTATTGTCAAAGCATTTAATATATTCATTGCTATCGGGATGTTAAGAGCATTCCATGGAATATAACAAAAAGTGTTTCTGAAGTGAATGACCTACCCCACCTTTAAGAGCAACATTATCTGAGGGATTTTGGATGGGAAACCTACAGAGAGAAAGACGGGAAAACAGAGATGATGGTTGCTGACAGAGAAATAGATTGTTTTTATTATTTTTAGTAGAAAGTGCTTTCTAAGTGAACACGATACATGATTCAGTATTGTTGGTAGTCAAAGCATTGCGCAGTGGCGTAAAGTAACTAAAGCACTCAAGTAGTGTACTTAAATATTTGAGAGACTTTTGCACTTTACTTTTTAATTGTTTGTTAATGTACTTCTACTCCACTACAATTCAGAGGTAAACCGTGTACTTTTACTCCACTACATTTATTGAATACCTTTAGTTACTTTACAGATTTGGATGAATGATGTGAAATATAATTAAGTCTTAAATCCGACTTTAGTTCCACCTGGAGTAAATTCACAAGCTACCCTGCAGTATACAAAGTCATTACAACTAGCTGCACCTTTACCAGCTTTGATAACACTTTAATATATCAATAATTATAAAACATATCATATATATTATTCTGAAATGGACCAATCTGCAGAATGAGTACTTTTAATTTTGGTACTTTAATTATATTTTGATGCCAATACTTTTGTACTTTTACTTGAGTAAAATGTTGAATGCAGTTCTTTTACTTGTATCAGAGTATTCCTACACACTTAACTACATGATTCGATTGGTTCTCCCATCTCTAGCGTTATGTCTATATTCTTCCCTGGTAATGTTCGTTACCACAGTTGTAGTAGCTTTTGTAGTTACTGTAATTTAGATTTTTTGTTATACAGTTCCCAAAAGAGATCATTTAAGACTGCAGGGGAAAACCAGATGGCAGACAAAAAGCAGTGAGCCCCTCCTGGTGGTGTTAGGATGTATAACAAAAGAATGATCTGCACTTTTGTCGTTTTAACACAAGGCATTCATTGCTATTTATATCAATTTATTTATTTTATCTATCAACAAAAAAATGATCTGATCTTCTCTTTGCATCCTCTCATTGCAGGAATGTGTGTTTTGCCATGGTGTGAGGGTGGTTTTTAACCCTGTCACAGAGTTAATGCAAGGGTTAGATGAGGTGAAAGGGGGGGAGTGTGGGGTCAGTGTGTGGTGGTAGTGCCCTCTGTTCATAGAGATTAGACGTTGACCTGCACCCTCTGTTTCGCCCTCAAAGCTCCAACTCCTCCACAACTACCCTCTTTGACCAGTGAAAAATCCAGCATGGGAGAAATGAGTGGGAATGAGAGAGCAGACCTCCACTCAGGCTCTGAGGTAGGAGTTTCCCGGCTGGTAACGGCAGAGTTAAACATCTGCCTAATCATTTCCCAACATCCACATTTTAACTCTGCAGGCCAAGCTTTTTCTTCCCACTTGATGATCATTGAGAATAGGCCTTTCAGGAAGTGGCTTTAGCGGAGCACAAATGAAACAGCGCTACAGTACATTCATTTTTTCCATCTAATCAAATTGTTGGTTTATCACAAACTGCACACCAAACATTAACATTACAGCGTGAGGTACCCCCTGCCTATGGCTCGCTCTTCTTCTCACATGTTTCAAAATTGTAGAATGGAATATTACAGAAAATATAATAATAATAATTGTACTGAACATTATAAGGGCCAAGGAAAAAAGCTGCGAGGAAGGAGTTTTTTATTATGATTTTGTATTTAAATAATAAAGTCAAATTGATACTTTAAGGCTATATAGTTGATGATTAACATTTTGACTTGCAAAAAAAGAAAGAGAGATATTGATTGACTTGTTTTCTCAAAGATTGACTTTGGCCAGGACATTTTGACTTTGTTTTCAAAATGCAAAGTTTAAAAGAAATCTATTTTTTTCAATTTTCTTTGCCTAATCAAGAAAAAATGAAGAATAAACCTAAAGCTGTTTTTAAATGTTCTTTTTTAAAGAAATATACACAAATAGTCATGTAAAGCTGAGAAAATAAATTATGTTTTCAGTTTTTTACTCAGAATTTGTACTTAAATTCTTGGAAGACAACAAGAAATCTGTGAACTTGGTTTCAGAAAATGCTTGTGCATATGCTGCTAACAGATAGTGCGGTGCTTCAAACCTTTTGTCACACTTTCACAGCCTTATCAAAGAGAGCTCAAATCCCTCCTTTTCCTCAGAGTTATCTCGGCCCACGAGGGAGTCTGGGCTTCGTCAGGAGTCACGATCCCCTCCCAAACAGCCACCTCCAGGAAGACCAGTCCTGATCCTGGAACACAATCTGACCCCGTCCCCTCCAGGAAGGATGCACCGCCACAATGACAGACAGGAGAAGAGAAAGGACAAACACCAGCAGCAGAAAACCAAGGTCCTTTGTTTGTCTTGTGCCTCATGAGACATGTGATGGCAGATTTACGACCACCATCCTGATCAGGAGTCACTGAGGCTGGGAGTCAGAGTGGAGATCTAGAATAACGTTTTTAGAGCCTGATTTATATTTAATACGTATCCATCAGCGACGTGCAGTCAGTGGAGGCAGGGGAGGCAGAGCCTCACCTGTCATACTCCAATGTAACGGAAAAACAATTAAAGAAAAACTAAATAATAATAATAATAAAATGTCTCCACTGATCTTGTGTAAATGTGATTTCTGTATGATTCCAATCGCATTTTATAGTCAAAATCAGCAAATTTGCCGAGCTCCGCTACGGGAGCGATAAGCAGTGAGGCAAGCACGAGCACTGCCTCACGTAAGCCCACAGTAACTTGCTGGAGCGCGGGCACTAATTTAGCGCGGCCACTTATTTTGTGAGCGCGCTCAAGCCATTTACTGTGGGGTGACGCATTCTGAGGGGAGGCACAGATGAGCTCTGCCTCAATTCAGAATGTGTCACCCCACAGAAACTGGCTGGAAAGCGGGCCCTAAGCGCATGCCTGTTACCATCTCACTGTAGGTCACCAATGTGATGTTTGTAGATCCCTTTATTACATTTATCCTCGCCATCCATAGTCTCTAAATAACTTATTTCACGTATATATCATATTTAGGCTCGCTGGTCTTATCATACAACGGCAATGAAACAATTACATGGGGAGGCAGCCATAACCTCTGCCGCACTGAAGGGGGCGCACGTGAGCCCACAGGTTCTTGTTGCTACTGTTATTCTACCGCAAACAACAAACAAAACTTTTGAAACTACAGGAAGATACGGAGGACTTTTACAAAACAGTAATAGAGATTGTTGTCCAGAAGGATAGCATGGACTTATATTCATCTTCAAGTCAAGGTAAGACCACAACTGTAATTAAAATGGGATCTACTTAGAAAGAACAATCCAATATTTAGATTTGGGTATCCTTTTGTTGATCGGTCTGTTTAAAATTAATCATAGCATCAGACTAAAAAAGCTTTTGAAAAGAACAGAATATTTCGATTAAGGTCAAAATAGGCTATAATATTTGTAAATCTGACTGAAAGAGTCAGTGCCTCACCAGCCATGAACCTCACCGCACGTCACTGGTATCCATCCATCCATCCATCTATCCATCCATCCATCCATCCATCCATCCATCCATCCATCCATCCATCCATCCATCCATCCATCCATCCATCTATCCATCAAACATCTGAAAGTCGTTATTTGAAAACGTTACTTAAATAAAACTCATCAGGTCAATAGAAAAATGTAGCCTGCGACTGTTCTGCTAAAATATATAAACATAATGATATAATTAGATTATTAATACTTAAAGTGGACCTATCATGCTATATTTGAATAATATAGGACCATACCTATATAAGGCATATTTATAACTTTTTTTTTTTCAAAATACCAAACAGATCATGCATTTTAGCCATGCCTCATTTTGCTCAATTTGACATTTTTTAGCTCTGTTTTTGGCCCAATAGCCGTAGCGCCACTGTCCTGACGTCAGGACAGTGTTCAAATCTGGATCAGTTTTTATCAGATCCGTTGCAGCCCCTTTTTTAGAGATTTGGGTATGGAGGAAAATAGAGAGGGTTGTGTTTTCTGACACTTGGTGAGTTCCCTGGAACACCGGGGACACATATTCATGTATAAAAGACGTACAAAAGTGCATTTTGCATGATAGGTCCCCTTTAAATAAATGCAAGCTGTTTTATACGACGTCAACTTTTTAACGCTTACTTTTACGATGGACTAATCTGCTGATTGTTTTCTTCATTCATTGATTTGTTCATTATTGCCCATTATTTGTGAATTCAAAGTATCTAGTCTAATGTGAAATGTTTTCCACAACAAGGCTGCCCTATTTTGTAACTCTATATTTTAATACGCATTTGATGCATTTAACTGTCTGTAAGATTAGGGTTAGGGCCGTTTTAAACCTGCACTTTAAACTGTGTCACCATCCACATCCGAACCTCAGGATGCCAAAACCTTTCACAGCCGGGGGGGGCAGAGGCTGCAGACAGGGTGAGGTACTGGAGGAAACATTTGGTATCTATAAACGACATTCTCTTGTAATAGACAAGCCTGATCCGTAGAGTAAAAACATGACCACAAAATAAAAGGGTTCCCAGAGAGGACGACCTTATGACACAAAGCAGAAGGGGCTCCATTACCCCATATTGTCAAAATATGTACAGGAACTTTTGAGCTTGCCTTTTCAAATATATCAAGTCATGTCAAGATTACAGTATTTATAGCCAGATACCACAAACATTGTCTCAGTGGGCTTTGAAGGCCAAAGCAGCAGCAGTTCCTGACCCCGACCAGGCACTTTAAAGGAATATAAGCTAGGTCAAGAGAAGTTGTTGGCCAGTACTGAATGAGAAATGTCAAAGCTACACAAACACATGCCTGAGAGGATTTAAAAACGGAGGTTCAGTGGGCTTTGTGAAGAGTCTGACGTGCAAAGTTTCATAAATGTGTACTTAAGGTGACATGGTTTGGCACTGGTACATTTTGAGTTTCCATGTTTCCATAACATGTCTTCTTCCAGAGGAGTGGAATGAAAACATATAAAATACAAATGATAGGTGTTTATTGTACTAACTTTATATATTCAATTAAAATATTTAAAAGAAATTAAAGCACAAGGTAATGCCTTATTTAAACCTAGCATTTTATACAAAGTTTAGATATTTTTATTTTTTTATTAATTTAGTGTAATTCTGTCAGGCACATTTCCGATATTATTGTTTTGATTTCAAGATGTATAATAAATCTATGCATTGAGACCAAGAAGTCACAGGCACAAGCCAACACAGGCACAAGCCAATGTCAAAAACCTGGGTAGAAAATCAAGTTCCCTTGTGATGTGAATACATTTAGTTCTCTGGCGCCATCATCAGGTCAACACTTTGACACTTTGAAGGTGATCAAACTTGGTAGTTTTCTATTTAAAAGTCAAATGTATTTCCAACAACTAAAAAAAGAGTTGTGCCCTACTTGTTCAGTGTAGTTATACAATCCCAAAACTCAATCATTTTCATTAAAATTATGATTTCTCATGAAGATATTAATGCGAAATAGAAGAAGGATGTGTCCTACTTTTCCAAGGTAATGATGCTGCATTTATTTTGTGTCACTGGATCAAAATAATGTTCCTATTAAATAGAAGAGGCCCTAAAATCGAATAAAAGAGCTGTATCCTATTTGTCCAATGTATTAATAATATCAGGTATGGATTGGGACTTGATGGCTCGCAAGGAATTGCATTTCTTGAAAGAAATGGAGAGATGGCAATTCTCAACAGAAGAAAAATGCTTGATTTTAAATAAAGTATTCATAAAAAATAGAAAATGAATCAGATCACATTTTTTGAAAAGAGGTGTGTCCCACTCATCTAATATACATAATATCAGGATATGGGAGTCAATGGATTGCATCCCATGGAAGCTATTGAATAAACCTGAAATTATCTTCTACTAAACAATTGTTCTAAAAGCAAAAAATATGCCTCAAAAGACACATGCATTATAATTGTTAAGCATATTTGTTTTGCGTGCATGTTAGTACGGAGGTTTTGGAAAAAAACATTGGTTTTGTGTCATTCAAACAGCAAGAAGTGAAACCTGTAGTTAAAACTGAGGGCTCAAAGTCAGGCAGTTTGTGAAACTGAGTTAAAAGCATCCAGACAGAAATCTTTCGAATATCCAAAATAAAACTATCTTCACAGCAGGTGCCTATTATTATAAATAACATCAAATGTTTTCCCTTTATTTATTCAAGATCATAATGAACATCATACATTTTGTATACACAAATGTTCACATCAGGGGTAGACATATCAAGTAATAAAACATTTCATAAAAGACAAATACAGTTTAATATTTCGGATTACATATTTGTTAGATACAAAATTCGTTATGATTGCCTTTTTATTGACTGTTTTTAATAGTGCTACTATATTGTTTTGGATTATTGGTAAAAATGTTTTTAATTCGTTTTGGAGTCAGCCCATCTCTTTTTATGAATAAGACATTTCATAAAATATAATATATAAACTGTACAAAAAATAAAATCTGCGTCCATACGATCACCTTGGAAGTATGTAAAGAATGTCTCTATCCTGGAGTTGTACTGTTTGTCCCGTTTTGCTTTTAAAATATTCTACCTCATGCCAAATATTTATTTGTCATAGAATGAATGGCAAATACTTCCTTCTTCTGTTTTACAGTACAATACTATTGAATATCCAGTGTAAATCTTTGCAGTGTCCGTATAAATCACACCTCTTCTCTTTAAATTCATTTCTCAGGTGAGCGTCACCTTTGGACTCTGATGTCATGACGCTTCCTGTGTGCATGACAACAGCAGCGCTTCCACTGCCAGCAGTCTGTTGACTCGATCAATTTAACGCATGCTGCCCTTTTCTTTCCCTTTTGTATCCAAGTTTTATGAAGCGGCAGTTAACCAGCCATGGTTCCGAAGAAGCCGCACGCATTGTTGCTGTGGATGCTGGTCTGTTCCGGCGGCTCGACGGAGGCGATCGAGCCCATCAGCACCAGCATCGCGGTGGGCATGGCCGCGGCTCTCACCGGGTTTTTAGCTACCTACCCGAACATTTTCTACTACTTCAACGAGTGCTGTCGACCCGAGTGGATTTCTTTAAACAAGACAGGTAACAAAGTGGTATTCAGCTAACACATTAGCAACCGTTTTGTGTGGTATTGTGAGGAACTAAACTATAATAGCCTATAGATAGATTGAAAGATACTTTATTAATACCAAATGATTTGGTTACACCAGCAGTGTTGTCAAGCATTACAGATGTTTGACAACAGAGTTACACATATGTAAAGATACATAAGATGCATTTGATAAAATAAACATTTGCAGCAAGTAGGCCTATATAACAATTTACATTAGCAGCAAGTATATACAGTCTATGGTATGTACACATTTACAATAGAAAGGACATATATCCCTAGACGTATCTAAATAATACACAATATAACGAAAATATTCAATACATTGAATACTCTACTCATTAAGCTAAATAATAATAATAATATCAGCGAATAGTTTGACGTTAGTCGCATCTCTCACATCATACGTTAGCTAAACAAGTAGCTAATCTGCACAAACGTATATGTGGCCAACTGTCATACTTGTTATATCTATTTAACATCCTTATTAAACTTCTCAAACATTTCTTATGTGATTTTACCAGAGCTTGTGTTTGTCGCATGATTATGACGTTTGAGGAAGTGCCCCGTTGTAAGAAGATAGTAAGCTACAGTTAGCTTGTTAGCCTAGCCTGCTGGTGTATCGCGGTTTGCACCATGCTATTATGATTGTTTTAACGCAGAACAAACTCTAATGTCCGGGAATACGCGGTTTCGACGATGAAAGCGACACACTTGTATTTGTTGTTGCATGTTTTTTTGTCGACCAGTGTTCTGGTGAGCACATTTGAGCCGTTCTCAACAACAGCGCTGGTTGTGGGTATCGGTGCTACTCTGGGGCGGACTATCTACAATTATTTACATGAAAGTTGCGAACCTAAATGGATAGCTCTAAATGCAACAGGTGAGCATGCACATGTGTATATCATTTGTTTGTATAACTATCCGAAGGAACAACCTTTTCTAATGTTGACTATATTAAAATTAACGTACAGCCCAGATGATAATGAAAGTGAGTTTTTGTATCCTCAAAACCGGGGGAGGGGTACACATATTCCCAAATCTAATTCTAACAATAAACAACGTTTGTCTGGAAGACCTTAAACACAATTTAAGTTCAATATTTAATTCAGATGCTGGGTTTTATTGCGGGGGTTGGTCACCTCGTCTGAATCAAAGGTCACATCAGCAAAGTGGTGCACCTTACTCAAATAGTGCACTTTAAAAGAGGTAGACATTTTTTAAATAGTTAAAATGTATATTGTTAGAATTATAATTTCCCTCCGTGATATAGTGGAGTAGAAGTGTTAAGTAGTATACAATGGAAATACTCAAGTGTAGTAGTAGTAGTAGTAGCAGCTTGATAACCATTCCTAATAACATTATTGTAACATGTAATGTAATTATTGTTGTTGCATTCTTTTTCAAGCTCATGTTCGGATCTCGATTACATTAAACACCATGATAAATGTCAGCAGGCCAGTCACTAATCGTGTTGATCCTTTCCAGGTCTCCAGGTTGACCTGGACAGGAAACTGTTCGGACAGCACATTGCGTCACGCATCATCCTCAAAGCTGTGAGTGGATTCATGAGCAACGACAACCCGAAGAAGCCCTTGGTACTCTCACTGCACGGATGGACCGGCACAGGGAAGAACTTTGTGAGTCAGCTGATTGCTGACAATGTTTACAAAGAGGGAATGGACAGCAGCTTTGTTCATATCTTCACGTCTGAACTCCACTTCCCACATGCGAGTCAACTTGAAACCTACAAGGTATGAGGACAAATCCAGATGAGATATAATCCAGTTACTTTAAATTATCCCAGTGACATTCTTACGTCTGGTCTTTCATATAAACAAGCTACATTTTCTCCTCAGTCTCAGCTGCAGCAGTGGATCAAAGGAAATGTCACCAACTGTGCACACTCCATGTTCATCTTCGATGAGATGGACAAGATGCATCCCGGCTTGATTGACAGCATAAAGCCGTATCTGGACTACTACGACAAGCTGGATGGAGTTTCTTATCGGAAAGCCATCTTCATCTTCCTCAGGTGAGAAGCTGAAAGCACTCTCTTATTCTGACCTGTAAGACATTTTTATTTGAACCATAGAAATGTATCAATCAATCAATGCTTGTCTCTTTGTAGATACAAATTAATAGAAAGTACTGAAAAGCTAAATGTATGCGCAATAATTCAGTGATATTAAATGAAATTCCAGCAGGATTTTGATATGGTATTATATACTCCGGTTCAACAACATTTTATTGATGATTTAAGAGTTGTTTGGATTTTACAATTACATAAACCTTTTTATGTATTCAATTGAGACTTTATTGCATCAGTAGGCATGTTGGGACTACAAGCTAGTATTTACATCATGCAAAATCAACAAACTAGTGACACTTAAATGTGTGTTTAAACTTTTTAAGCAGTGTTTTTTTTTTTAAACGTTGAATGTTTCTGAGATTCACTGAAGAGAAAACAGATTTTAAATCGTTTTCTGCTACTCTCAAAGGAAATTCTAACAAGTTTCCTGTCGTTGATCCTTCTCTTAGTAATGCTGGAGGGGAGAGCATCACGCAGACGGCTTTAGACTTCTGGAAAGCAGGACGAGATCGAGAAGAGATCGAGCTGAGAGATCTGGAAACATTGCTCTCTCTAGCGGTGTTCAACAACAAGAAAAGTGAGTAAAAAAACAGATAAATGCACCTCATTGTTTGTGGTCTAACATTACACAAAACTCTTTTTTTTGGTATAAAACAGCGCAACACTGTGCATGAACCGTTAGAGCCCCAACCATTATCATTCAGAAACTACGTTTGATGGAAAACATAGATTCTAGTTCTTCTCTAAGTATCTTTTAATCTCCTCTTCTAGGTGGCCTGTGGCATACAAGTTTGATTGACAAGAACCTGGTGGACTTTTTCGTCCCGTTCCTTCCTCTGGAGTACCGACACGTGGTGCAGTGTGCCATGGCCGAGATGATAGCCAAAGGATTTCAGCCAGACCCGAGCGTGGCCGACCAGGTGGCCCGAGACGTTGTCTACTTCCCCAAAACAGAGAGAGTTTTCTCTGTAAAAGGCTGCAAGACGATAGAAAGCAAGCTGGACTACTACATATGATGTCAGCAACTCTTAGACGCTGTGCTCGATCACTATGTGCACTTTTTTAAAAGACAAAACTCTCAGCCAAAGGACTACAGAAGGGAGTCAGGCTGATAGAGGAGGATTCTCTGTCTGGCCTTGTGGTCATGTTGAGTATTTCAGCAGGCCTTCTCAAATGTTCCATATCACTTACACTGAATTCTGAGGCTCACGAAGGACTACAGCACCAGTCGGATGAAAAAAATAATAAGACTGGAAAGCTCTCCTTTGTAAGTGATTTAAGGAGCTTGATCTCCTCTTCATGTCTCACCACAGAGACCTAAAGGTGCTGTTGTTTTCCTGAGAGCTTCTTAATGACTACAGGGTCCTTCTGTCCGTGGCTTTTTTTTATGTGTACTCCATATATGGATTACTGGAAAAACCTGCCTTAATTCTTTTCAATTTCACAATTTATTTTTATGTGAGATCTGTTATTTTACCCATGTCCACTGTACTAGTTTGTCAACAATCCCATCTGGCCTTGGTCACTATTCAAAAAAGAAACGCATAATGCACAAGACTGTTTATATTTATCATATTAAATCAAACATGATTTCTGTAATGTGCAGCCCCTTTTAATATCTAATTTAGTTCATGTGATTCGTATGAGTAATACACACTGTAGTTAAATATGACCAGATTGACTCCATGACTGGACTCTGGCTGCATTTGGACACTGTATGAACTCGACACACATTTTTACCAACATTGGATTTTTTTAATTCTTAAAATTGGATACGGTTTAGATTCCACATTTCAAATGATATTGTATATCAAAGTTGATTGTTTAATTGTTTTTGATTTAAAATTCAGCTCAGAGGTTTCTCACCAACCCCAATTCTCTATTATAATGTATAGTTCTGAAATCGGAGCAAGTCATACATTGTTGTGGAAGAAAATGTTCAAGTGGTTTCTCAAAATCTGACAATTTGAAGAAAAAAAAAAGATGAAATAAAATGTTTTCTATATAATTGCTCACAATGACATGCAGGTGAAGGATCTTTTTATGGACTGTGAAAAGAACATTGTTTGTTTTAGTGGATGGAAAGCCAACACTTGCGAGTTTCTCTGCTGTAAACACACCGGACAAACAAATCACAAATAAAACATTAACTTTTCCTGGTGTCAACGTTTCTTATGCATGAGGGAACAATCAATAGAATGAGCTATATCTGTTAATTGGCTTTTTTACTGAGTAAAGGTACCAAAACACCAGGGTAGAGCGGTTTCCTTTCTAATAGGCATGAACATTTGAAGTTACATGAAAAAACTGTGGAATATATTTGAGAGTAGGCTATACTGTGATTCTGATAGAAGCCAAATAGCTGTTTATTTGTACAGAAAAGCAAAAAGAATCAGTGTAATGTTCATGTGATTCTTTTTCTTCATACAATGTACCACACTTTATTAATCCAGGGTGTCCGCTGGGTCTTAAAAAGTATTAAAAGCTGATAAATATTTTTAGCGAAAATGAAGGCTATTAAAAAGTATTAAACGGCATTTTCCAAGGTATTACATTTTGTAGCTTGTTTTCAATAAGTATATAAATTGTCCAAAGAGGTTGTATTCTACAGTCTGCCTGAATGTAATCATTGCGTAGGTGTGGTGTGATTCTGTGTAGTTTATTTATGGCATCCCGTTGGGTTTGACGTCATCTGAACAGGACATCGCACGCTCACTGACTGACAGCTGCTTGTTAGCGCGCGAAAGTCCGTTTAGTCCGGTTGTTAAACAACATCGTTATGGGGAAATGCAAGTTTGCGTCCAAATGGTTGGAAGATAAGGTGGAAGGACAATCAAGTAAATGTGAGGTAAAGGTGATAAATGAATAGTATCAGCTGAGTGAATGGGTCAGTGTTATCAGCAACTTCCATGACTGAATAAAGAGTTATGTAACAATCAAACAGCTTTCAAAACCCCACCGTGCAAGGTGCAACTCTGGGCCCACGGCTGAGATACAATTTAAAGTAACAGTTTTAGCATGAGATGACAGTAGACGTCATGCTGCAGTGAAAGCGTGACGCAGGAGAAGAATTATCAGTACAATTAATTTAAGGGTAAGTCTTGACACAATATACTAATTTGAAGCCTCATAATATAAAATATACACGTTAATACAAACTGTACCTCATCTATAATATAGTCAGTGTCATACTTCAGCCAACCTAGAAAATGATTAAATGTACAGTTTCAATGTGTTACGAAAATACAATAACATAATGTTAAACACATCTATAGTCTATACAGTGATTCTGCTGCTTCAGAGGTGCTGTGTCAATTGCTTCCTGCCTCCAACAACACAGAGCCGTGCACACAACGAGAGGGAGGAATAGGAAGAAGCCTGTAGGAGAGCTTTATTGAAAAGTTAAAAGATTACACTAAACGTGTTAGAATATTTGTAACCCTTGTATTATGTTCGCATTTTACACCCGTTGGTACTGTTCAGGTCAAACTGACCTGAGCCATGATTATCATCTTAAAAAACAAAAAACACATATAAAGTCCCTAATATATATTTGCTTTATCTTATGTCCTTACAATACATGTAGCATTTATGATTCATATTTGCAATTACTCTCTGCTAGATTTGTTTTTTGTGACAGTTATTATCCACATCCAAAATAATAAAGACTTGGAAGGAATACATATTCATAATGATCCAGCAAAATACAAAATAAACTATTTTAGTATTGATGTTTATTATTTGTTATCGTATCTTATTATAATAAGGGGGGGGGGGGGGGGGGGGGGCTATTGGTTGGGTTTGAACGGTTTGAACACTATATAATCCCATATGAGCTCCAAGCCCCTCTGAGCAGAGACACCCCCCCCCCCCTCAGTGTGCAGGTGTGAGAGGTTCAGTGCGAGTAAATGTGAAATGTTTAGATTGTTCTGGAATAATATTGTGCAGGTTCCCAATCTACAAAGACAGGAAAACAGAAGCAGACTGCTTCTCAGTGCTTTGATTGTAACAATGTATAAGGTGTGTGTGACTGATTGACAGAGTGAGTTTCTTGGTGTGTCTGTGACTCAGAATTGATCCAGGTCCAACTCACCAGAACATCTCATGAAGGACGTAACTGTATTTAAGCAAAAGTAATATGTCTACGTGTTCATCAGAGAAAACAAGATAAAGCCGTGGAGTTTTATATTGAAAGAAAAATATCCTTGTATTTTATTTTTTGTGAACATTTAAAATGGGTCAATTTGACCTGAACACACAAGGGTTAAAGAGTTGCTGATACATTTAACACTCACCACCTTGTTTGCTGTTGTGAAGCAGAGTTCATTATATTCTAGGAACTTTACCAATGTCTTTAAGCAGATTAGTTGACTAGTTATGGCTGGAAAATATTAGGGAAAACTAAGACATACCCAAATGTTTACTGAACTCAATCCTTATATTATTCTTGCAAAGTCTCAACTAAATCTGTCTTGTTTTAGAAACGTCAGTAAATGGCTCATATTCTATGCATTGGCCTTTCAGGAGCACTTACAACGGCCGAAGCATTATTTAAGAAAAGTAGTCCTCTTTTTTAAAATCAAGATCACGTGATGCATTTTGGACAGACATTGTAAACTTTGTAATACTTGTTTTATTTGAATCTAAATAGCAAACTATTCAGTCAGATCAGCAATTTAATCTTGAAGTATTTCAATAACTATTTCAAGCACTTTATTCAAAATCACAAGTACTTTTCAAATCTTGTATGCACACGTTAGCCCTTCACCATGAGCCCGGCTTGTTTTTGTACCTTCTTTATTAAACATTTATCATAACTTTTAGGATATTAGCATGGGAATGTTTCAATGTTTTCAGGGGAAAATAGCTCGCTTAACAATATTTGCTTATTATATGGAATATTGAACAAGAAAGCAAAGAGAACAAATATGATCACATAACATTTATTTATGTCACATTTAACACAGTATCACCCCATTTTCTTCTTCTGTTACAAAAATTGTTGTGTTGCCAGGCGCAGCATCAGCATCTCCCCGTCCGCCCCGTGATGTGAACTCAAAGCGTGTTTCCTCTGTGTGTTTGTTGTTATCAACATTCCTCTCTTGTGTTCAGAGCTACCAGGCAGAGTCTGTATAAAGGTCCAGTCTTATACCAGCAGGACCGCATTAATGCAGCCGTCGTTCTCTGGGTTATTCGTCACCTGGGCATATTTACCTGGGAAGGAAAATACATATATTGGTTAGAGCACAATCACACATCTTTTGTTTACAAAGTGTTTTTTTAATTATTATTATTAAGATAGTTAATAGACATATTACCGTAGAACATGCCAATACATTAGGGCTTTAAAAAAAAAAGATTTTACGCTTCTTTTGAAGTTTTGTTTGGATAAAACTTAAATAAAAACATGTTTTTGCAAATGATATCTTTGTTTTTTCAATTAATGTTGACTTTTGCTTTTTACAACACTTTGGATTTATTTTAATCTTTTGAAGTCTGAAAGAAACCTACATGGCTGCTAGAATTTAAATCTACAAATAGTTTAATACTTATAATATTAGCGTAGCCTAATCTTATCTGCAGCCACTGTGCAGAAACACATGAAGTACACCAAGGGATTCACACTCACCCCAGATAACCTTTCCTCCTTGTGTAACCAGGCCCAGCTCGCTGACATTGACCTCCACGACGGTTCCTTTTGTGATGACTCCCAGGGCGGTGTAGAGGGGGGAGGAGGGGTTCTTCTTCACTCCCAGGATGGGAAGGCAGAATGTGGCTTTCAGCTCTGGATGTGTGACGTGAGCTTTCTTAAAACGCAAACCCTAAAGTAGATTAAAGAGAAAGATGTAATTTAGGAGTTAGGAACGTAATTAAAAACAGACATTCAAGCCTGAACTCATGTAAGCAAAGAGTTGTGTGTGTTAGTTAAAGTCAAAAGCAATAAAACAATTCAAATGACACTGCGATCTTACCATGGGTCTGATGAAACGCTCATATTTGGGGGGTTTACGGGTGAAGCCATCTCCGACAAAGCAAACTTTGGTGACCATTCTCTTCCAGGCTTTCTTTTGTCTCTTTCCAGTTTTGATGACTTTAAGTACTTCTGTCTCTCCCTGGGCACGCACCTTTGGCAGGGGCACCTCCCATTTGCCCTGCAGAAAACATACACAAGATATTTGTGATTAGAAACCAATTAAAACATCTCCCAATGTTACCACATTCTGATACAGGGACTGCAGACATACAGATGTGATGTGGTACTTACAGCCTTCTCTTTCCTCTTCTGTTTGATCATGTTGGAGAGGACCTTTGCTCTGGACTGTCCCTCTCTGTCCAGCAGGTAGGCTGGCACTGCTCCCTCTGGGGTCTTATCATCGTTCTTCTGCTTGGTTCTCCTCTGTTCATGCATTTTGAGGCTGCAAAAATACAAGTCAGAATTGTTTAGCTGCTCATTTGGCATAGTTTTCATGGTTTGTTTTTTAAGACAGCCATAATTTACAAAAAAATAAATAAACTCACGTCTTCTTCATCTGGATCTTCTCCGAATGTCTCTGTTTGTTGTACAGTTTGGCCTTCAATCCAATCAGCGTCCTGGCTTTGTGGGAACGCGTATGGGCCTCACGGCTCTCCTTCTTCCTTTTCCTTTCATCGTGGTCCAAGCGGCGGCCATGCCGCTTGCGATGTAACTCAATGTGCTCGTTCTGGGGCTAAAAAAGAAAACAAAAACAATAAATGCAAAGGCTTGGAGCAGAAATCTACAGTGCTCAGTTCTGAGTAAAAAAACATTAGTCCAGCATTGTCTCTTACATGGGGCGCTGCATTCATTTGTATAGGCTTTCATTATTCGGAAAGTGGCTCATTTCCATATATCAATGATCTTTTTAAAGCGAACTAAGTATATCTATTTAAAATGCATTGATCTTTCCCGTCATTTTTTAGCACACATGTCAAACTATGTCTGGTTCTCTCTATTATATATACTTGCAAATTGATTACATTTGGGTTTGGGGTTTATGGTGCTAAAATATCAATTTTAAGACGTCATTTCGGGCTCTAGGTAATCATACATTTGGCACGCTGATCAATTATTAAAATATGTTACTTGCAGCCATAAATCTAACAATTCCACGTTTAATCGTGTAAATACCAAAAAAAGCGAACAGAAACAATTAAGCCAGAGTAGAATTTTAGAATATTACACGTTCATTTAAATTGCAAAAATTACCTATTATTCAATTATAAATTAGGTCTACACTCGATAAAAACGCAATGGCCATTCCCACTACATTTCAACTTCGAAGCATTTGCGTTACAATTAACACCGCAAGGACAACCAAAACTAAAGATCCCTCAAAAAGATTCACAACATAAACACGTGCATGCTCATACACTCGTTATTTCAACTGCATCTTTGTATGTAGCAGGCTCATAATTGTAATATTAACAATATAAACAACGCCAGGTCAGAGCAGCACGTCACCAAGCCACATGTGAACTGATGCTAACCGCTAGCACGATATGCTAACCTGTTAAAATGACTGATAAAAGTACTACTGTGCTATAAAAAACGGTTGTCTTCATACCATTTTGTGTTGGTGGTGTTAAATCTTTCGGTGAATACTTCGCAGGTGGTGCCAGTCGGTAAAGACGCGAGTATTTTGTGTTTTCGCTTGAGGCTGGGGTCGTTTCGATGTTGTTTTCCCCGTAGCCGATACTTAGAGGAAGTACGTCATACGGAGGAAACAGTTTGTCCGTTCGTCTAAAGTGAACGTTTTCAACATCTTACCGTGTCACTTAACCGTGTTAAAGACGATAAATAAAAATATAATTGGATAAAAAACGTGTAAGCACTTGATAGATCAGTCATTATTTATTAAAGATACAAATGACATATAACAGCTAGTACTGCGTTATACTTTTTAAATAAAGACAGAAATATAGTGACGGAACCAGCTGTAACCGGGAATAATCACGCTTGTTTCTAGGGATGTATTTTCAAGCCGTACCATATGAAAGCGTGACATTTGATAACAGATTATGGTTTTTGTAGCACAATTTAATGCTTGAGAGTGGGATACATTTTGTATTAATGTACTGGTTATAGCCATACGTATCGGCCTGTTGTTACTGTTGTGTTAGTGAGTGTCACTCCACTATGGTTCGTCCAAAACTAACACAAATTATGTGGAAAGACCTTGGAAGATAAAAGAAGACATTAAAGCCTGTGGGACATTTAACAGGATGATTTGGGTAAGATATAATACGTCAAACGAAGTGCTTTCTGTAATACATATTCCTAATATCATGTTGACTTCAAGACAAGCTTATTTTAATTCACAGGGAAGGTATGTATTAACTGCTGGGCTCCAGAGCTGCAGATGTAGAGTGAGCTGTCATGTACGAAGACACTACATAATTCTTCCAGGTACGTTTACAAATACAAACAAACGTCACCTATAGAAAGTATTTTATTATAAGCAAAATGTTGGTAAAAGTATTCAGTATGCAGAAAAGCTAGTGATGTACAGGTTTTTGGAGTCTTATTAGTCCTACATTAATGTGTATGATGTGTTTTAGTTATCTCTTTTATACATCATTGGGTGTTTTTTGTTCCAGAAATGCATCATTTTCTATTATATCTTTATTGTTTGTAGATTTACGATGTCCTGTGATAACCACCTATATATAAAAAAACAAGTTTATTTGTTTATGAATAGTTTATTCATCTTAAAAGTAGGGGACTTTCACAATACATAGAGGAACACAACCTTCATTTTGATGGTTTAAGTAATTCAATCAGGAGAGACAAGTTTTGTGATATAATACAAGGAATACACAGATGAGTTAAATGGTGTTTGGCGATTAGACCCCGTTGTGCGGGAGTATCACTCAGGAGGGGAGAACCGAGCCGATGAAACCCCCCCGGGGTCTAGACACTGGTGGTGGTGAATGGATAGTTGGGTCGGTCTGAAGAGGAGTGGTTTATCTTGACCCTGGGTTCAGAGGGACAGGAGGTGAAAGGGGTGGAGGAGGGTTGCGTCGAGTCACCTGAAATGACAGCTGTCAGAGGGGAGAGAGCAGATTTAAAGGTTTAGCGGAGTGCTATGATAGGCTTGTGGGAATAGAGAGAAGTGATAGGTTTAGCTGGGGAGTTTACCCAAATCACTGATTGAGAGGAGAGAGAGTAGTAAGATGGGAACATGTGAATGAATGAGTAAAGACGGTCTTCCTGGTTGAACTTGCCTTAAGCTTCATGTGGCATTTCACATCAATATTAACACTTTGCTGATTCAGTCCCATCCTCATAATTATACTTTATGTTCACTGTGATAGATGACGTCAAATCGCTGCGGGCTGTGGTCAACCCTGATGTATCCAAGTAGGTTATTTAATTCTGCTTTAAGCCTTTAAATGCTCTTTAGACTCAGCTGTGTTTGGGCTCCGTGTTAACTTGTTCATCTATATCTGCAGAATCCGAAACATCGGCATTATGGCTCACATTGACGCAGGAAAAACAACGACCACAGAAAGGATGCTGTATTACTCTGGCTATACGAGAGCGCTAGGAGGTGAGTACGATGGTTACACAAGTGTGGATTTCGTACCTGATTGTTTCCATCTTTCTTTTACATTTCTGCTGCTTGTTTTTTCCAGATGTGGATGACGGGGATACAGTCACAGATTTCATGGCTCAGGAAAGGGAGCGTGGTATCACCATACAGTCGGCAGCTGTCACATTTGAATGGAAAACTCATAGAATAAACCTCATAGATACACCAGGTAGAAAAAGTGTTTATGTGAGAATGAAACACTCCAATGGAAATGAGAATGGCAGCCACTCAAATACGATTGTGTGTGTGATTACAGGACATGTAGACTTCACTCTGGAGGTAGAGCGGGCTCTTCGTGTTCTCGATGGAGCTGTTGCAGTGTTTGATGCTTCTGCCGGGGTTGAGGTGACCCTTCTGCTTATTTCTTTTTTCATAAAAAAAAAACCAGAACCGCTACGATTAGTCAACCAGTTGGAAAGTATTTTGATATTAATTGTTACAGCTATTTTTAAATAAAGTCACATGAAATGCTGTTTCAGCCTCTTAAATATGATTACCTACTATTTAAAATTATATGAAGGCAAATATCTTTGGGGTTTGACTCGCAAAACAGGACATTTAAAGACATCATCTTTGAGAATCTAGGATGGACATTTTTCACAGTTTTTTGCCTTTTTCTTTGATCTGACAACTAATCAATTAAAAATGAAATAGGCGGATTCATCAATGATAAAACAAATCCTTACCATCAGCCCTGCTCTGAACACATTTTCTTCTGTTGCTTTGATAACAGGCTCAGACTCTGACCGTGTGGAGGCAGGCAGAGAAGCACCACGTGCCCTGTGTTTGTTTCCTGAATAAGATGGATAAGCCCGCAGCAAGGTGAGTGACTCAACAGTCCTAATATCAACACATTTAAAAAATGTTTTTATAACGATTTCAGTTGATATCTTCTTTCAATTTCTCACACAGCCTAAGTTTTTCCATAGAGAGCATTAAAAAGAAGTTGAAAGCCAATCCAGTCCTCCTGCAAGTAAGCCTTTGAAGCTTTATTTGAAGAACATCATACAATTACTTTTTGAAGAATCCTATTTATCATGCTAATGAATTATAATGATTGATGTGTACATCACTTTAATGTAGCAGAGGATGAGCTACTTTTGCAACTTTATATACATAATATCAGAATAAATCGCGATTTGTGTCCTTATTATTTATGTTGTGGTGGCAATCCTATTATGGAATTATACAAGAGAATAAACTTATCAAATGAATGAAGCAAAGTATAATATCTTCTTCTTAAATGATGTGAAGTATCATAACATGTTAATAATAGGTACTTCCTGTTTCCCAGATTCCTGTCGGCAGCGGGAAAGACTTCTCCGGTGTGGTGGACTTGTTGACCAATCAGAAATTGATATGGAAACACAAAACAATGAGAGATGAGGAAGATGGTCGGACCTTTGAAATCACACCTCTGGACGAGTCGGAGGAGCCAGAGCTCCTGCAGGAGGTCAGCGAGGCCCGGACGGCTTTAATCGAGCAGGTATGTTTCAGAACAAAAACGTATAGGGAGCCACAGTCCAAACAACAATAAAAGCATTTCTAGAGCAGTAAAAAAAAGAAATCTATCAAACTTACTACCTAACAATATTACACAGTTTAACGTTTGATAGGTCAGTATTTGATTGGTGTGACCACATATTACAAAGAGCATTCCTGTATCTGCTGCTTTTTAAATTGAATGTAAATCAAATCAATACTTTTCTATTTCAATTAAATGCATTTCTTAAAATGTCTTATGTTTATGGTCTAACTGTAGTAAATCTGGATATCTAATATGAATATTTAAAAAAAGTCAGGAAGAAATGGTACAGTATTGTTTCATGGGACATAAGGTTAGGAGAGAGATAATTTAACAGATTTTAGTCCGCTTTTCATTTTAAACTACAATATGTAAGTTATTGGAAATAACCCAAAAGTCATATATGAATTATTTGTAAAATCTCACCAGAGTTTGTCCACACTGCTGAAAATCTCCAATTTCTCAATCACAGGTTGCTGATCTGGACAATGAGTTTGCTGATTTGCTGCTGACTGATTTTGGTGAAAACTTTGATGAAGTTCCCTCAATCAAAGTAAGTGTTGTATTGTACCACAACATCAGCCTTTTAAAGTACCACTGTTACTTGTGAATACAGGGTAAACCTTGCTGATGTGTCCCCAGCTGCAGGAGGCCGTGCGGCGGGTGACTCTGGCCCGTAAAGGCGTCCCGGTCCTCTGTGGGAGCTCTTTGAGGAACAAAGGTGTTCAGCCTCTTCTAGACGCCATCACTGCTTACCTGCCCGCCCCCAATGAACGGCACCATGACCTGGTGTGAGTGCACCCTTTAACCTTTCACTAACTCAGACCTACAATCTTGTCATAAAGGACCATCCCAGCGTTATTGGTGTCCAAGTTCTGCTTTCTAACACATATTATTCTTTGCCTTTTTTCGTCTTGGTGCATTTTTATTTTTGACAAAATCTGACTATTAACACTTCCACAGTTATCACAAAAAGTGATAGTCCTGAGCTGCAACTAGGTAAAGGCAGGCTTCGGTTTTTGCTTTAATTGAATCATATTGACTGTTTCTGAGGAAATATTATTTCTTCACATTTTGTTGCATTAAATTGAAACAAAGAGACATCTGTTCACTTCAGGGAAGTTTTATTTTGAGAGTCAAATACACAAATGAAAGCGAGTGATGATTAACATGTACATTTCTTATAAGCATTTTTAATAGTTAATTTGAAAACAAAAAGTATAAAGGCTAAAGTAAGTGATCTTTAACACAACTTCTCATCCAAACTGACTCATTATAAGGTTACAGTTGTGTAGAACATTGCACAAAATAATTAAATAAATTACAAAGAAATCTAATAATACTGGAATTGTCCTTTTAATGAATATTCCATGCCTTTTACATAATTTTCCGATGTACATTTGTTGATTATTCTCTATATCCTCTGCAGGCGGTGGTACAAAGACGACTTATGTGCTCTGGCCTTCAAAGTTCTCCATGATAAGCAGCGCGGCCCTCTGGTGTTTCTGAGGATTTACTCTGGTACTCTGAAACCACAGTCTGCTGTCCACAACATCAACAGGAACAGCGTGTATGTACTGCAGTTTCTATAATAATATGCTCAAATGTTGACTAGTTCTATATTTGTGCATATGATGAAACTACACAGGAAAGAAGTAATGACATAAGAATATACACAGACATTAGATACACATTTTATTTAAATATCAAGAAGAAAGAAAAGAATACACTTCCCAAACAAAAATACTAGAGATGGAATGTTCAAGGAAGAGTTAGAATAAATATAAAAACAAAGACGACCATAACAACTGTTTGCCTTCCTTTCATAGTGAGAGGATTAGCCGGCTGATGGTGCCGTTTGCTGATCAGAATGTAGAAATCCCCTCGATGACGGCGGGAAACATCGCTCTGACTGTAGGACTGAAGCAGGTAGACATTTTTACAACATTATAATCTTTATTTGCTATTTTGAAGATTTTCCTCTTTAATACAATAATTGATGTTTCCACTTTTACTTCAGACAGTCACCGGGGACACCATCGTCTCTTCCAAGTCTTCAGCAGCCGCCGCCGCCCGCCGGGCCCATAATGACAGCGGGACAGGGGCGAAGTGCGGGGAACACGCCAGCGTGGTGCTTTCAGGGGTGGAGGTCCCTGAACCCGTCTTCTTCTGCACCATCGAGCCGCCCACCATGGCCAAACAGGCTGGTACGAGACACTGGTTAAAAGATGATCTCTAAAATAGCTGTTAAATCAAGCTTTAATGATAACCAATTCATATTATTCAGTTATCAATACCCTCCTTTGTTTTTTCCCCTCCTGTAAGATCTTGAGAATGCACTGAATAACCTCCAGAGAGAGGACCCCAGCCTTAAAGTCAGGTTGGACCCGGACTCTGGACAGGTAATGCAATCACTGGATTAGCACTCAGCTTCTGCCAATATCTGTTGAATATCTAACCTAAAAGTAAGGTTGGATATTGACAGATATATTAACTTGTCTGTCCAATATCTAACCTAAAACTCACGTACTGTGGAGAGCATCTTCCACAATTAGTAAACGTATTGTCTCCATCCTCAGACTATTTTGTGTGGGATGGGAGAGCTGCACATCGAGATCATCCATGATCGAATCAGAAGAGAGTACGGCATTGAGACTGACCTCGGGCCGCTGCAGGTGGCCTACAGAGAGTCCATCCTCCACAAGGTCTCATCCACAGGTACAAAGGGGCTGTCACACAGGGCAACACGTAACAAGCCTTGCACATCTTCCACTATGTTCATCTTTACAAAAGTGTGTTTAAAATGCATGCTTTGTCATAGAACAGTTAGACACAAGCAAGTTTTAAAGACATTGGATAGTATCGAAAATATGCAAAAACCATCAGGAGGGGAGGCGTTGCTATGATGCTCTTAGAGAGGAAACTGGAGGACATTAATGTCAAAATAAATAAATAATCTTAATTTGTATAATATTTACCAACAATCCATTTGCACCAATACTTAATTCAATTCAATTAAATAACTACTGTTAAGTATTACACAATTGTTAATTAAAAATAGCTGACCATTTTCATAGTATGTAAAAAATATCAGAACAAAACGACATTGTCGTAAATATAATTAAAAACAAACTAGTAAATTATGTCAAAATATGAAAAATATTACATTTTAATATATTGAAAATATAGAAACGACTTTACTTTGTACGTAAGAAATGCCAAAACAAGGCAAAAGATTCCTCAACAATCAAACCCTAAACTTTACCAACAAAAAACTAATAATTGTGATAATATTCACAATGGCAAAATAAAACGACATAGGACAGTGTGTCAAAAATATCAAGGAAGTTAGTTATATAGTATGTCAAATATATCATCAAATACGACATAGTATAACATGTCGATTTATTTTAATAAACAAACGACAAATTATAGCAGGTAAAAAAAAAATATATATATATAATATGTCTAAAAAAATCATAGTACAGTATGTCCAGAAATATGAAAGAAAGACCATGATTGATAATGGCTTCATTAGCTGATGTGAGGAGAATACATAACTCCTGACAGATTCATACTGTACTTTTCCCAATAAGGATCTTTGTATGAATTGCCTGCTCATCTCTAAACGCAGAAACGCTGGATCGTACTATCGGGGAGAGACGACATGTTGTTACCGTGGAGCTGGCCGTCACCCCTCTGGACTCCTCCTCATGTGAATTCGCTTTCACAGAAGAACTGGGGGCCAAGCTATCTGCTGAAATAAAGGAGGCCGTGGAGAATGGAGTACAGAGCGCATATCTACAAGGTACCATGGAACACATCTAATTTCTCCTGCAGTGTCCGTCCCTTTCAGAAGGAAAGATTGCATTTTTTTAATGAATATGAGTTATTTACAATCCCTGCTTTCCCCTCTAGGTCCTCTGCTAGGTTATCCTTTACAGGGAGTGTCTGCACTGATCCAAAGTGTCCACATGGAGCCGGGAACGTCCCCTGCCATGGTGTCCGCCTGTGTGTCCCGCTGCATGCAGAAGGTATTCATCGGCAGGGAGGGATGTAACAAACTTCATTTACACAAGCACTGTCGTCTAGTAAAATGTTGAGATACTTATACTTTAAATATTGTACTTTTTACTCCATGAATGCTCTGGTAGATTAAGTTAATTACATTTTCTATAACAATAACATGAATTACAGAATTAGAATTTCTAGAATAAACTGAAGGATTAAATGTTCCTATATGTGATGAGAAAATTCTCCTGATGTATAAGCTAATTAAAAATCTTAATTCAAATGAATTACCCGTAACTACATTAATTATCTTAAACCCTCTTGGATGAGCTGGCAAATGCACAAAGCTGAAAACGGCTCATGGACAGTTGACTTTTAAGATTTACTCAGCCCACTAGACAATGCTTTAAAGATATCAGGTTTTAAATTAAGATTTATTGACAGCAAAAATAGCTCAGCTGTTAACACGCAGTGGCAAAATGCACTATTGTAGTAGAAATCTAATCCAAAAACCTCAAATATAATAGTAAATGTATGATTTGTCTTCCATATATTCACCTTAGTGAGATTTTAAATGCTGGTCGTAGCTGTAGTGCAGTGTTTTCAGTGTGTCGCTCCATGTAATACCTGTGAACATCAGGACCCTTGATAACTCGTTCTGTTCCCTCGCTCCAGGCTCTCAGGCTGGGAGGAGGTCAGGTTCTGGAGCCGGTGATGTCCCTGGAAGTGACCGTGGAGGAGGAGCGCCTGAGCTCTGTTCTGGGAGATCTAGCACAACGACGAGGGACCGTCCGAGACATCCAGAGTCGCCATGACGACAAAGTGCTGCTCGCCACTGTGCCTCTGGCTGAGATGATGGTGAGACGACGTGCCAATCAACATTTGTCTGTACTTTTTAGCTGCTAAGTGATAGATACACTTACATAAAAACTATCCTATTCCTCCCGAAAGATACAATATCACGGTCCCACAGACAAATAAAGACACACAAGGGGAACAACCTCACAGTACAGTGCAACCATTTGTGGAAATCCTGTTATCCTCTAATGACAAAATGATATTAGTGTTTTCAATTTTTTTTTACAGCAGTAATACCACTGTAAATGACAACTAACATGCTAAATTCCCAGTTTGTTCTGTATAATCTACATTTATTTACGTCTTGTAAAATTAGCAAGTAAGGAAATATATACATCAAATGGAACATGTGTGATCCCACGTCAATTCAATGAGGTCAATGTATGAGACTTTTTAATAATTGTAATCCTGCTTACATGTATTGGTTTCTGTAACTGTAATTTGAAATACATTTAATGGTATCCTACTTCTGGCTCTGAACATCTGGTACTCCAAGCCTGACTCTATACTTTTAATATTTATTTTTTAAGGGCTATTCCACCATCTTGCGAACAGTGACCTCCGGTAACGCCACCTTCACATTAGAGCTGGACACCTACGAGGCGATGAACCCCCAGGACCAGAACACCCTCCTGAAGAGAGTGTCTGGTCTGCTGTGATCTCAACAATAAAACCTCTTCACCAACGGGACCAAAGGCTGTCTGAAACAGAGGCACGGAAAAGACTTTGCCAGGATTTACAACTAATATCAGAAAAAGTCATTCTAATGTAATTTATTGTGGGAATTCCCCCTGCAGGAAAGAGTGTGAAACTATTGGTGTAATTATGTTCCATGTTGTTAGCTGGATGCAAAATACATGTACAGAAACAGTATTTCATACCCTTTTTTTCTCCCTCCTTTTTTCATATGAAACAAGACTCACTTAAAATGTCAACATTTTATTCACAATCATTTATACAAACATTGATAAAAAACAAAGAGTGCAATCATAAATTCAAGATATTTATGACATTATGTGATGATCAAGAGTTCTGTAGAGCAGATTTAAGAAGCATGATGTGTCTCGGCTAAAGGACAGTGAGATCTCTAAAAAGGCAGCATGATTCTTCAGCTTGAAATACAAACATTGTTGATTGCTGTTCCCATGGCAAGTCTCAGTTTCTGTTCAGACACCTCTGTACTCTCGGGGACAGTAGCTGGAAAACAGCGGCTCAGCAGGGATCCCCCGCCTTAGATAGAAGATACGCGTTAATAGGTTTTTTATGAAATGAGCATTCTTTAAAAAAAAGGAGTGTGTTCGTTGGATAAATAATTTAGAGACTGCTACGGGAAACATATGTACTAATGTATTTCTGATTCACCTTTGTGAACTTCATGACTTTCATTATACAATGCTTTTTAGGATTTATTTTATGACATGCTATAATAAAAACTATTTTATGGCAAACTACACAATTACTTTTTATGACATTCTGAAATCATAGAGTTCAGATCAACAAAGCAGGACGGTCATTTTTATGTGTGCAGTTGCAAGAATCGTAACTGGCTAACTTTCATATACACCGACTTGCTGCAAGAATGTCAAAGTAACAGAGTAGAATTGAAATAAAATAATGTCTTATTTCCAGTCATGCTTTAATGCATTACTGGTCACAGTAAAAAAGCCGAACAGTGTGCCCAAACAGTCATCTGAATGTGGTTATACTTGTCAAATAACCACAGGAAAAGAGTTCAATGTCTGGTCTGCTCTCATCCGATTCTTTCAAAAAGGAAATTATCTGAATGTTATTGATCGTTTAATGCCTCAGATACTCACTCCACCATGCGGCAGCGGTGCACAGACAGTCTGTTGAAGGCGTCGTTGATGTCCGTCACCTCCTTGGCGCTCCACAGACGCTCTGCGACGGCACTGGCCCGAGGCCTGGGGGGGGGGGGGGGACGCAAAACAAAATCAGACCTCACTGTACACTCCTGTAGTGGGTTATGGTTCCAAAAATATAAAAATTGTTTACTGAATATCATACCAGAGTCTGGGTGTGAGGTTGGTGGCGTCCACATACTCCCCCCACAAACAGGCTTCTCCACCAATCACAAGCTTCTTTTGTTCATCAGTTCCTGTTTGAAAATGAAATATTTAATGAGAAAAGGCAGCCGAAGCTACTTCCAGGGAGTCTAAAGAATACAAAATAATGATGTGGTTCTGTTCTCTCATTTGATATCCAAATATTAAATGGGACATATTATGAAAAACTGTTTTAAAGTACAGCATATGTTGCTTACAAACCAATTTGGGATGACATGACATTTTCAGAAGTGGGAATGAAAGAAGCAATTGCAAACATTAAAGCATGTTAAAATGTTCTTACATGTAATCATGTATAAATAGGAAAATGAGCATAATATACCCCTTTTAAAACATTTTCCCTCTGTTTATTCAACAGGCTTGCACATAATTGCACAGGAGTGACAAACAAAATGACAAGGGTCAAAGCAATACAGCTTATACAATCTGATTCGGACCAGCTGAAGGACAATAAAACTGAATTTATGACTGTGGCAAAGTTCTGTTTACTATAAAAGCAATGTTGCACAAGCAAGCAAATGACCAGTTATTGCTAGAGGCTTGCTAAGCAAAATAATCATGCAGACGAACCCTGGAAGTCCTGCGGGTCGGCCTGGTAATGGCCCTTCCAGTCTTGGCCGTAGGAGATACGGTTCAGGTACCAGGGAGTGGACAGCAGGGTCTGGTACCCTGACGATGTAATGTTAGCCATCTCACTCTGGTACTGCTGCTTGTTTCCTTTCCAAACGTGGATAAGTGTGTCTTGTTTCAGCTACACAGCACACATACATACAAGTATCAGTATCAGCAAGATAGAGAGATGTCCAAGCCTTTTTATAAAGACCGCTGCAAGGGATGAAGTATTTTGGAAGGCCAAACTCAAAATTGAGCCTTGGAAAAATCCAATGGCATCCAACCAAAATGAAACTATTATTTCCGGGCTTTGCAAACTCATTCGTGCAGCACTCTGTTTGGACGCCATTTAAGACATTGTTGTGTTTTTGGTCCTCCATGATGGTGAACTACTTGTAAAACCACCAACCAAACAGCTCCATCTCGCCTTAACGTCTGTCTCTGACTATCTCTGTCACAAAACTGTGCAAGTGTAAGCCTGTTGAACAACATCCATATTTGGGTTGTGCCCAACCCATGCCCAAATCGTAACCCCCTCCACCAAAACTGATTCGACAAAGAATGTCATTTTGACGCACACTGACCGTTGAAGTTGAGCGGCTCAACCTTGTAGTACTTCTGCCAGTCCTGTGCGTAGCTAATGTAATCTAGGTACCATGGGGCGGAGAGGATGGTGGTGTACCCTGCTCCTGTCACTTTAGCCATCTCGTCACTAGCTCCGCCGCCGATCCACACATGCACTACTGTGTCTGCCTTTAACTGCAATAGTTACAGACCAAGCTACGGTACTTAGGTTACATACTACATGACCTGTTGACATTGGTTACAAATAGTTAGACATTTAAGGAAATACGTTTATTTTCTTTCTAGCTGGGACTTTGGTGATTAGATTGATAACATTTCATGTAAAATCTGAAGAAACCACAAGAGGCCAATTAGCTTAGCATGAAGAATGGAAACAATGGGAAACAGCCAGCCAGCCAAGCCTGGCTTTACCCAAGTGTAACAAAATCTGCCTCACAGTACCTATAAACCTATATATTATTTGTGTAATCTGTACAAAAAAAAGGCACTTATAAGAGCTGGTAGGTGGGTTTTGTTATTTTAGATATCTACCTAGGGATGCATATCGTTGACTTTTTACGATACCACTGAACGATACCGATACATATCGTGATACTTTCATGTTGCATAAGGGAAAAATTGAAGCGATTTATGATATAGGTAACATGTCAAATTAATATTAGAATTAATAGTGGGACTTCTACCTTTTAGTAATGAACAAACAATGTAAAACACGTTTGACAACACAGGCTTGAAGACTGTACATTCCTGTACTCTGATTTTATGTGACAGTAGCAAATGTTTTGAGGGGTTGGATGTGTTGCCGCCTTTCCCAGAAATAAACTTCTTGCAGTGGTTACAGACCCCACCATTCAGACTGGCAGTGGTTACAGACCCCACCATTCAGACTGGCAGTGGTTACAGACCCCACCATTCAGACTGGCAGTGGTTACAGACCCCACCATTCAGACTGGCAGTGGTTACAGGCCCCACCATTCAGACTGGCAGTGGTTACAGACCCCACCATTCAGACTGGCAGTGGTTACAGACCCCACCATTCAGACTGGCAGTGGTTACAGACCCCACCATTCAGACTGGCAGTGGTTACAGACCCCACCATTCAGACTGGCAGTCATATGCAGCCACACTTTGGATTTCCTTGCCAACATCGAGCTAATGAAAAAACGAAAGCTAACCGAAAGGCTCAGACGTTCGGGAGGAAGGTGAAGGGCGTTGCTTGGCAATCAAGCCAATCACTGAAGCCGTTGCAAGACGCGCAAACCGGCTGGCGGTTTGGGCGTGAGTTTAAGGATATTATGCCTCACTTTATATTACAAAAATAGTAGCCGCCAGTAACCGGTATTTCCGGGAACCGGTATGCATCCCTACATCTACCCCCAGTCTTCAGCTTTTGAATCAAGCAGCAATATATTAACAGACATGTTAATATATCTATTATCTATTTCTCCTAAATCCAACAGGAAAGCAAAGAAGTGTATTTCCAAAAATGTCAAACTTTCTCTTTAAAAACACAAAATGAAAAAAAAAAAAACACACATTATTAAAATTATAAGAAAGTCTTATACTACATTAGTATATCTAACATGGAAATTACTCTTTAGTTACCTTAACACCGTTGTCAAAGACCTCCTGCCAGATCATGTAGCCCTTCTGGGTAGTGGCCACGATATCCAAGAGTCTATAAAACAATAAAAGGCACAAAATAAATTGAAAGTCATAAATGAGTAGAACCTACATTTTACCGAGTATACAATGATTAACATACTTTTGGATATAGAAGGATTCCAGTTTGGTGAAGTCTTTTCCGAAGCCTTGCTGCTCCATGAACTTCTGAATGTCCGGGTTGGACTTCCTGCAGGAGAAAAACATATATAGCCAAATATGACCTGCTGTCTAATCCTTGATGCTGAGGAGAAGTGATTTTGGCATTGTGCAGACAGTCTTACCAGCAGCTGAAGTCCACCTCGTCCCCCCCCAGGTGGATGTAGGCGTCGGGGAACACGGTGCTGACCTCCTTGAAGAACTGGCTCATGAAGTCATAGGTGGTGTTCAGGATGGGGTTCACTGGGCCGAAGGTGCCCGAGGGTTTAGAGCCAGAGTAACACGGGGTGAGAAGGTCTTTCTGCCCTGAGAGGAAAACACAAGGAATATGTAGCATGTTTAATCGTTTCCAGATAGTGCTCTGCTAAAGTCTTCCAGTTTTTGAACGTCACATTTGACTGACTGTATAAAATGTGACAAGGATTGGGAGCAAAACATGCCATTGGACTTAAGAGGGTAACAAAATAAACTCTCTCTCCACTAACACTGGCTGAACGCACCTTTGCCCCAGGACTGTGTGTGTCCGGGTGTGTCAAACTCTGGGATAACACGAATGCCTCGCAGACGTCCAAACTCGATCACCATCTTCACGTCGGCGGGTGTGTACACATGTGTGTACGGGTGGTAGGCGCCCTGCAAACAGTGTAATCAAACAATGTCTCTATATTAAAACTTGTGCGCCACAAGGGATTCAATTGGCTTTCCAATTCTTCGATCAGTTTGGCTGTCAGTTTGTCATGGGTGTGAGATTTTTATTTCCAATTATGAATTTTGGAAGAACAACCTCAGCTCTTATAACAGGTCTATTATAAACTGAAATACCCTAATGGACCAAAATGTCCCAATTGAAACCCATTAAAACACAAGGACATTACAGATCAAATAATTTGTTCTTACATGTTGTATTATGACAGGTCTTCAGTCTCATGTCCCTGGATTCTTGTGTGCCATTTAACAAAGGCAAATACATGCCAATTTCCTGGTTTTCTTGCACAAAAACATACATCTATCAACATGTGTTCTTTCATATCACTGACATATCCCAGACTAGAAATGTATATATCATTTAGCTTTCGGATAATTAATATTTTTCTGTGTTTTTATAATTTAATCGATTTGTAGACAAAAGAGCAAAATAATATTAACATCATTTTGGTGACAGTTTTTTTTTTTTTTTTTTTAACACTGACATTTTGTCCTCTAAGCCTTAGGACTATTTCAGTTTCAGTTTATAATAGACCTGTTATAAGAAAACCAGGAAAAATTGGCATGTATTTGCCTTTGTTAAATGGCACAAAAAAGATCCAAAACACAAGAATCCAGGGACATGAGACTGAAGAAGTATGTCATAATACAACATATAAGAACAAATTATTTGATCTGTAATGTCCTTGTGTTTTAATGGGTTTCAATTGGGACATTTTGTCCTTAAAGTCTAAGGACATCAGAGAAGTTTTTAAAAGGTGAGGCACAGGCACTGAAACTCTACTTGTCTGTGCTGAGATAACCAGTCTGACCTGCTGACTCAGCTGCGGGAACGTTCGGCTCAGGTAAGGGAAGGATGTGTCGTCCACGATGTGCCAGTGGAAAACATTGAATTTGTTCATGGCCATTGTTTCCTGTATGAATGGACACAAGGAAAATATTTTATTCAAGCTGTGAATACAATTTAAAATGAGAAAACATAATAAAGAAGGTGTTGGGGACGTACCAGATTAGCCAAGAGGACTTTAATGGGCAGGAAATGCCGAGAGCTGTCCAGTAAGATGCCTCTGTGAGCAAATCTGGGGAAGTCGCTGATGGTTGTTGAATTGATGCTTTTCTGAAAGATGCAAAGTGAAAATCAGTCCGAGTTAACACATACAGTTGACCTTTGATCCTAAATATATGAATAAAAACATAAAAACAATAATGTTAAAACAATTTCTTTCTCAACTTACGGCTCCATTTTCATCTTCATACACCAACTGGCTGAATGTTTCCAGACCTGCAACGATTCAAAATAAACAACATTTTTACGATACAATAAAATGAGGTTAGTCATTTGATAGCAGCCCTTAGAAATGTGATCAAAGTTGATAACAAAAAAAAACCACTATCGTGTTATGATGCTAACTTTGCCACACAACTTTTCTGCAGACTAAGCACTTTATAAACACCCTTTTATTGTGTATATTACATTGATATAAACTCAGAGATATATCTTATGCAAACATTTTGCATCAGTGTTTATAATGATGCAGGATAATGCTGAAGTGATTATAGTAAATTCATTGACAGAAAATACTTATTAACAGTTGTGATAACTGACTAATCATTAAAAATACTTTGAATTGTTTGGGTTATTTCTGAGACTCAGACCAAAAGATTGATATCATTCTCATATCTGCTATTAAATATCAATATTGAACAAAATACTGAAACAAATTATTTAAGCTACAGTATTCATCAAGCTAAAAGGCTTTTTCCAGCTTCTTATATCAAATACATTTCAGCTTTTTTTATATAATTGTAAATAGAATATCTTTAGGATCTTGACCAGCAAGTTGACATTTGAAAATATGATGTACTGATTAACGGATACAGGAAATAATTGTTGATTGCAGGCGTAACGCAGGAAGTCTCTGAAATGGTGCTTAAATTAAATATTTACCGTGCAGGGCTCCCCAGACCTTCGGTGCTTTGAGCACAGCGTACGGCTGATCCACGGTCAGCTCGTCTGTGGACACAAACAGGTGTGCAATGCATGTGCGTAGTCAGTGTTACCAAAGCTCAGCATGTGGTTATTATAGTACTAAAGTCAGGGTCTTAAACAATCAGAGGGGGTTTAAAACCATTAACTGTGTTAATCCGACTGTCTACCCTCCAGGTGATCTCTAACTCCACCGCTAAATCATGAGTCATGAACTTTCTTTAGGTGTGAACTGTAGCCTGGAGAATCAAATGAATGACCCACATTATGAAAAGTTATTTTCCTTAATGTTAAAGAACCAATACAGCAATGCCAAAATACAAGCCTGTCTTAAATCAGACATCTAAAATGTGAAAACTGGCCGCAGCTAGACAGGGCTGTTGCCAAGTTGGAAAAATGATGAATATAGTGGTCAAATAAATGTAGTAAATAGTACAACATTTCAATTGGGGGAAACGGTTTAAAGTAGCACCTCAAAATGTTATTAAAATAAAAGTGCTTTAACTTCCCTCAATGTCTTTTATAAAAGAAGATTTGTTTTTTTGAGCAAGGTAAAGATGATAAAGTATAACAAGTAATGCATTGAAAATATGAGTGTAAGTATTATTTAATTAAATAATACAGTTTCAAAAGTGGAAGCACAGAAACATTTGACTTGTGGAGCTTCTTTTAACTACTTTATTTTCTGTTGGACAGTTTATCATATTATGTATACAACATCTTTATCTGTAAAGTAGCCATAGCAGGTAAATACATAGTGAAGTAAGGGGAACAACATGTCTCTGAAATGTGCTTAAACACAAGTCAGAAACTAGGTATATTTGTACAGAGAGATTTTAAGGACACACCACCACTGCGCAGAGTCACGTGACAGTTTCCTGATGATAAATGTGTAAACAATGAGGAAGAGCAGAGACTCACATGACTCGTCAGAAGCCACACTGGGGAAAGAGTCACAGTCAGACTCAGAGGAGGTGATCCACACCTGCAGCTCGGTCAGATCAGAGGGGCCGGCGCGCCTGCTCTTCCTCCCCTCCTGCCTTTTAAAGCTGCCAAACATGTACTCATAATACCTGTGGGGGGGCAGAGAGAGGAGGACCATTGTTTACCATCAGGGTCCATGAATGCAAACAGGGAGAGAGAGAGAGAGAGTGAAACTGAAAACAGAGCGAAAAACAAACTGATTGACAGTGGTGTAAAGTAACTTTTACTTCAGTACAATTTTGACAGACTATACTTGAGATTTTTAAATGTGTGCTAAGCAGAGGTACATTGTGTACTTTTACTCCACTATATATTTAATACCTTTAGTTACTTTACAGATTTGGATTAAGTGTTAAATGTGTTAAAATCAGACTTTAGTTCCACCTGGAGTACATTCACAAGCTACCTGCAGTATACAAAGTCATTCAACTAGCCTTTACCAGCTTTGAGAACACTTTAATGATCAATCATTATAAAACATATCATATATATTATTCTGAAATCTGCACAATGACTACTTTTACTTTTGGTACTTTAAGTATATTTTGATGGCAATACTTTCTACTTTTGAGTAACATTTAGAATACAGGACTTTAACTTGTACCAGAGTATTCCTACGCTCTACTTGTACTTCTAGATGTGAGATGTGAATGAAGAGCTCTTACCTCCGGTAGGCGTCCTGCAGGAGGCTGCAGCTCGACCCCGCGGTAGACTCTTTGGCGTCGCTTATTTTGAAGCTGACGCCGTTCAGCTTGAATGAAACCTCGGATAGCTGCACTTTCTGCGGCAGAGGCCACAGAGAGCCGTACTTTGAAGCCTGGACGACGCGCTCAGCCTGCTCCTCTTCATCGAAGAAGTCGTTCAGAAAGCCCTGAGAGAAGGAGACACCGAGGAGCAGCAGAGAGAACCTCAGAGCAGTTATCATGTTGGTGGAGGAGATGAGAGTCACGAGACCTGCGAGCAAAGCAGCAGTATTTGAAGGGAGGTGGGCGGGGCTTCCAATGCGGAAGTCCGGGTTGTGCAAAGATTTAAAGGGGAACTACAACCACCTCCTGCTGATAACATTATACTGTATGTTTTATAAAACATGGTATAAACAATGCAAAACAACAGAGAACAGTATCTTAATCGGCTGCTGACAGGAAGAGACTTAAAGTATTAATAATATATTGATATTAACATCACTATATTATAGGTCTCAAAACATGTCTCTGAAGTGTTTGGCTCGAAATACCAAACAGATCGTGCATTGCAGCATCCCATAATCCCCTCTGTTTCAGCCCTGTTTCAAAAGTGCTTATTCTGTGTCTGTTACTTTAGATGAAAAATAAGGAGCCACTCCCCACGCCCCTCTGAGGGATATTTGGTTAAAAAGAACACAGGAGGAGATTTAGGTGATAAGGTGGGGGTACTTTGGTTGGTGATTGGCTAATGGATTACACAAGCCTAAAAATCGTTATGACATCATAAAGTGGCCAAAATCTGATCAGCTCATTTTCAGACAGATCAGGACAAAAAGTGAGCAAATCTCTTTTCCTGAAACTTTCAGAATGTCTTTACACAGAGGGGACACATGTTTATGTATAAAAGACGTGAAAACGTGGATTTTGCATAATAGATAACCTTTAACAGACTGGTAAAGAAGGCCAGCTCTGTCCTGGGGAGTCTTCGGGACACTGTGGAGTTGGTGCAATAATCACCTCTATGTGAAAGCCATATTTTGGTACTTATGGGTTATCTGTCGCCACTTTTTTTTCTTTTTTTCCGACTCTCTAAATAACCCTAACCCCTAGGATTAATGTTTGTTATTTTGAGAAATTAAAAAGTTAATGTGGAAGAGCCAGCTACCCGCTATTAAAAAGTGGCGACAGATAAGCAATTATATATAAATATATATTTTTTTATAATGTCTCAACACCTTACATTACATATGTCACTAAGTTATAAGGACCTGGTAAATGTGTTGTATTTAAAAATGACTCCCTGAGGAAAAAAGCAATGTTTAAAATTCTTATCTTCTGTCTTTATGTCACAGCCCGCCTCCAGGGAGGTAACTCTGCTAATTTAAACCTGTTTCTAAAAGCAGAAAGAATGAAATGAGGATTACAGTTAAAGCTGCCAACTGGATGAACCAGAACATGTGAGAGGGTTACTCAGCTATGCCAAGGATCTTTATCATGTTGTTATTAAATATATAGAATCTTACAAACAATAATCAAGGTATTTTTAAGTAGCAATACAAAAAATGATGTTGCATCGACTGGTCCAACAGGTTTTAGTGTGTGATATCTGCCAGCATATGTAGGGAGACCAGGGACAGTTGTAACTCCTTCAATATCTCCAATCACAAACAAGCTAGAGTGATGAAACTCATGCACATGCTCAGTTAGATGGAAAGGTCACTGTGAAAAAAAGGAGCCACGTTTAAATCTGCCGCGAAAGATATCAGCAAAAGTGTGTTTCTGAGGTAAAACATTAACAACAATTATATGATGTATTTTTTGGATACTGTCTTGAGGTCAAATGTCTAGGAATCCAAACTAGTATTATTAGAATCACTGTTTTGTAAGCTCAACACATAACTAGCTAAATATGGGTCAAGCTAGCAATCAGGCAGGTTCACAGGGGGTAAAACATGACTGGTGGTCCTGGGACGGTTGTAACACGGACCACCTGGGACGGTTGTAACACGGACCACCTGGGACGGTTGTAACATGGCACATTTACAATGATGGCTCATTTGCTCGAATGATCAATATTGTTGATTGGTGTGTAAAATACTGTACGTAAAGTGTGTGCGTGTGTTTACAGTATGCCAAATATCAGAAAGAGGAAGACAGACAGGGGAGTGCCACTTCCTCTGCTGCAGAGGGCCTCAAATGAAGTTCAGGAGGGCAAATCAGTCAGGGCAGTGACAAAGTCCCATGATATATGCCATGTCACCCTGTACCGGTTCCATAAAAAGAGGCTGAGGTTGGAGAGTCAGGGATCCAAATCACCCCAAAGAGTAGGCTACTGGACACCCAAGAAGGTGTTCTCAACAGAGCAAGAGATGCTTTTGAGAGACTACCTGATGGAGGCAGCTGATTTATATGGTCTCAGCTCAAAGGAGGTAGGTCTACATCATTGAGGTAGAATAGGCTATCTATACAGATGGAAGTGACTTTTACACCTGCCACAACTGTGAATCAAATTAATTCCATCTGGTGTTCTGTTTGAAGTTCTGTTCATTGTTCATTGTTTGTTGGAGGATGTGTGAAACCCCATTAAAATCGTGTTGCCTTAGAATTTGACAGCTTTCCCTCTTTTTTGTCATGTAGTGTGAAAAAGGTAACCGTTATTAACATGTTACAACCGTCCCTGGCATGTGTTACAACCGTCACACACCGTTGTAACAGTTGAGTTTTTTTTTTTAAAATACATTTTCCAACCTGTACTTATTTCATAGAAACATCTTAAATACATTGTTTCAGTAGTTGACACATTGAGAATGTATATGGCTATCCTAGTGTAAATGGTTTTTTACTTATTGGGGAAAACCCAAAAAGTGTTGCAACTGTCCCTGATCTCCCTACCTTACATCACGACTGTCTTACCACTAAAGGAGGAACAACACAAGTTACAGCAACCCGTACATCTGTGCAATAAGAGTAAACCTTAACCTTAACTGAGGCTCATGGTGCTATCCCTTTATATTGACTCACATTTTAGTTTTAGTTCAGTTATAGTTAGTTTGCCAATTTGAATAACTAAAAAGTTATTAAATTAATAAATGTTCTTAGTTTCCACGACGATGATGGGATCTTCACTGACCATCGGTGGTGCTGCTGTGGAGCAGGTGAGCAGAACAGAATTCCTGGGGGTGAACATCACCGAGGAACAACACCTCCTCACTGGCCAAAAAAGCCCAGCAGCGCCTCCACTTCGTCCGCAAACTGAAGAGAGCAGGAGCCCCCTCTCCCATCATGCACTCCTTCTACCGAGGAGCCATGGAGAGCATCCTCAGCAGCTGCATCACTGTGTGGTTTAGAAGCTGCGCCGCCTCCAACCGCAAGACCCTGCAGAGGATCATCGGTGCCTCACTCCCATCACTCCTGGACCTCTACAACACCCACCTCACCCGCAGAGCACTCAGCATTGTGGGTGACCCCACCCATCCCTCCAACTGCCTCTTCACCCTCCTGCCTTCAGGGAGGAGGTTCCGCAGCCTGAGGTCGAGCACAACCAGACTAAAGAACAGTTTTTTACACCAGGCTGTCAGGATGCTGAACACTCTCCCCCCTGGACCTGGATTTTAACGCACGCACGCACACGCACGCACACACACACACACACACACACACACACACACACACAACACACACACACACACACACACACACACACACACCACACACACACCACACACACACACACACACACACACACACAGCACACACACACACACACACACACACACACACACACACACACACACACACACACACACACACACACACACACACACACACACACACACACACACACCACACACACACACACACACACACACACACACACACACACCACACACACACACACACACACACACACACACACACACACACACACACACACACACATCCAGTTTTCATTCATTTGCACGACTTTACATATTTTTACTGTTGTAATATATCCATCCTCATCCATTTAAAGTGACTGTTATTTGTTATTTTGTTTTTTGTATAAATTGACTGTTGTGCCTTCTATGTATGCCTCTTAATGTGTGCATATGAAAATGTGTGTCTATGTTTGATTATGTATGTGTACACTCACTGGCCACTTTATTAGGTACACCTGTTCTACTGCTCGTTAATGCAAATATCTAATAAGCCAATCACATGGCAGCAACTCAATGCATCTATAGGCATGGAGACATGGTCAAGGACCTGGTGAAGTTCAAACAGAGCATCAGAACGGGGAGGAAAGGGGATTTAAGTGACTTTGAACATGGCATGGTTGTCGGTGCCAGACGGCCTGGTCTGAGTATTTCCGAAACTGCTGATCTACTGGGGTTTTCACACACAACCATCTCTAGGGTTTACAGAGAATGGTCCGAAAAAGGGGAAATATCCAGTGAGCGGCAGATCTCTGGGAGACAAGGCCTTGTAGATATATATACATATAGTCTATAATATTATACATAAGAAGATTGACAATAAAGTTGACTTTACTTTGATTTAAGAAAAGGTATCTGCATCTGACCCATCCTAGTACATCCTAGTATTAGGAACACAATGTCATAGTTGATTTGATGGTGATATTCAGTATATTATAATCTGATTCTGAAATAGTCAAGTTAAAAGTACATTAATTAATCTGAATTGTAGTACAATGATGTGGTTTACAGTAAAAGCTGACGACTGCAAAAACCAGAATGAGTGAGAGAGTTATTACTGAGTTGTGCTAAGGATGTGATCATGTTTTTACTTATTAACATTATTGAGGTATTTTTAAGTAGAAGAAAATGATGTGGCATCGACTAGTCGAACAGGTTTTAGTGATTGATATCTGCTAGCATCTGTACCTTACACTTTATATTCACTCACATGTTATTTTTGCACAATATTTGAACTACAACAAATAGTCATTATTAACTTAAAATAAAATAGAATACAAATAACCATGAGAAACACATTTAAATAAAAAGCAGATAGGAAAAAGATGCATTTGTGTATGTAGTTTGCCAGTTTGGATTACTTCTTAAACACTGTTTTGTCCACTAGGTGTCTCTAGTGTCTCATGTAGCATTTACTGCCAGACATAATGTATTGTTCTTAAATACCTTTTGTATTTTATTTATTTATAATAATAATAATAATAATAATAATAATAATAATAATAATAATAATAATCTTTATTTGTATACTGTAGCACCTTTCATACAATAATTGCAATTCAATGTGCTTCACAGTAGACATCTCTTAAAATACTCACAGAAAATTGATATCACATAGAATACAGTTACCAGTAAACGACATAGAAACACATTTAAAATAGCATAGAATAGAAATATAAAAAATTAAAGTTACAACGATAAAATTGGGCATTTAAAGGAGGATAGTGCAAATACAAACACAAAATCTGAGACCCCAAAACTACAAGGAAATTAAGCCAATTCAACCAGACACAACAGAAAACAGATAAATGAATTATTCCCTTGGGTTTAAGCTTTCAATCTTCGGCACTTTTAGTCCCAAATAGATGCTGTCCACTAGATGTCTCTCCTGTCACATGGAGCGTTTGCTGCCATAATGAGTTTCTGTTCACAGCTAACCACTCTTCACTAAGAAACACTCTGCTGTGATCTCCTGAAAACGAAGCTACAATAATAGAGTCAATAGAGTCATGTCTGTCTTCATAAAGGCAGCTGATGGGGGACAGGAAACCGGATGAGAGTATGTTAACGCTCCGATCACCACAGCACATACAAACAAACAAAACAATAACATCATAGCCTCGAGGGTCCACTGCAGTGCAGTCACAGCCAAAAGTCCCGACAAGAGACCACAGATGTGACTCACACAAGATGTCCAGGGATATAATTGGACTTCCTGTTTCCAGCTACCCCAACCAGAAACCACAATGTCTTTATAATCCTATGGGATTTACTGTATGTCTATGGCATCCTGTGGTGAGTTTGCTTTGGCTCCATAAAACAACAAGTCTCTTTTACACGATATTGTTTTTAAAATGTCACAGTCATTTTTTGTTTTTGTTTTTGCATAAGCATAAAAACAAAACATTTATTTTACTTTACTAACCTACCATCAGCTACAGTGGCAATGGATTTGTGCATTTGTGTCTTTAAAATCTAACATCTTTCAAAAACTAGATTTAAAATAACAAATGCAACCTATAGAGTTAAAGTTACACTCTAAAATGATTGGTTCAAAACGTTCCAAACTCTCCCATAGCGTCTCTCATTGCTGTACTGTAGTTAGAACATTTAGGTTATGTCTACAGACAAAAAATGGTATGGTTGTGCCTGTTTGAACTTACTTTAAATAAGTAGAAATAAAGCATAAAATAGAAATACTCAAGCGCTACACTAAAATATTGATTACGTTTACTCTGACATTATTGTATATTATATACCTTTAGTTTAAAATGCAAATACTCAATTACTCAAACTTTTACTACAAATGTTCTTGCGGTCCGCGACTGATTTGACATTATCATATCTAAACCAAGGTCTCTGCACCCAGGGAGCAGTGTAGGAACAATGCTTTGCTCAGGGGCCGCTCTGTCGTTTCAGGACTTGAACCGGTCCCCGTGGACTGAGCTACCCCCACCACATACATTGATGCCTTGAGTTCAACCCAAAGGTGTTTTGTCTGTGATTTGGTATTATATTATCTAAATCTGATGTAGTAAAGTTAAAGGTAAATCATCCCTTCTGAAATGCAGGGAATCAAACAAGCACAACAAATGGGAATTGGCTACTCAAGTAAAGTAGTACAATTGTTACTTTAACAAGTACTTTCCACTTTCTTTATAAAGGATATAGATATTTCGCACTATACTGCTAAAAGGTTCCTGTCTAGATTGAGTTGAGGCTTATGAAATTGTGTAGTGAGTATACACAGTAGTTTGAAATACTTCAACCTAAAGAATCTAAATCAGACGGAGATGTGTTTGTTTGTGTGTGTGGGAGGAAACTCCTGCCTTGGGAGACCTTCACATCTTTTTGCATTCTCCCCCTCTCTCTCCCCCCCCACCCCCTCTTCATTTCCTGCGCGGTGCCGGTCCTCCCCCTCTCGTTGTAAACACACCCATTGATCCAGTGAGGAGGACTGGGAGCGCAGGAGCCGCACCGCCACACAGGAGCCGAGCAGCCGCCTCCAAACAGCTCATCCTCTACTCTAAAGCACGTTCATTTTTACGCTTCATTTATCTATACTAACATTTCCAGATTTTCTACACACTGTTGCGCGTTATCTGACAGAACCGTCCTCATCCTCCCTGATTATCCGCCAGCAGCTTATCGGAAATTACCAAGGAGTTGTGACTCCCGAGCGCAAGGCTGCATCGTGGCTCTGTCAGAAGTGGCATGTTCGAGGGATACTGCGGACCCAAATGAACTCCTGCTTTCACCCAAAGAGGTAAATTGAACAATTACTCTCATCTCCCGTTATAGCTTATTATTGTATTGTAACAGCATCCCTTTTTAATAAAGGAAAACTCCGGTTCAGTGGCAGAGAAAGCGTAACAGAAAGCAGGCTTATGGACAAAAGATTGTTGTTGACATTCCTTTATTCTGACAATATAGCTATAATTTGGTATTGATTGTCTTTATTTTCATGAGATTCCCTCTCAGTCCTTTGTGCTCTCTTCGGCATCTCCTCCCTGCATGCTCGAGATGTTTTGAAGGCGACATCAGGTGTGACACGCTCTTCTTGGTGATGATCAACACTATGTTCTCAGTGCAGGCAGGGGCTTTGGTACAAATCTTGCTCAGATGTGTGTGTGGACACTTGGGGTTGGACTATACATTTGAGATTTGAGCTGCTGGCTGTGTCCCCATGTTCTGCATCTTGTTTAATTATTTCTTCCCCCTCCAAGTGGCAGATGCACAGATCTGGCCCACATACGCCCGGTGTTTACTTTTGAAGTCTCTCCCACCAATCCCTCTTCCTGCGTCCATGGTTGACTGTGAACACCTGGCAATGATTTTAAACAGACTGCAGCCAGGCCTCAGATAGAGAGAGACCAGAGGCGGCATGGCTGTTTCTTTTTTTTGACTGAGTGCTTTGTGAGTGTGCATGTATGTGCTCTGCTGCTCTGTGGCTGTGATCTGTTTTCTGTGAGGATGACAACTCTCACAGACATCCAGCCAAGAGCTCGCTCTCACACTGATGGCATATTTTCCTCCTCTCAGGGCACGTCGGTGTGAATGCACTCTGTTACTGGGACATAACACAGATAGGGGAGTAACAATACCATGAGCACTTATTTTTTATAGATGGTAATGATTATAAGTATTGATTTGAGGTCTGCAACCAAATGTAATTGGCATTTAATCAATATTATCATCATTAATTAGCAATTAATCTTACTTTCTTTAATTAGTTGGTTAATTTTTTGGTCTAAAATATGTTCCAATTTAGTGGGTGATGTCTTCACACTACACATTTGTCTGACAAACACTCCCAAAACATAAAGGTAGTCCGACTGTTATGATATGAGACAAAGAAAAGCAACACATCCTCATATTTGAGAAGCTGAGAAGAGGATGTGTAGCGCTTTTGGATAATGAAACAATTGTCCGATAAGAAAAATATATCCAACCTAGTTCCTCGAAGTCTTCTCATATAATTTCCCTCAGAAGTATGCAACATGTAATACCATTGTAAATCCACATGTAAACCGAGGTGGGGTGACCAACATGTTTAGGGTATTACTTTTTCTATATCAAGATTACAAACTTGAAGTAAGGATTTTTTTCTTATTTACGGCATTAGTAAACTTTCATTTCAAGAGGAGATATAAGACTGACAGTCAGTGACAACAGTTAAGCAAAGTTGTCAACAAATGTTTTCCTTGATGGCCCACAAATAATATCAATAATTTTCATTTTGCATTCATCTTCCAGGATTCAACCAAACAATTACGAGATAACAAAATGCCAGAAATAGGGACATAGTAAAGTGAATTTATTTACTTTTTTCAAAATCGATAAATATTGTTTACATTCACATGCATCACGGTTTAGAGGCTGATTAGAAACAGGATTATGGTTATATAGGTTGCAGTAATCTGATTTCTCCAATAATCTGTGTTACATGTGTTGAGTTTAAATGCAGAGGGATGTTACGTAGCTGCAGAAAAACATTTTTACATAACAGCCAATAGTCCGAACAATGGACGAACTGGAATACAAGATAAACAAGAGTTTGTGTTAAAACATTTATGATTTTTAATTCTGAAACTATTCAAGGTCCGATCAGATGCTATTGGCATTTATTAAATCATGCCTACAGGAGGGCCGATGCTGTGGACAAGCACATTTATAACAAAGGACCATTCCTATTTCAATTACAAATAAAAGAACACAGGGTTTTCAGGTCCTGCAGGTTTAGTTGTTAATCCAGGCTTTATCCTTTAATATGCAAATAGCATAAATCTCTGCTCTTCTTCTCTTTGTTCAGCTGCACTGCGCTCACTGTATGAATGAGTGAGCGCGTTCATCCAAGGACAACTTTGTTTGGTGTTCAAATAAATGCAAAACACCTTCGGTAATGCAGAAATGTTTTAAATAAATATGAAATCATTGTATTTTCACTATTCCTCCTACAAGCAAAGCATTATCATACCGCATCATTTGATCACATCTGTTGATTTGTCCTCAACTGTTTCACTGTCAGAAGTGAATTGAAGTGTTCATCTGCCAGTCAGATAGTGACCTGACGACTGGAGGTTATATTTGTTAACATGCTAATTATTAGTATCTGCAAAACCTCCTCCAAGTGGTGATTTATTAGGGCCACTTATTCAAATCAAGTCACTTACAACTTACAATTAACAAACATGCATACTGCAGCATCAGTACTGTGTGTGTGTGTGTGTGTGTGTGTGTGTGTGTGTGTGTGTGTGTGTGTGTGTGTGTGTGTGTGTGTGTGTGTGTGTGAGGTGATGATTGCAGGTGTGAGAGCAGGCTAAGGTATTCTCATTATAGCTGAGCCATAGCTGGAATGCAATAAATCCTGTTGAACCAAGGCTGCTGCGGTTGGTTTTGTATTTAATCAACTTGTGATAAAGGAAGATCTTGCTCTTATTATTATCATTAAAGTACAGTGTGTTGGATGAAGAAAACTTCTAAATGGAATACTTTCCATGAGAACTACATTTAACTATGTTTAACCTACTGCATGGCTTTAAACGGAATAATTATATTAACGTGAAATTAAAAACCAACATGGAATTATGTTTGTTATGTCATCACATTAAATAATGTATCAAAAGTAATATGCTATTTTAAACCAAACCATGATCATTTTCTAAACCAAAGCAAGTCATTTTAGTCGTTTTTCTGTGTTTTTGTTTGGTTGCAATTTAAACCGTTAACCACTTGTTTAAAACTGCGACCATAATGAGATGGAGAATTCGTTTTTTTGTATGGGAATGTAATTAAATGCCGGTACTAAATGTCAAACTATTCCAAGTAATATTGTTTGAGGCTTTTCAAAACGTATTAAAATTGGCTTGTAAAGAATGGTAACACACACACTTTCTTATTATAGCACTTCCATAAGGCTGCAACTAACGATTATTTTCATCATAGAATAATCTGCAAATGAATTACAAGTCCAAGGTTGTGTCTTTGAATGTCTTGTTTAATCATTACAAAAACCAATGATATAAATATTAATATGATTAAAGCAGAGAAAAGTAGGAAATACTACTTTATAATACTACTAATACTAAATACTATCTGAAGGGCTGAAAACTGCATTTTCGGACATTTTGTGATTATTTGATCCTCAAAATACATGGTATTTTTTCCTGAGAATGTACTCATGGTTGTAGCTTCATATAGAATTAAAACAAGTTATCTTCTATCCCTGCAAGCTTCCTGACCTGTTTTGAGTGTTGGCTCCTGTTTTAAAGGCTTAGCTTGGAATGCAATGCAAGTGGTTTAACCCTCCTATTGTCTTCGTTTCCCCCCCCTTACTTTGGTGTTCGCGGTCAAATTTGACCGGTCCTGTTTTAACTGCTATTACATTAACACAAAAACCATTAATCATCACCACATTTCCTTTAACACCCTTTCAAACTGTAAATATTGTATCAGACTACTGGTATACATGAAAAACTGCAGTAAATATACAAAGAACAGACACTGAACATGTATTGCGTTTGCAAATTATTATTTTTTGCCAGGTGTGATCCATGTGGGGGGATGGGCACATAAGAGCGGGAAATGTGTCAAATTGTTCTGTGTGTGTTTGTGTGTGCCAGGTGTGATTCACATGGGGGGATGGGCACATAAGGGGGGGGAACACATCTAGAGTATGTGTGTGTGTGTGTGTGTGTGTGTGCGTGCGTCGGTGTTTGTCTGTGTGTTTTATCTGATCCGGATGGTTACTAATTCCTTTTCTTTATGGCGGTCATTTTTGACCGGGAACAAAGTTGACTAAATCATCCAAAATTCAATGACAGTGGTGATCAGCAATTGTATATGTTCAAATGTCTACTGTGAAGGATATCATAAAGTAAATACCTTTTGCTAACACAGGTTGTGTTTCCCCTTTGACAGCTGCAGCCAAACGGCCAGTCTGGGTGTCTGGGTTGCAGCTGGTTTTGGAAGTTAGTTTAACTGGATTTCGTCATTTCCCAGGAACTTGTAACATAAAAATAACATTTGGTTGAAGATAAAGGATTGAGCAACACAGCTCAGCATTGGATTTTCAATTGTTAGTGTGGGTCACACCTGATTGTCTATTCATGAAACAACATTCTGAGGATCATGAGCAGATGATGCAATGTAAAGAAAATAGAAACTCGTTTTTGCAGCGAGGTTGTAGATCACTTATGACATCTGGGAACTTTTGAACTCTTTAAATCTTGAAGTTTTAGTTGACAAAAAAATCAAACACTTTATGTAAGGTGTAAAATGCCAGAGACACTACAGGTGCAAATATTTAAAAAAGAACCAAGCTGAAATAATTGAAGCTGATAACTGTTTGAGAAAACTAGAAACATCTCATGCCTGTTTGGATATGTAAACGGCAGATTTTGGAAGTATCATTTTTCTTTAAGTATACTTTCAAAGGAAGCAAACTTCTACCACTCCTTACATCATTTGGAGTGATTTACTAGGTCATTCAGGGACACAGTACCTGTCGAAACATAGTGCCAGAGACTTTTGACAATTCTAGAAACTGGTTCAAATGAATGTGAGTTCTGAGCGAGGACAGGGCAAGGACAGTGAAGATAGGCTGTGACTTTCTGGAGGGGAGTGGAGTCAATTCTGTGCATTACTCAGAGGCTTAAAGGAGTCCCGCTGTCTCCTTCTCTCCTCACTTTATAAAGACCTCTGCAAAGAGAGACTTACTTGTAAATCATGGTATCTCTAAAAGAAGGGGATTAGTGCTGCTTGGGGTTTGGAGCAGAAAAGCCTCTTGGTGGTGCGAGAAGACAATAGTTATCTACTTGACCTTCATAACTCCCAGGCGTCTGCTGTTGTGCAACTTGTAATCACGGATCTCTTGCTTAATGTATCTCTGGGGAAGGATTGAAATACTCACCAAAAAGGCACATCATCATCATAATATGGATATTACAGTTGCAAAACGCAATATTTCAGCATCAATATCCCAGTGTCATGGCTGAGATTAGGCAATAACACTTCTTCAGTGAATATAGATGGATCCAATATAGAACATCATTTCTCATAACACTATAATGATCCAATTTCCTTCCTTAAACTGTGTTTTGACGGGAACAGGTTTCTATATCATTATTGAAACTTGCTTCCTCGTTACGGGAAACTCAATATCATGGTGCTAAACTCACAAAATGTTCTTCACCTAGCAGATATAATTGATGTGTGTCATTTTACTTAGGAGTTTGCTCTCGTTGTCTTACTGACACATCAAAGGCACCCCTTTAGCTGATGTTGAAGGGGGTTGCGCTCTTTGTTCGACTGTCTTCACTTTGAGTCAGTAAGAAGGACTCTATCAGCTTATGATCGTAGCAACAACAAGATAAAAAACGTAAGATGATTGTGAATTCAACGAGTGAACGAGCACCTACAGTAAAGCCAACACATTAATTTGAAACCATTTAATTTACCTCCTGTTTGAAAAGACAAAAACCACATGAACACAAAACTGAACCCGAACTCATACCAATCCTCTACTCAGCAAAACATTGAATAATCTTGTGTAACGGCAGTGTTTCCCACAGAATTTGATTATATTTGTGGGGGCACCGCACCTGAATGGACTTTCATTATAAAATGTATTTAAGAAATCTTGTCTTTTCTTTTTCAGGATTCAATGAAAATGTCTGTGTGTGTCCATGAGAACCGGAAATCCCGAGCCAGCACCGGCTCGATGAACATCTACCTGTTCCACAAGTCCTCCTATGCGGACAGTGTGCTGATGCACCTCAACTCTCTGCGGCAGCAGCGGCTCTTCACAGACGTCCTGCTTCATGCGGGGAGCCGCTCCTTCCCATGCCACCGCGCCGTGCTGGCCGCCTGCAGCCGCTACTTTGAGGCCATGTTCAGCGGCGGGCTGAGGGAGAGTCAGGCCAGCGAGGTCGACTTCCGTGACTCCCTTCACCCGGAGGTGTTAGAGCTCCTGCTGGATTACGCCTACTCATCACGTGTGGTCATCAATGAGGAAAACGCAGAGTCTCTACTGGAGGCTGGGGACATGCTGGAGTTTCAGGACATCCGGGATGCCTGCGCTGAATTCCTGGAGAGAAACCTGCACCCGTCTAACTGCCTTGGCATGCTGTTGCTGTCTGACGCCCACCAGTGCATCAAGCTGTCAGAGCTCTCCTGGGGAATGTGTCTCAGCAACTTTCCCACTATTTGCAAGACAGAGGACTTCCTCCAACTGCCCAAAGATATGGTGGTGCAGCTTTTGTCCCATGAGGAGCTAGAGACAGAAGATGAGAGACTGGTCTATGAGGCGGCCCTTAACTGGATCAACTACGACCTGGAAAAGAGGCACTGCCACCTTCCAGAGCTCCTGAGAACGGTCCGCCTGGCCCTGCTGCCCGCCATCTTTCTCATGGAGAACGTTTCTACAGAAGAGCTGATCAACGGCCAGCCTAAGAGCAAGGAGCTGGTGGATGAAGCTATCCGCTGTAAGCTGAAGATCCTGCAGAACGATGGCGTGGTTAACAGCCCTTGTGCCCGACCAAGGAAGACCAGCCATGCCCTCTTTCTTCTGGGAGGGCAGACTTTCATGTGTGACAAGTTGTACCTGGTGGACCAGAAAGCCAAAGAGATCATCCCCAAGTCTGACATCCCCAGCCCCAGGAAGGAGTTCAGCGCCTGCGCCATTGGCTGTAATGTGTACATCACCGGTGGCAGAGGTTCAGAGAATGGTGTATCCAAAGATGTGTGGGTCTATGACACCGTCCAAGAGGAATGGTCGAAGGCGGCACCCATGCTCATTGCCAGGTTTGGCCATGGCTCTGCGGAGCTGAAACACTGCCTCTACGTGGTGGGAGGTCACACAGCTGCCACCGGCTGCCTTCCAGCCTCTCCATCGGTATCCCTCAAACAGGTGGAGCAGTTCGACCCAGTGGCGAACAAGTGGACAATGGTGGCTCCTTTGAGAGAGGGTGTGAGCAATGCAGCGGTGGTCAGCGTCAAGCTCAAGCTCTTTGCCTTCGGAGGAACCAGCGTCACCCACGACAAGCTGCCCAAGGTGCAGTGCTACGATCCGCAGGAGAACCGATGGTCTGTACCCGCGTCCTGCCCGCAGCCCTGGCGCTACACAGCCGCTGCCGTGCTGGGAAACCAGATCTTCGTCATGGGCGGGGACACAGAGTTCTCTGCATGCTCTGCTTATAAGTTCAGCAGTGACAGCTACCAGTGGACTAAAGTTGGCGACGTGACGGCCAAGCGCATGAGCTGCCAGGCTGTGGCATCGGGAAATAAACTGTACGTTGTGGGTGGGTACTTTGGCACACAGCGGTGTAAACTCTGGACTGCTATGACCCCACGCTGGATGCTTGGAACAGCATCACTACTGTGCCATACTCACTCATTCCCACTGCTTTCGTCAGCACCTGGAAGCATCTGCCCGCTTGAGCCCCAAAACCCTCTTCCTACACCTTCTCAATGAGGTAAGTTTGACATCTCACTTTTCTTTGTCTGTTTATAGGTCTTGGGGGGTAAATATGTCAAAGATAATTGGCATTAAGTTGGGTCTGAAGACTACACATTTCGAAATGAAAACAATCTAGAGTTTGGAAAATGAGCTTACCGGACTTATGTAGCCCATTTCTCATCTCTGCATGTGGTTAGCCGCTCAAGGCTACTTTTGCCAAGTAAGGAGAATGGGATAAAAGCTCTATTCCTGCAGCCTTTTAAACTGCCCATAGTGAGTCTGTCTTCTATATAATAACAAGACAGTAACAGTTTGACAGGTTTTTTTCCTTTAGCTAACGGTGCAACATTGATGTTCATTTGCATTCTTAAAGTGTGCACGGTTGTATTTATTTGTTTGTTAATTAATTACAGCCAAATCAATGTGGTGTTTTTGAGGCAGATTCAAATAAGTATTCCATATCTTAAATATATACAGTGTATTTATATAATAATAATAATGAATATAAGCAAATATATTGGCATATATTTCATTTTCACACTTCACTCCACATAAACAGAATCAGGTTGGCAGTGATGCTTCTAATCTGGCAGAGACACAGAGATAAATAGGTCAAAAATATTTAAAAATGCAATCCATAAAACATTGATGTAGGCTGTATTTGCAAATCTGTCAACATATATGACAATCTGTGATACCTTGCATTGATGTTGGTATGTGTGTTGGGTGTCTCATATTTTCAGAATAAGAGAAACACTGTAAGTGGAGTATTCTCAGAAGAAGCGAGAAAGGAGCTCTCGCGGAGGCAGGGTGGGGGGATTGATGGGGGCTTGTGTGCGTTAGTTAAGTGAGTTATGCTGCTGTGGGGATGGGCTGAAGGACAGAGAGGGTAATTGAAAGAGAATAGGATACTTTTATTGCTCCTGTGGGGGAAATCCCTCTAAGAGGGAAATGGGGGTCTACCAATTAGACAAGCCACACACCAGCAGGCTACAACACCCTGGCAAGGATAATCCACTCTCTGCCGCCTTCCTTTGATGAGGTTATGGTCTTTACGGCGGTGAGAGGGAAGGCAGGCCGGCGACTCATGCAGTGTCGGAAACCATTCATCAGAGGTGACAGAGATGTGGCAGGAAAGGAAGTGAGGAGGGAGAATCGTACACCTCCTCCCCCCTCAGCCCTTGTTAGTGGTGGTCTGAACATTTCCTGTGATACTCTAGTGTCTCTTCTGCCTCCATCTATGTCTTCTTTACCTCAATGTAACCCTGCTCTCCTGCTCTGATGATGATCAGGCCAGACGCATGTGGAGCATGGGTAGTCAGCTGGCAAAGCGGATCGTTCTGCATGCTGCAGGCTCATGATCAAATCACATTAAACTATCGCTACACCCTACACTGTTGCCCCCACACATACCCATGCAGGCAGTCTTTCTCATTTTGCTGTATTTATTAAAATGGCTCGGGGCTCTAAGCTCCTGAGAAAGCCAATGAGAGCAGAAGAATGACTCCCCAGCTGTCCAGCAAAGGCACAGTTTCCCATGTGATAATGCCAGGAAGCAGCAGAGCAGCTTCACATACTGTGATGTTCCTCCACTCTCCACAGGATGAAATATTTGTTAAGACTTATTATTCCCTTTCTTTTCAGTGACTCATCTCTGAAAAGGAGAGAGTAGACTGAAGGTTTGAACTATCTCTAAGCCAATGCAACACAGTGCTCAGTGAAGGACATAATCCTGCTACTTATTTAATACTGAATTTGTTTTTGGTGCGCCTGCCTGTCATGGCAACTGACAGTCTCCTCACTGGAAGCGTTGAAAAGACGAAATGTGGAGGAATGGAAAAGAAGGCCGACTGTTTAGGAATGAAAGGGGAAGGAAGTATGTTAGACCTCACAGAAGGAGATTGTAGCTGAGAGAAAGAAGAAGTTCTCTCGGTTTTTCCCAGGGGAACAATCCTAACTTGTCTGAGTTACTTCCTTTCTGTAGTTTTTCCCTTGGAAAGCATTTAGTGGGTTTTGAGAGAATACAATAACGAAGTATTTTTGACTGCCTTCCGTGTTGATAATGCAGTCCTATTTTCGGGGTGACTGAATGTAATTGTAGATATTTGGAGGTTGAAAAACAAAGTACCAGAAACCAAATACATGCCACCACAGTGTCTTTGAGCACCTGAATAAGCGCTTAGAAAACAAAAGTATTATTATTATTGTTTAAGAGTCAAACTAAAAATGCAATACCAGAATATCCAAAAATATGTGCACATACAAGAATGTTGACACAGTATTGAGGTCAACAAAAATGATGGAGGTCAATACCATCATGTGATATATCAACATTTAAAGGCCTAGTAATCAAGCAGCTGTATGCCTGAGCCTCGTGTATTGTTCTCTGTTTCTAGGATTCCTTTTCACTTTGAATAATGAAAAAGTCACCTTTTAACTGTTGAGTTAAAGGCGTCATACCCATTTAACAAATGATTCTTTTGTCTTCCTCAGATTTCCCTGTTTTGCATCATCTACTGGACTCCAACTGTGAAGAAGCACACATCCTCTTCCTCTAGAAGAGAAACTAAGCAGTGATGTACAGACACCCGCATTCATCTTGTTGTCGCAGAAGAGGCAGAAACTGGACAATAGCTGGACACTTTCAATGGAATGATGTCGTCCTTCATTTCCGAGAAAGAAGCTGAGGCATACAGCACAGTAGCTCGCGCAAACAAACTGCTGCTTGTTACATGAGGCACAAACTACCACCTTGTGTACATCTGGCATATCAGGCTCCTGCTTTCATGCTGCCATAGAGGACTGCAAATATAACACACAGCCTGCATTTCTCCCATTTAGTCATGACAGGCTTGTGCGGATCTGTATTGATGTTTTTCTCCATGATAAAAAAAGCTGAAAAATAATACTCTATTCATCGAGGCTGCAATGTATAGCATGATGGATGTTCTACTTAGATTGAGGGATGGAGAATGCAATGTTGGTGTGCTGAGGAACTGACTGAATATAGCTGATTTAAAAAAGGCACAATGAAGGAGCAATTCTCCCCCTTTCTCTCCTCTAATAAGCTCTTTTGTTTGACCCTTGTTTTTTCCTTCTTTCAAAGACGTTTCTTTCAACAGCTCTGACGGTCAAAAGAAAACCTTTTAAGTGTTCCTCTCATGAAGGCTTTGGCCGTTTGCTGTCACTTGCAAGCCACGAGGTGTTGACGACCAACACCAGCTGAAGCTGAGGAGGATGAAGGGGATCTGTGGGGAGGTGCTTGGGGTTGCGACCTTACATGTTTGCTGTTTTGCAGCGAAGCATTAACGCCCGCTGAGTGCCGGTTAACTAACCCACTGTACACAGAGGCGGTATTCATAAAGAAAACTGTCACATTCAGCTGTACACTTAACGCAGCTTCTGTTATTCTGATAAAAAGCAGTTGCTCGCCTGCTGAGTCACCGCTTAACCTTCCTACAGCATGTCCACGCATAGTGATTCAGTGACTCTGGCATGAACCCTTCTCTTGTCACAGAAATCTTGTCACCTTAAACTGAACTGAGAATGAATCAGTTTCTTTTCTTTTAAAACCTCGCTGCAATGTAGTCTTAATTTATATGACAATGATGATTACTCTGTTATTTTAATATGTTTAATCCTATTTATTTCTTCTCTGCCTGCATTCTTATGTGAATGTATGTTCGGGTTGCGTCATGCATGGTCAGGTGTTGTGCTTTATTTGATCTCAGTCGGGCTGCATTTTGCACAATTCACTCTTTACCAGGAGGAACTTGTTTTTAAAAAAGTTAAACGAGTGTAGAAGAGGAAGAACGGATTACTGATGGGGTGAAGCAGTTTAGGCTGCTGCCCACATAGGAAGACTGAACGGGGTTGAAATATTATCCCTTTTGATCGATTATTTTAAAGCTCACTGTTGGGTCCAAGCCTGTCTTAAATTGTGCCGTCGGGGGGCCAAACAGTACCAACAAATCAAGAAAGTATCAAACCTGGAAAAAGTGCAGTATGTGACCCTGTAACTAACCCTGACATGGTTCAGAGTGGGACATTCCTCCAGCTGTCTCAAGGACAACTGGAGGACTGTCACATGTGTTAACTTAACTCATCGGGGGTGTAAACCCAGTCTTCTTCACCATTAGGTTGAGAAAGAGTTGAATCCATTAAGCTGTGCATTGATAAGGGCAGACACCGCAGTGCTTTTCACCATAGTGTCAATAATGCACATTGAAAAAATATGAAAAAAACAACATTGCAAGTTCCTAAAGACCAAAAAGAGAGAATGTCTTAAACACTTGTATAACACTTGTAACTCAAATCAGTGTTTTCTGTCTGTATGTCTGTCTATAACTGCCTAAACATGGATGTTTTACATTTGAATATTAATGGGATCATTGAATTCAATGTAAGAGGTTATGTTTTGGTGGAATATGTAAACATTTCTTTTCAAACGTCCTTCATGACAAAAGTCTAATCTGTGGGAAAACAGCTCTATAAATTCCTGCTCTGCTCCTGAAGCCACCCAAAAGATGTTTTCCTTTTATTGGCAATTTCAGGACTTCTTTGGAGACCCTTGGGGCTTCATAATGTTGACCTCCTCCAACCACTGAGCACAGGGTTTCTGGCCCCACCAATCAGAGGAGCATTGCTTTCCCATAGAGCGCAAGTTTCCCTAGCAACAGCGAGCAATGAATGCCCCCTCAATTTGCACCTAATTGCCGAGTGGCACTTCCCATTTCTACTCTTGCCCTCCGCTTATCCTCGGATTTATCTGGAAATCCAGCTGGCTCAGATTGGCGCGCAGTGTCCCGCTTTGCATAATGATGTAAAATTAGACAGAACTGACTGTCAATGTGTATCAGTTTCATTTTCTTTGTCATGTAAGAGTTTAATTTCTATTTTTTATGGCATTATTTTGTACATGTGATTTTTTTCACAATGTGAAATTCATGGCTAATAAACATAAGAGTTTTTTCCTCTTGACTGTAAAGCATTGTGTCTTTGTCTTCAGTATGGATATCATTTATGTTTAAAAGGGAAAAGCAGCGTGAACACAGCATAAGGTGCGCTCTCATTACTGCATGTTTCACATATTTAGGCAGCTTTGGAGTGAAAGCAGCAGCCAGGGTGTCCTGAGGTATTTAAGGCAGTATATCATGCGTACAGCTTTTGTTCTGTGGAGGAGGGACTGAAATCATCTTATCAGTGCCTCTGGCTTCTAAGCTTCCTGCACAAGAACAGGCGAAACACAGCCAGATACTTTTCCTTTCTCTGGCAAGTCACCTTGGCAACGGCAGCCTTTATCTGCAAACTGTGGGGGCTGGAGGAGAACACGACATCTCAAAAAGCACCTCTCTCCTTTCGCCCTCCCTGACCTGCCTCCCCTTTAACTGCCCTACACCCCCTCTCACACTTTCATCAGTGAAATGCCTCGCAGAGTGGTTCCCAATGGTGGAAAGTAACTAAGTACATTTACTCAAGTATTGTACTTAAGTACCTCTTTGACATATTTGTACTTTACTTGAGTATTTCCATTTAATGCTACTTTATACTAAAAGTACAAATACATTTCAGAGGCAAATATCTCCACAACATTTATTTGAACACTACTCTCTACATATAAAAACACATATGCTATGCTGATGTGGTATAATGCAGTACTATACAGTGTTTCAGGTATCTACATTTGGTCCACATTGACAATACAAAAATGCTCTATACTTTAAAAAAAACAGGATAATATAATAATCATAATAATATAAAACTGTGAAAGGAGCCATTCTGCATAACGAGTACTTTTTACTTTTGATACTTGAAATATATTTAGCAGACAATACGTCTGTATTTTATATTATTCTGATTGGGCCATTGTGCAGAATGAATATATTTTGATGATAACACTTTTGTACTTTTACTTCAGTAACATTTTGAAATCAGGACTTTTACTTGAAGTGAAGTATTTTAAGACCACTGGTCTTTTACTTAACCAATGGATTAAACCAGTTTCACATTATATATACCCCACTTTGGTTTACCAGTGGTTTTACAACGGTCTTACGATTTGCATTCCTTGTATGAGGGAAAAGCCTTTAAGAGGACACATTTTTAAGATCTTTAAGATGGAAAATGTTTTCTTATTGGACAAGTACTTCATTATTCAAAATGCTAAACATTATCTTATTAGCACCTCAATTATGATTTGCTGTTCTTTGTCGCATCTAATCTGACTATCTTTAGTTTTTGGGATTGTTTTTCAGACAAATATGTCGTTTGAAGACATCAATTACTATGTTTTAACAATTTTTTGACCAAAAAATAAGGATTAATTGCTAAATAAAGATGAAAACAATGATTAAGTAAAGGATTTGACTACTTCCTCCAACACTGGCGGTTCTTCAGTTAGCGTCCTGTTTCTGATGCTCCCTGGTTTGTAAGAGGTTAGATCCCATTAGAGTGACTGCAGAGCACACTGCCACTTGCTGCATTCCTCCAGGAGTCTGCCACAGTTTACATTCCTTTCCCTGACAAGGCTGCTGACCGGTGACATGAGGCTGAGAAACACCAGTTTTACTGGATCCAGACCCTCATGCACTCACAAACAAAACACACTAACTGGAGGGGGGAGGGGGGATTAAACACACACTCTTCACTTTCACAATACGTGCCGACATGTTGTTAGAAATCTTATCTGCAGGTTTCAAGATAAGATTTTCTCAGGCGGATGAGAAAGGAAATGGTTGACATGTGGGAGCTCTGTGTGTGGGAGGCCCCTCAGAGAAACCCCTGTGATATCCAACAGTCCCCCCATTAATCAAGACAGGAAGTTGAATTTCCTGTCCGTCAGGAAGAACCCCCCCCCCCCAGAACATACCCCTGATAGCTCAACCCTTCAACGCTGTGAATCCTCCGGGTGCTGTTAGCTTATGCATAGCTTGGCTGAAACAGTCTAGTGTTTTGTGTGGGAAGTGTGTATGTGTGGTCGAGTGTGATAAAAACAATGTACCTACAAGTCGCAGTCGCCTGGCAACACAGCATTAACCGTAACTCAGTCATGCAAGTGTGCACACACAGAGGAGACGTTTTCCAATACATTTAAAATTAGCGGCAGATGTCCTTACAATGCACTGTTTGTGTCGGCATCAATATATGTCACGGTCATTAATCATCATCACCAGATTTAGAAGCAATAAAAGCACGTAGAAAATATTAGTGAAAGCATCATTCGCTACAGTATACGTCAGAATCAGAAATCCTCTGTTTGTCTCACAGTGAGGACATTAACAAGCAAAGGGAGAGTGCAGACAAAAGGCAGAAACTGTTTGAATAACATATGATATATAGAGACAAGCACACCTGAACAAAGATACACATTTTCCCAAGTAAACCTTAGAGGAAACGTCTGGTGTTTCTCTTGTTTTTCTTTGTAAACAACTCCCAGGAACAGACTAAACCCAGCACTGTGTGTTAGTCTGTCCCTCAATACTTAATGACTTCCCCTCTGCCTGTGGCACTCGCTCAGCACAGAGAACATTGGTTACTACTGAGGATGGAAATCATTAAAGGAAACATTATTTGTATGACTTTGTCTAAATATTTTGACTTTATTCTGAAAGCTGCAATCTTTGTGTGGCTATAAACCTCTTGCATGATACATAGGCAATACATTTAAGAGAGATAAAATCATATTTGGTTTTGGTCTTTTGGTTTTCAAAGGATTTGTTGACAAAAGGAAAACGTTGCGGATTGTTTCCAATAGCAAAGTAATACTGCAAATCCACCAAAAAAAACAAGATATCAGGATAGCGCAACTAAAGAAAATGGATTGCAACATAGTCAAGCAATATGTGCTCGAGCTGCTCTGCTCACTTCTGTTGATTATGTAGACTTGAGAAGAAATTACACAAATCCGTCTCTTCTCCCAGCGGATTTCACAGGATTTCATCAGCCGGCAGGAAGTGCAGGTAGGTTGATACAAAAAAAAGTGTGGTGCGTGTCTGAGCTTTTTCCCAGCTACAAAATAAAAATCATACCATGCAGGGCGGAGCTGGTTTAAACCATTCCAGACACAGACACTGTGATCATGTCAGGGATGTTTTCTCAAAATGAGAGAGCGTCCACTGGGCCGTGCTCTGACCTCTGAGTTACATCAGCATTCAGGCAGCAGACCCTCAGGCAGGGGGGCTGTGTCAGGGGCCAGTGTGTCGCTGTCAGATGTCCGGAAATCGAATTTTAATCAAAGATCTTCTTATGGCAAAGTTTACTTTACATTTCATTTCATTTGAAGATGTTCTTACTGCCGACTCCATCTTCATCTGGTTTCTTCTCAGTGCTCATTTTCATTTTTTTTTCCTGCTTTGAAATGCAAACTTTAAAGAAAAAGTTTACTGTCCTTTCCAAAGCCCCGCAGCCGGCTTATCTGGACCGCAAGGCAGACTCTGGAGATAACAAAGTGAGGAAGAAATCTGCACGACTGCTAAAGAAAGAGCCGTGCGAGGCTCAGATCACACAATCTGCCTTTATCAGAGCTTCCTGTAACCTGCAGTGCGGTAAAGATACATGTCCGGCTGCAGAGAGGTTTGCAAATGGGTAGTATTACTTTTGTTTGTGTCTAGAACCTTATTTTCTGTTTTATCTCTTAATTATTTAAACAATTTCACCATGACTTCATTAGTCCTCTGTTTATCCTCCACTGCATGCGCCCTTCCCTTGGTTATCGTGAGGGGGCTGACTGAAAATGGATGAGAGGTAATTAAGGAGGTCTGCTTGAACGCACAATGGCTCCTCTCTTCTTCCTCTTTTCATTCTCTGCCTGAACCCTTTGTCTCTCACTTGTGTCATTACTTTGGCCTCCTCCCTTGATAATCCCGCTGACCTCATCCTTGTAAATGTGTGTCGATCCCTGAGAAAGATACCCCGCTGATTGGGTTGCTTTGCAGCCACAAGCTAATTTACTGCTTGAACATCACCTGAAGTGATTTTCCATCAGATGAGGACATTTAAAAAACGGCTGTAATTAAACACTTGGGAGCAACCAATACGTGACTGACCTTGACCATTTTTCTCTTGACTGCTCTGGGAAGAACTCCACGGACTTTGAAAGGCAACAAACTTAACGTGAAGGCACATTAGGCTTTTTAGCGTTCTTCCTTATGAGAAATATCGATACTTTTTAATGTGTGTTCTTTAAATATGATACAACTAATTGTGCAAATAAGAGACATGCTGGTTGTTGTTATTTTTGTTTTTTTTTAGCTGGGATAGCTTTCCCCCTTGTTTCCAGTCTTTATGCTAAGCTAAGAAAGGGTAACTAGATGATGTAAGGTTTTTCACACACTGCAAAAAGCAAAGAAGTCGATATATGGACTTTAAGTATGTACTCCAGCCTTAGAATGTTTGCACAAGAGTGGGAATACATCATAACATTGCACCCTATTTCTACACTCTTGCTCATAAATCCACAGCACAAAGGATTGTGAGTCAGAAAAACATGCACACTTCGAAAACGTAGAGACCGGAAATACTGTTTTCACCCCGTGAGGGTTGACGCCAACTTTACATGGACGCTGCGTAAAGACGTACACGTTCTCCTGGCGGGACCTCAAATCATCTCCGTAATATCTATCAAAACTATAGATCCTACACATCCACTGGACGTAGATTTTAAAAGTACAATATACACTTCTCGCTAGAAATCTAAAAAGCATTTTAATGGCCAAACTATTCCACAATTTAGGATTTTCCAGAGAGGGTTATTAGTGAATAAACGACCCTCCGGAGCGTTTGCAATCAACAGGAGCATGTTGTTTCTTACATGACCACTAGAGGTGCTACACTTTAAAACGTGACTATGGGTCGTAATAAGCTGCTGAACAATCGACCTATTTGGTCGTTTTTTGTAGGAGGACAGGCTGCTTGCACTTCAGGGCCACCGTACTTAACCTAGCCAAGTTGTTTCTGGTCAAGATCGAGTTCATTTAAGAGAGTCTGTATGCATGTAACACAACTGAAATTGGGATGTGTTGCTAGACATTCATAGAAGAATGGGTTGAAAATGTAGGAATAACTTTTGCTAAGATATCATGGAAACGTTGAATGAGGATTCATTGATGATGAGTTAGCATTAGTATATTGTTCAACATGTCTACCATCTTAGTTTTACTGTGTTAGTCTTTGCTAATTAATCAGCCCTAGAAACAAAGGGCTGAGGATAAGGAGACTGATTTTTTTTTGATAAACAGCTGGTTCACTTCTGCATGTTGGAACCTTTCTGAAAAACCTACTCATTTTTTTCTGACAGCAGCAGATTTATGAGCCTGTGAATCAAAACACCACCTCTCCCTTTTGGATATCCTGCAGCGTTATCAGGCTTTCATGTTGATAAGATGTGTTTGGGGGTCATTAGTACATACTTATTAACCGCTTAGGGATGCTTTTAAGGCCACTTAGCTTACCTCAGCGATCTCAGGCTTATCTCGTTGCTGAAAACCGCAGCAAGATGAAACGCAGCGCGGCTTCATAAGGTAGATGTAATAACAGTTTGGGGTGAGTCACTGCAGGCGGTGATCTCATAACATTGTTTACGTTCTCTTTGAAATGAGGCTGTTGGGTCTTTTAATCAGTGTGGCTCAAAGGCATTTGCCCTGCAATTTCTGCTGTTATATGGATTTTCGCTCGGGTGTGGTTTGAGGTTGGGTAAGGGAAGAGGGAGGTGGGGGAGGGCTCAGCGGGTAAACTCTCTTTAAAGTAGCATCGCTCGAGTGAAGTCTGTTAAACAGTAAACATGATTCTCTCCTGACGTGGATGGCAAGCCAAAACAATCAATTAAGTTTAGCCTTCTAATTAAGGAAGGGGATTCACAGGAGGGGGGGCGGATGTGAGCCTACGCTGTCATCTTCTCCCTTTCCTCGTCAGCTGCCCTTTTCAAACAGACAACAAAGGGAACTGCTATGATAGCATGTCAGCGTTGACCTATATCACTCGGACATGATGTATGCGGTTAGAAAATCATTCAAAATAATCGGGTATGAGGAAGAATTCAGAGCATTTCTTCAAGTAACAATACATAAAATATGAAAGAAAAAATGACTTTGAGTAATATTATGTTATCAATTATCATAATTAGGTAATACTGATGGATCAATGAGTAAGTAGGGTTTTACTGTTTCAGTTGGTCGAGTTGCAAACATTTAAAAATACTTTTTTAGGTAATTTAACCCGATGGTTCTCAACCTAGGGGTCAAGCCCCTACTATGGGTCACAAGATACATGTGTGTGTGACACACATACATGTTCAATTCCAAGGCAATTTGAGTTGCTAGCAGTCCAAATAACTATAGCAAATGCTCCTCTCACTGTTATTGGCTGATATAGGCCTCCATCGGCCATCATGGATGCAACTACTAGCCTTACTGAATTGTTGTCTACGTTTTCTTCTGAAATCATTTTATTGGGTGATTTAAATTGGGACTGGTTAAGTGATAAATCTTCACAGTTTAAGCAGGTTTGTGATTATTTGAACTTAACTCAGTTTATTGATAGTCCCACTAGAATAAACCCTGCCAAACCCAATAACGATACCCTTATAGATGTCATTCTAACAAATGCAGCTCATAAGTATGTGTCTGTTGGTGTTTTTCCTAATGATATCAGTGACCATTGCACTATCGCTTGCGTTAGGAGCACTAAGTTGCCCAAAGCCAAGGGCCTAATGCCGCGTTTCCACTACACGGCCTCGCTCGGCCCCGCTCGGTATGGCTGGGCCTCGTTAGGACTGGCTCACTTTATGGCGCATTTCCCTTACAGTTTAGGAACTGGGGCAGTATCTATAGTAACGCAGTGTAGGCGGAGCCGTGACGTGATCTTCAGAGGACCCCAGAAAAACAACACAGCCGTTAGCTGTTAGCACTCAGAGCTCACAGCTCCTCATATATGTTCTGAAACTAGACAAAAGTTAAACAAGTACAAACCACAGACTGCCTGTGTCATGGTGAATACAGTCGCTGCTTTATTTATGTCTGTATAGGCCGTTGTTGTGAGTGTGGACGGTCTGAGGATATACTGCGTTAGCTTAGCCAATCTCCATTTAGAAAACAAGCATTTTAAAAGGTTTTTCGCCTGCCGTCTGTCTGCAGACTTGACAAAGCATTAATTCATGGTTTTTACTAACCGGTATCAGTATGTTGTTACTTCGGCATCATTTTGAAACGTGTATTACAATTAAATCACGGTCAAATATGTCCATCTTGTTGTAGTTGTTGTCCCCTTGCCAGCGACGCTCTCTCTAGTTTAGCATACTCAGCCCGACTCAGCCTGGTTGTCTCTGGCCCTGGACCCACGATTTTATGAGGCCAGAAAAACTGTGAATTAGGACCCGCCGGCCGGTACTAGGCCAAGTGGAAACGCAACCAAAGACGGGCCGCTGACGTCACAGCCCTCTTAAACCGGGCTGCGGGCTGTAGTGGAAACGCGCCATTATTGTGCTCAGGCGCTGCTTCAAACACTTCTCTGAGCAGGCTTTCCTTCACGATCTGGCGGAGGTTAAATGGCACTTCACAGCGTTAATTCCATCTGTTGATGTTGCCGTCCAATTTTTTATTGATCACTTTTTATCGATTATTAATAGACATGCCCCCCTTAGACAATTCAGAGTTAAGAATAGGAACACTCCATGGTTTACTAGATAACTATCTGATCTCATTCATGATCGAAATAAGCAATGGTCCTTAGCTAGAAAGTCTAACACTAGTGATGACTGGCTTCTTTTTCGTGTCCTCAGAAATAAATGTTCTGCCCTTATTAAAAAAGCTAAAGCTGATTACTATCTGAGCTTAACCAATGATTGTTTTAATGACCATTCTAAATTCTGGAAAACAATTAAATCACTTCAGAACAAGAAGGTTTCTAGTTTCCCACAAAAACTGAAGGTCAGTGATTCTTTTATTTCAGATTCAGATGGTATGTCTAATGCCTTTAATGCTCACTTCAAAAAGGCTGGTCACATTTTTGATGAGCAAAGTCACGACAAATGGTCGTACTCACAGCCATAGTCAAGAGATGAACTCCCCTGTTTTTGATTTCGCTTATTTCTCGGTCTCTGAAGTCTTACAGGGTTTGCACTAAATTGATCCTAAAAAGTCTGCCGGGCCTGACGGCCTCGACCCGTTATTTTTCAAAATTGCAGCTCAGATTATAGCACAACCAGTAACTGATATTTTGAATCTCTACCTGTCCACTCACACACTGCCAGCTGTGTGGAAGCAAGCTCTGGTATCGCCCCTCTTGAAAGCTGGTGATCCCACGGAGTTGAATAACTATCGTCCTATCTCAAATCTTTCTGTGTTATCAAATATTCTTGAGTCCCTTGTTTCTACTCAGCTAAAACTTTTTTTAAATTCACACAACATCCTTAACCCTATGCAATCTGGATTCAGATCAAAGCACAGTACTGTGACTGCCAGTCTGAAAGTCTTAGACGATATTAAGGCTGCTTTGGATAATAAATCAGTTTGTGTTGCATTGTTTATTGACCTAGCCAAAGCATTTGACACTGTAGATCACCACATTATGTCTAATGTTATGTTGGTGTCTCGTTTCGGTCACAATGCCATTTGCTGGTTTCAGAGTTATCTAACCGACCGTACTCAATGCGTCAGGTTGGGTAGTACTGTCTCTGACACCTTGGAGAAGGGAGTTCCACAGGGCTCTATTTTGGGGCCCTTGCTCTTTTTATTATATGTAAACAATATTTGTAATCGGATGCAATTTTCTACCTATCATATGTATGCTGATGACACTATTGTATACTCATGTGCTCCTTCTCTGGATATGGCCGTTTCCAATTTAAAATCAGATTTTATCACGCTGCAGCATGCACTTCTTGATTCCAAACGGCTATTGAACAGTAAGAAAACCAAAGCAATGCTTTTTGCTCCCAAGTCAGCGTCCTCTTGCCTCTCCATTGACACCCTTGATGGCGTTTCTGTTGAGTTTGTTGATACCTACAAATATCTGGGCTTTTGGTTGGACAGTAATCTGAACTATAAACACCATATTGAAGTTTTAACAAAGAAATTGAAATTCACTCTTGGCTTCCTTTTCAGACTTAAATGTTGTTTTTCAATTTCATCCCGTAAAAGGTTGGTCTCTGGCTTATTCCTGTCCCAGCTGGACTACGGTGATACCATTTATAGATTTGCCTGTCCCACTGTTTTGGCCAAACTTGACCCACTTTACCATGCTGCACTGCGTTATATATCAAATGCACCCTATAGGACTCATCATTGCACACTGTATAGCCTAACTGGATGGTCCTCACTTACTATGCGTAGGATGCAGCACTGGTTTTTATTAATGTATAAAGCCATTTTAGGTAAGCTTCCACTCTACATATGTGTCAGATTTGCCCCAGTTTGCGACTCTTACAACCTCAGATCCAGTGCCTGGATACGGTTCCAGGTACCTGCTGTGCGGACTGAGGCTGGAAAAAGGAGTCTTTTTTATTGTGGTCCTTGGTCTTGGAATGACCTTCAATCAAGCCTAAAACTGATGGCACTTGTCTCTATAGCATGTTTTAAATTGAAGTTGTCTGAAGTCCTCACCACCAGCTGCTCTTGCAGTAACAAGTAGTGTACTTTTCTTACTGTCCTAATGTGCGCACAATGTAGTGACTGCTTTTTCGTCTTTTGTTTTCTTAGTTATGTTCTCTGTATTTTATATGTTTGTGTTATGTGTTATGTGTATAACGTTGCTGCCTTCTTGGCCAGGTCAGCATTGAAAATGAGATTTTATCTCAATGTTTTTATCTGGTTAAATAAAGGTTAAATAAAAGTGTGTGGGGCGGGGTTAGGGGGGGTTGAGGGTCGTGAGATAATTACCAGCTGAAACATTAGACACTGAGAACAATAACACCACTACCATGTGCAATATTACTTTTCAGCCTCAGGTGCCATAAATACTACTTTCCATATCATGCACAATATAATGTTAAATCTCTGTTAAGATTGCGGAAAAAGGTAGGACCCAAATGCAGACTACAAAAAAGGTAAAAAAAGGTCTATAAACAAAAGGCGAGCTTTATTCAAAAGCCGATGACAAAAAACATGACATGAACACAACGGTAGCACAAGGAAGAAACATACCCGAAGAACTGACCGTGACTGACATGGAGGAAGACAGGAAAAACAAACAATGAACCGACAGGGGAACACAGGAAAAGACAAGACTAAATACAGAGAGGGGTAATCACGGGACAAGAAACAGCTGGGTAAGGGAGGCAGAAACACAAGGGCAACAGGTGAACACAATGAGACAATCAGACACAGGAGGAAAAACACAGGAAGGAAAGAGACAGGGAGAACAGGACAGCAAAACAAAACCCATTACCAGACAGACAACACTAAAACCGTGACATAACACCCAGATCGTGACATATAACTTTTGTATTTAGGTTAACTCATCTAGTTTACTACATTTATCTTGCTCTCATTGTTATTCTATAAGGCTCATGTCAGCCTTCTTCTGTCTTGCAAGATAATGCAGTATGCACCAAGGATCAGTGTGGTAGTATAAGTATTCATTGTTATACGCTTTATATGTTTTACTGTTGTTTTTATTGCAATCTCTTGCCCAATAATGTCCTGTAGGATTAATAAAGTTCAATGTTATCTTATTTTAAAAGGAGAGGAAAGGAGAAAAAACTAGACATTTAAAAAAAAAAATTCTAAAGTCTTTTCCCTATTCTTTACATTGGCTTTTACCAAGTATCTCTTTGGACCAATAGTATGTCAAAGACATTCGAAATGCAACAAAGGTCAACCAATAACACACCACTTTGTAGGGGGTCAAACGCCAAAACGTTTTGGAATTTAAATATGTTGTATTTATAAGGACTTGACCTTTAATGTTGAAAAGTAACTAGTAGCTGCAGCTGTCAGAGATAGTGTAGTCATGTATACAGTGAGAGCAGAGTGACCCCCCCCCCCACGCTGAAGCTACCTGTCAGTGAAAGGTCTGCTCTGCTTTCACTCTGACAGTCTGAATAAACAACTCCAGGCTAAGACCTAAAGCTGCAAAACAACATCACTGAGAAAACAATATAAAAAGAAATATAGCTGAAGGAATGGAAAAGCCCCGCTCACAATGAGGCTGATAAACGATGATGAGAGGTAGTCTGGCCCCGGCTAATTAATGAGCACAGGGCGTGTGCCGAACTACAATTTCTCAGGCATTTTTATGAGTCAAACTGCGGTTTGAAGTTGCATTTCTCGCTCTCTTTCATCCATTAGGAGAGCCTCCTTAACTAAACGCCTGGCTTAAAGATGGGAAAGAGGTAAGCCTTAGTTGGGGGGGGATCAGAAGGCCCACTGAGTTTGTAATTAGCAGAGTAATGCAGGACGTCTGACAGCTGGTTAGGATTTTGACTGTTTTTATCCTTTGCATGCCTTCCCCCGTGGCAAGTTGTTCTCTGTGTCTAACCGACGTTTCATTGGCTCCCACCGCCCCCCTGATGGGAGCTGGGAAGCCACATCTCAGGCCCCGACAGCAGGGGACCCCCTAACTTTTAGTATTAATCACACAAAAGGATTCCTTGCCCAACTCAGGCATGTGTTCCCCATTGGGGTCTCAGCAAGCCTGAGCGGAGATGAAAGGCCGCAACCCCCCCCCTCTCCGGCACCCAACGTGTTGTGCACACGCCAACTCTGCTGTTGAGTGTCCGCTTTTGTTCTGCACCGGACCACACACGTACATAAACACGGCTAAACCTCACATGCGCTTGAAACACACTTCCAAACGCCCACAGACACACTCAGCTAGCCGCAGTCACTCAGACACCGAGGCCTCAATGTACTGTGAAAACGTTTCAAAAGTGATGCTGACATTTCAGAAGAGCTGTATCACGCGGATTTGCTGATAGCGTTGGTGACCACAACAAACTCTGGTTCTGCTTACAGTGGTTTTCCTCTATATTTTGCTTCATATGGACTGAATAAGGAGATAAAAAGAGGATTTACATTAAAAAGTAATCTCTTCAAGTATCTCTCAGATGTACGACACAATGTTGAAATGTACACCCGTTAAAGTTGTCCTGAGATGAATTCATTTTCCATTTGTAGTTCCTAATCTTGATTTGTTTTTCAACACGATTGCTGGGAAAATCCCAAATGCATGATTGCATTGAATCACACTGGTAGAGCAGATGTGATCCACATGTGGGAGATGTTTGGGGAAATGACTGGTTGAGCACTATAAACTACTCTTTTCAAGCAACCTGCATCTGGACGGACTACCACAACAATGCAGTAATTGACATAACAGACGAACACTAAGGAAAACAATGTGAAAGGTCTGTGTAACTTCATCAGTCAACAAGGTTTTTGAACACTTAAATGACGAAAGTTCCTTAAAGAGGCCCTATTGTGCTTTTTGGGGGGTTTCCCTTTCCTGAAGTTATATAGGTTGTTGTGCATGTAAAATGGTCTGAAAAGGCTAAAGTCCCTGGCCCTTTCTCATTTCACTAATTTCCCCTCCTCGACTCCTCGAATCCTCGGTCCTCCGGTAGTGACCCGGAAATGGATTTCAGCGCGCCATGTTGAAGGACATCTCATTTCTCTAAATGCACTTCGAGGACCGAGGATCGAGCATCGAGGATGTTTAAAAGAGTCGTGACGCACGGCCGGACTTATCTCAGCCAATGACAGCTCTCCATGCATCCCCTGGATATTATTTTATGAACTGCTTTCATCGCGACGCGATGTTTACAGTGAGAGCAGCTGTGAGGTCCGTGCAGAAAGCAGAGCAGTGTGTATAATATATATCACTCAGTATAACAGGCCTACATTACTTTCTTTATTTGTATGCTTTAGTTTAGTAGATATCTACAAACAAGAGTCAATATTTTTCTAAAACCATTTAGTGCTTCATATAATAAAATACACAACGGCTGTATCCTGATATATATGATATGCTTTAGGAGCTGTAGGTGCGTGTTGTAGCCTACAGTGTAGGCAGGGACGTCCCTGGCCAACTTGAGGCCCCACGCAAAGTTATATGATGAGGCCCTCTGTTTCGCGAGCGTCGACGGGGGGGGGGGGTGCTGCTATTGGAGCCTCGCAGCGGCGAAACCGTGCCGCGCCGCACTAATTGCGCCGCATAAGCGGCTCAGTTGAGGCCCCCTCCGCGAGGTGAGGCCCCCTCGGCAAGGTGAGGCCCCACGCAGTCTGCGTGATCGGCCTGTAGGGAGGGACGGCCCTGTGTGTAGGTGCGTGTGGTACAGTGTGTGTATGTGTGTGCGTAGATGCGGCAGACAGACAGGTCTCAGTTGGTTTGGTGTCCTCTGCTTACTTTTAATACTTGTAAATGAAACTTTTGGCCCGTAATTTATTTTCCTCATTGCAGCGACCAGAGAGGGGGGGGGGGGATATATCCAGTCTCTGATAGTGTTACGTTATTATGAGAGTGCTCTCAATCTGAAATTGGGGGGGGTGCTTGAATTTTGACTTGAGCCGTCCCTTATAGATACTGTCTTTTTACGTTAGTGAGCCGGATCATTTGGCTCGGCTCCCTTAAAGCGTTGGCTCTTTCGGCTCCCAAACGGCTCCCAAACGGCTCCCAAACGGCTCCCAAACGGCTCCCAAACGGCTCTTCATGTTACCACAGTTTACCACGGAGCCTCAGTTTCGCAGCTGACGCGCGTGCTCCACTAGCACCGCTCATCGCGTCCAAATCGTGCACGTTCCATGTGGTGCTGTAGCAGGCACCGCCAATGTCGGGGAAACGATCTTCAATACTCTGAAAAGAATCCCACCAGACTCCTTTGCCCCTCCAACAGAGGGATGTCCTTGTCCTTTTTCCTTTTCGTCATTTCAAGCGATAAAAACTCTCGATCTTCTCTCGAATTATTAATATTTTTTCAAATGATGGCAAGACGCCCCACTGTTGTGCACCGACAGAAATGCTAGAGAGATGCATGTTATTTACGTTTGCTTTCTCTCATTCCAGGCTTCCTGATTATTTTCACCTGTGTCTCCTGTGCTCATCAATGTCAGCCCCGCCCCTGATTGGTCCCACCTGTGTCTAGTTACCCTGTGCTTATATTCCCCTGTCTCCCAAGTGTTCTTTGTCAGTTCGTATTGTCTCTTGCTATGGTCAGGTCTATGCTCTTTGTACTCTTGTAAAGTTTGATTCCTCACTACGTGAGCCCTTTCATTTTGTTCCTCTATTTTTGTCATCTCGGTTAGAGATTTGATAGTTACCTTTTTTGTTGTTCATTGCTGTATTTTGGAAAATAAAGTATCTTACTAATACTTTACCTCTGTCTCCCGGGTCGTGCAATTGGGTCCTACATCCTAAGTGTCTGAGTTCGTAACAGAACAAACTGACCATTATGGACCCAGCCGACCCAAGAACGCTTCACGCAGCGCTGTCAGCACAGGGCGTGAAGATCTTTCATCACGAGGAACAGCTGGGCCTAGTCAACCAGGAAATGCAAGAACTAAGAGGACGCCAGGCCGGGATTCAGGAAGCATTATCCACACAGATGCAACAACTGGCTGTCCAAATGAATCATTTTTTCACTCACCAACAGACTGCTCCTCCGGTGACGTCATCCACAACTGAGAGGTTGCCTGTCAATGCTCCAGCTGATTTCCCAAGTCAGGCTGTTTCTTCCCCTTTACGGCTGGCTCTTCCGGAGAGATTTTCCGGAGATTCTTCTAATTGCAGAGCCTTTTTGGTACAGTGCGATCTGCATTTTCAACACAACCCAGGAGCCTTTTCATCGGACCATGGTAAAGTGGCGTTTATTGTGTCTCATTTAACGGGAAGAGCTGCAGCCTGGGCTACTGCAGAATGGTCAAAAGAAACTGAACTATGTTACTCATTGACCGATTTCATAGAGACTATGAGTCGTATTTTTGACCACTCATCGCCTGCTACAGAGGCCAGCAGAAAACTTTTTCATATACGCCAGCTCAACCGCCAGGTGGTTGATTACGCCATCGAGTTTCGCACAGCAGCAGCGGACAGCGGATGGAATGTTCCGGCTCTTCGTGACGCCTTCATGACGGGACTTTCGGAACCGATAAAAGACCAGCTGGCTCCACTGGAGACACCCCGGGATCTGGAATCTCTCATCGCCGTGGCCATCCGGATCGATAACCGTCTTCGGGAAAGAGAGAGGGAGCGTCGACGCAACCGAGACGTTATTCCCAGCTCCCAGAATGCATCTTGGTGGGTCGCGCCGCCAGCCGAGGATGTCCAGCCCATGTTACCACACCGTCAGAGGATTACACTTCTGAATGACTCCGGGGAACCCATGCAGCTGGGAAGAACCAGGCTTTCTCTGGAGGAGAGGCAGCGCCGTCTACGGGAGGGTTGTTGTTTCTACTGCGGCCAGTCGGATCATCAACTCGCTTCATGCCCGGGAAAAGATCGTGCTCACCAGTCAAAAGGAGGGCGCTGGTGAGCAAGTTTCCCGCAGACTTTCCTCCTCGACCTGTTACGCAGGTAAACATTTGTATTAACAATCAAACCATTGACCAGGGTGTGTTAATAGACTCAGGGGCTGACGAAAGTCTTATGGACTGGGGCGTAGTAAATCAGCTAGAAATAAAGACTGTTCCGCTATCTCATCCTATTAATGCCAGTGCCTTAGACGGCCGCTTGTTGTTCACAGTCACCCATTGCACTGAGCCCATTCAGATTACTGTGAATAAGGACCATACCGAGAGCATGCAATTCCATATTTTTGAGTCGGCTCAGCACCCGATTATTTTGGGGTTTCCATGGCTAAAGATCCACAATCCTCACATTGACTGGCGTTCAGGGAAAATTAAGGAATGGGGAGAGGATTGTATGGGCAGGTGTAAACTTTCACAACCTGTTAATGCACCAACAGACTCTCGTAAAATCATTATAGATCACCCCGACTATCCTGATCTACAGAAGGTACCTTCCTGTTACCATGATTTAAAGGAAGCCTTTAACAAATCCAAAGCCATGTCGCTACCTCCTCACCGAGATTTTGACTGTCCCATTGATCTCTTACCGGGAGCCCCCATTCCCAAGGGGAAACTTTATTCGATTTCGAGACCTGAGAGAGCAGCAATGGACGAATACATTTCCTCTTCACTCAAATCAGGAATTATCCGTCCTTCATCTTCTCCAGCCGGAGCGGGATTTTTCTTTGTGGGAAAGAAAGACGGGTCTCTGAGACCTTGCATAGACTACAGTCCACTAAATGACATTACGGTGAAGAACCGCTATCCTCTGCCACTCATGACATCTGCCTTTGAACTACTTCAAACTGCCAAAATATTCACCAAGTTAGATTTAAGAAATGCATATCACTTGGTTAGAATAAGAAAAGGGGATGAGTGGAAGACAGGATTCAACACTCAGAGTGGTCACTATGAGTATCTAGTAATGCCCTTTGGACTATGCAATGCACCGGCTGTGTTTCAAGCTCTTGTGAATGAGGTTTTACGGGAATTTTTGAATATTTCAGTGTTTGTGTATCTGGATGATATTCTGATTTTCTCCCCAGACACTAAGTCTCATGTTAACCATGTCCGTCAGGTTTTGCAGAAACTGCTAGAGAATCAGTTATATGTCAAGGCAGAGAAGTGTGAGTTCCACACAAAAGAGGTATCCTTCTTAGGATACATAATCTCACCTAATCATATGCAAATGGATCCGGCTAAAATCAGTGCAGTATCCCAGTGGCCTACACCAGACTCCAGGAAGAAGGTCCAACAGTTTCTAGGGTTTGCTAACTTCTATAGGAAGTTTATTAGGAATTTCAGTTCTGTTGCTGCCCCTCTACATGTTCTGACTTCTCCTAAGGTTCCTTTCAAGTGGACTCCCCAGGCGGACTTCGCTTTCCAACGTCTCAGAGAGAGATTCACATCAGCCCCCATACTCACCATTCCAGATCCCCAGCGCCAGTTTATGGTCGAGGTTGATGCTTCCAATGAGGGAATTGGAGGAGTACTGTCTCAACGTTCTGCAGAAGACAACAAGATGCATCCATGTGCTTACCTGTCGCGGAAACTGACAACGGCAGAGCGGAATTACGACGTGGGGAACAAGGAACTGTTAGCTGTAAAAGCTGCCCTCGAGGAATGGAGACACTGGTTAGAGGGTGCAGAGCAGCCGTTTTTAGTCTGGACAGATCACAAGAATCTGGAATATATATGTATGTGTATATGTGTATATGTGTATATGTATATATATATATGTATGTGTATATGTGTATATGTGTATATGTATATATATATATATGTGTGTATATGTGTATGTGTATGTATATATATATATATATATATATATATATATATATATATATATATATATATATATATATATATATATGGCTAAGCGTCTCAACTCCCGTCAGGCCAGGTGGACACTATTCTTTAGTAGGTTCAATTTCACCCTCTCTTTTCGTCCCGGGTCTCAGAATCAAAAACCCGATGCTTTGTCTCGTCTTTATGATCCGGAACCACTTGCGGTAGAGCCCAAGACCATCCTTCCACTTAACCGTGTGATCGGAGCCTTTTCCTGGCAAGTGGAGTCGGACGTAAAAAAGGCGAATGTCAAGAATCCAGCACCTAGCGAGTGTCCCAACAATCTGCTGTTTGTTCCTGAGGCTCTTCACTCCAAGGTCATCCACTGGGCTCACTCATCTGTGCTTTCGTGCCATCCGGGGGTAACAAGGACAATGTTCAGGATACAACAACGTTTCTGGTGGCCAGCCATGAAGAAAGATGTGGCAGAGTACGTAGCGGCTTGTCCGGTGTGTGCGTGTAATAAGACCTCATCACAAGTCAAGATGGGCTTGCTCCAGCCCCTGCCGATTCCCCAACGTCCTTGGTCACACATTTCAATGGATTTTGTGACAGGATTTCCTTCATCCAGAGGCAAGACTACGGTCCTAACAGTGGTGGATCGATTTTCAAAGATGGCTCACTTCATCCCATTGACCAAGCTTCCCTCTGCCAAAGTCACCGCAGAGGTCATGATGAATCACATATTCAGGATCCATGGATTCCCTGATGACATTGTTTCCGACAGGGGTCCACAATTCATTTCCGTTTTCTGGAAGGAGTTTTGTCGACTCATAGGTGCCACCGTCAGCTTGTCATCAGGATATCATCCTCAGTCAAATGGACAGTCGGAGCGTCTGAACCAGGAACTAGAGACTAAGCTACGTTGTCTCGTCTCCCGGAACCAGACTACCTGGAGTGACCACCTCACATGGGTCGAGTTTGCCCACAATACTCTTCCTACGGCAGCCACAGGTCTCTCTCCATTCCATTGTGTCAATGGTTTCCAGCCTCCATTTTTCCCTAACAACGAGGAAGAGGTGAGGGTTCCATCGGCTCATGCCATGATCAGACGTTGTCGACGAGTTTGGGCTGGTGCTCGCCAGGCTCTTCTCCGAAGTTCAGCTCGGATGAAGGCTGTTGCAGACGTCCATCGCAGGGTCGCTCCCTCCTACAGACCAGGCCAAAATGTTTGGCTTTCCACTAAGGACTTACCACTCCATGTCGCCTCAAAGAAACTGGCTCCGAGATTTGTGGGTCCTTTCCCGGTGTCCAGAGTCATCAACCCGGTGTCTGTACGCTTGCAACTCCCCAGAACTATGAGAGTACATCCGACGTTTCACGTCAGTAAAATCAAGCCGGTGTGCGAGAGCACACTTGTTCCCGCCTCCAAGCCCCCTCCACCGCCCGAGTTCTTTGAAGGGGGTGAGGTTTACAAGGTCCGTAAGCTACTGGAGGTCCGTAATAGGGGGAGGGGGAAGCAATTCCTGGTAGACTGGAAGGGTTACGGTCCTGAGGCTAGAAGCTGGGTAGCTGCGTCATTTATCGTAGACAAGACGCTTATCCACGATTTTTACAATCAGCCTGGGCCATCAGGAGTTGGCCCTAGAGGGGGGGGTACTGTTGTGCACCGACAGAAATGCTAGAGAGAGATGCATGTTATTTACGTTTGCTTTCTCTCATTCCAGGCTTCCTGATTATTTTCACCTGTGTCTCCTGTGCTCATCAATGTCAGCCCCGCCCCTGATTGGTCCCACCTGTGTCTAGTTACCCTGTGCTTATATTCCCCTGTCTCCCAAGTGTTCTTTGTCAGTTCGTATTGTCTCTTGCTATGGTCAGGTCTATGCTCTTTGTACTCTTGTAAAGTTTGATTCCTCACTACGTGAGCGCTTTCATTTTGTTCCTCTATTTTTGTCATCTCGGTTAGAGATTTGATAGTTACCTTTTTTGTTGTTCATTGCTGTATTTTGGAAAATAAAGTATCTTACTAATACTTTACCTCTGTCTCCCGGGTCGTGCAATTGGGTCCTACATCCTAAGTGTCTGAGTTCGTAACACCCCCTGGCGGAAACGCTGGCTCCTGTGTTCCCTCCAAAGGGAGTTTCTCTCCCACACACACCCTGCTGCCTCAAACTCCTCCATTGGACTCCTGTGTTGACTTCTTTAACATAGTGACATCACTGTGTAACACCTGCGCTTCTATTGGCTAGCACTCCAACACATTGCACGTGATATGCTAAGGGTCGGGACATCTCTAAGCGGTTGACCAATCACAACATAGCCGGCCAGCTAACCAATCAGATCAGACTGGGCTCTGGTTTCAGACAGAGGGTGAAAAGAGGTGCTGCAGCACAGGCAGTATGAGAAAAAGCTTTTTGAACATTAAAGCATGGAGACATGTCACAGTAGAGACACTACATACTGATATGAACCTGAAAAGGAGCAGAATACCTCCTATTTAAATTGCCATAGATTTGACTACAACTATTTTGCCTTTGCAGTCGGTTTTGAATCAACGCTATCACATGCTTTGTCCAATTAAGCAATGGCTATATAAACTTTGTAGTACAGTATCATGCATGCTGTTAAATGTACAGTCATGAGTCACAAAGGTATTAGATAAATAACAGTGGGAGCAGAGCAGATCTAAACACAGGCACTCTGGGTTTAGCCATTTTTTTCCAGGGCAGTAATTATAATTGGCCTATGCCAGCTACTTCTCAATCCTCAGACCTTGTCATCTTAATCTCTGCTAATCCTCCTTTGTGTTTGCAGAAATTAGTTTGTGAAGTGGGCTCAATCTAGGTCAATCCTTTGGGCACTTTGGAAAGAGTCTGATGGGGTTTGTGCATGTGTGTGAATGTGTGTGTGTGTGTGTGTGTGTGTTTTGAGTCCCCTGACGGATTTGTTGGGAGGTTGCAGGGATGGAAGACGGTGCAGGGGTGCAGTGGTGGGCACTGAGCAGGGCAAACACCTATTATCACCATTTTAATTGGAGATTAGTGGAAGGATTTAGCTGCAGAGAGGCAGACGGCAATGGGTGCTGGCACCGCTCTGTTTGGACATGACTCACTGTGCCGGATATAAGCCTGCAAATCTTTATATTTTCCATGTAGAGAAATAAGAAATACGAAGAGAATATACTGGGGAGAAGAATCTAATTTTCCTCTTTCTCCATCTCAAAACTTAGACAAGATAGAATGGGATGACAATTTCAATTATGGTGCGAAATGAGTTTGCCCTTTGACAAAGTCACAGGCGATATTCTCTCGGTGGATTCCTGAGGCGCTGACGGAAATGGGTCAGATCATGAGCAGAAAAATGAGACTTAGACGAGCAGAGAGAAGCGAGAAGCATTTGTGACAATATCGGGGGGGAGGAAGAATGAAATATATCAATCATTTACATGATAGCCGTGCTTTTGACAGACCTGTTCACCTGCCCAGAGACAGAGATTTGAATGGCCTGCTGGCACTACTTGTCGCTTATATATTGAAACATTGGGTCTATTAAGCAATATTATGTGTTAATTATTTAGCATAGTGACAATCTCTATCATGCCCCAGTCTATAATGGAGTTCAATAATATTGTTTATGCATTATATTCTGCTTATTGTTTTATCATAGTTATCACCACTTTATCACCAATATTCATAAGTCTTAAAACAATGATCCCAACATATTATAAAGCATTTTATAACAATTAAAAAAATAAAGTATCATATTACTTGCTGCCATTTAAGGTTAAATGATATCCATTATTTCTCATATACTTACAGCAAACAAGAGTATAGTCAGTGACTCATAACCAGCTAGTAATGCATCATAACGGTGATTATAATGAATAATAGCGATGGAATAAGAAGACATTATGATTCTCCCACACAAATCAGTGTTAGCAATTTGCAATTAAGAAGTATTAGGATATTTGAGTGTATGATGAATACAAATAAATGTGTGTGAAATGTCGTGATTATTGTTATTCAGCACCAGAATATTTATGAGTTCTCAAAAATACAATTATTCTGAGCTTTGTGCTGCCTAAAACACGTTTTAAGTATGTGTATATAATGCATTACAGACATAGAAAGTGTTACTATGAGTTATAGTGGTAGTGGGTGAATATTAATTAGTTTGGAAATACACATGCTATCTGTGTCTTCGGTTTCCAGTTTTTGTGCTGAGCTAAGCTAAGATGGAACTAGTTTTATATTTACTTCGCAGATATGAGAGGTATCGACAAAGTAATTCAACTGCACATTAAAAGGTTTATGCTGAAGAAGATATCTCAGGACTTCTGCATGAAAAGTCATAGGCTAGTAAAATATAAACTGCAAATATCCAGTTTATATTACAGCTATCGAACCAAAGATTAGGTTAAAGAAACACGGAGTCCGAGCACACCCAAGCTGAATATGCACAGCCACGGTGCAAGTGCTAATTGATAAGAGTTTTTATTTTACTGCTGTTATCTCATAAGCACAGCACCATAGGGTGTTCCCTTGAGACTACTGTCATGGATCCAAGGTGAAAACTGGACTGTGTTTAATCTTGCGTGGTTAAATAGCTGGAAAGTGCACTGCCATATCAAATGTATAGGGATATAACCTTGACCAGAATGTGTTGGAGTGTGATAACACACATGCCCCTCAGTGCTAATGGCTAATAGGCAGGGGAGCTGAGGGGGGATTTAGCATGATATAGTGTAGCTTAACAGGGTTAATGTGCTCGAAAGAATGTCTTTTTATCTTGCTTATTTTGCTCTTTTCCCACAACTGTCTCTTCTCTTTCCGCCTCTCTGCTTCTCATTTATCACTGTCCTCCCAACGCTGTGTTTCTCAACTCTGTTACTTCCCTGATGTTTGATATGCTAGGAACAAAAAAGTGTGGATCTTTTCTTCTAAAAGTGCAGAATTTCAAACTATTGCTGCAAATATTTCAAGCTGTATATGAAAAGTAAAATCCCTCTGGTAGGAAAGGACATTGCGTTCCCGGCCTCATAGTGTTAGTTGGAGAGGGAATCAGGGGAATGTAAGTATTTTATTAGGTGAGATGTGGCAGTATTAAAAAATCCCCAGTGTAACACCTTACCCTGCAGTTCTCATCCTACCCAAAAGCTTCACAGCCATTAATCCTCAGCCGTTAGAAACTAAAGCATGTTATATGGAATGGGGAAGGGCTGGGAGGGAGCAGACATTTTAAAGCACAAGAGAAAATCTCTTTTAGTCGTTACTAAATCCGTTAGGCCATTTGCAAATAATCTCGCTGACAGTTTGTGGTTTGTTTTACATTTGCATTTTTTATTCCTCGGCACACCTTGAATTCCTGCGCTCAAAATATGGCTTCAAAATACCAACAGGCAACATACTTCTCATTGGCCGTCTCATGACATTTCTCTTCTTTTCGCATTGCACCACCACCACTTATCAACTCCTCTTGACTTTTGTCTGTAGCAGCAGCAGAAACTCTCTCATCATCCATCATATCACATGCAGGGAACACAGAACCCCCCCCCCCCCTCCTCTCTCATGACTAATCAGCTGGAACAGTTTTCCTTTTTCCCAAAACGCTGCTCACCAGCCTCTCCCACGGACTGCAAACCCCTCACAATAAGCCCACCATTTGTGATTGACCTACTGAGATGTCCTACGTGGGAAAAGAGCACAATTTCACAACTGCATCATCCATCTTTGAAAAGACTACTACACCGACTTAGCATTACACTCCTACAGCAGTGTTGGATTCACGAGGGACGGTAAAATAAAAATAAAAACAATGCAACTTAACATTTAAGATTCTTTCACTTTATCATGGATATCTTTGGGTGTTGGATAGTTAGTCAGAAACAACATGCAATTTAAAGCTAAAACATTTGGAACTATGGTAGGCATTTTCTCCTATTGTCTTTTAATTCACATAACTATCATTTGGAAAAATCTAATTAAGAAATGGCATATCTTTTTTAAACAAGAACTTTAGTAGAGCTCCATAACTAGCAAGTCCTCAAAAAGCATAAAAAGACCCCAAAATGTGCATGCACTTTTATGCCATTACATGTTGACATGTGTAAGATATTGCTGCCATGAATCCTTGAAGTCGGTTTTTCCAGGGCCATTTCTCACAATTGTGTCCAATGACAGAGACACTCCACCTGCTGATGAAGGCCGTGAGATGTTACTGAAAGTTTCAGGAAAAAAGCAGAAAAAGCTACTGTGAGTTGACCTTGAGTTATTTTTTAACATGTATTAAACTTCTATTTCCATGGACCAGAATGAACTTTTATGCTCTAAGATGAATTGACTAATCAAAAATAACAGAGAGGTTATACCATGAAATAAAAAATTGTAAGTTAAACCCAAAAAAACTAAACATCATATCACGGTATCAGAAACGCCTCCATTCCTGATCATAATGACATCACTATGTAACCCGTGCACTGCTATTGGCTAGCGCTCTGACACATTGTATGTGATAGGCTAAGGGGTGGGACATCTCTCAGCGGCTGACCAATCACAACAGAGCTTGCCAGCTAACCAATCAGAGCAGACTGGGCTCTGATTTCAGACAAAGGGTGAAAAGAGGTGCTGCAGCACAGGCAGTATGAGGAAAATAAAGCAACCGGAACCTGAAAATGAGCACTATTGGGCCCCTTTAGGAATCTTTCATAACATTAGATTTCTTAAAGATACATTGATTGATAAACATTTTTTAATTCCGGAAATCATTCATTTTAAGTTAAACCTAAAATGCTATACTTAATATTACTGAATATGTTCCTTGTTTACATTATTGTTCTTTCTCTAACTATTCACAAAAGATAGTCCTTCTGCACAGTAGTCTAAGGATCTTTCATATCATTGGATTGTCCTCCTCTCCTCTCCATGAGCCAGCTCTAAGTAAAGTAATGTTGACCTGCTGACAGAGTCACCACTTTGGCTCGGGTCCAGTCCAAATGAGCCCACTTTGGCCCTGGTTCCAGTATAGATGGCTCTGCCCTGGCATTAGTCAATTTGTGATGGAGCAGGGAGATCATTCAAGGTCACCGCTCAATACTCACATTTCTGTTTCCTGAGGCGGGTCATTTTTTTTTTCTTTCTCTCTATCTGACCATGGACAGAATTGAACTTGGAGCTGGAGCCTGAAGGCTGACATTCTTGTGGGTTTTTATCTTCAGATTGTGAAGCCAGTTTGATACGGTATGACTGTGTGTTGTGAGCATCTGTTATCCCACAATGCCCCTGGGGCTTTCGGTCGCTCCCTGTGAATGACACTGGAATGTTAATTGACCTAGAAATCACTAGGTGTTTTTTTTCGTTCAGCTCCAGAGACTTTAAGAGAGATATACCGACATAAATACAGAGTATATTTTACCCATGTATTCCACTATACTTTACAACTTTATTCCAGCATGAACAATGCCAGTTTAAAACTCTGCTTTTGAACAGAGTGTCTACTTAAACATGGCTCAAATATGAATCATACAAACAAATGCGTCTACTCTTAATGTAACATTTACGTACATAATAGTATTTTACCAGAAAAAATGTGTTAACGCCTCATTTATACACAGTATATCTCTCTAGGTCGTCCTCAGACGAGCCCTCCATCGTCGCTTCCAGTCATCCCGGTTCTCCATACATCTGGCCAGTTCATTGGTACTTTGTGCTCCTGCGTCATTCTTGAGTACGTCCACGTATGTTAGTGTGGGACGTCCTCGTGACCGATGCCCGTGTGTTGGTTCCCACAGCACCAATTTGCTGGCTGGCAGCTCTTGATGCCTTTGGCAATGTCCTGCTAGTCTCATTCTCCTGGCTGCAATTTTCACGCTCACCCTTGGTATTCCCTCGTACAGGATCTTGTTGGTTACATGTACACTCTTGCCGATGTTAAGTACTGCTCGCAACATTCTGGTGTAGCATCCGTCTAGAGACTTTTGCAGGGTTGGCGTCAGGGTCCAGCATTCACTGCCATAGAGGAGAACAGACTCTACCGTTGCATAGAAGAAGCTGAGTTTGATTTGACGGGGGAGGTTGGAGTTCCATACACTGGTCATGCCGTTCAGGGCCCTCCATGCAAGTGCCTTCCTCACCTTAAGATCTTGCTCGGTTGAGTTGACCCATGAGCCCAGGTACTTGAAGTCCTGGACTTCTTTAAGCACAGTGCCTTCTGTTGTTGTCAGTATACACTTTAGGATTTTAGTCACAAATACTGCTAAAGGTGGCTCAAAGTCCAAGTTAAACTATCTGGTTATATTGCGTACTTCTGTTATTGTCAACATATCTTATGAAAGATTAAATACGTACAACTTTAAAAAAGAAAGGTCACATAGAACATTTCTTTGATGGGAATTATTCAACAGCATGACTTTTTTTTTTTAACAACAAATTTCTCAGCAGCAGTTTTAAACAGAATTAGCATCAGTAACACCAAACAGCTAACACAGCTAACAGAGCTCCAAAAAAGCACAACAATTGATAATGGGTCATCATATACAATTGGTACGTCAGTTGATATTAATAATAATAATAATAGCTTGCATTTATATAGCGCCTTTCAAGGGACCCAAGGTCGCTGTACAGTAATAGGGCAAAAACAAACATAACAAAACAAAAGTCAGACAGACAAAACAACAGATCGATTAGGGGCCGAAAGCCTTGGCAAACAGATGGGTCTTGAGGGCCCTTTTGAAGGCGTCGAGTGTGGGGATGTTGCGAATCTCCGCAGGGAGAGCGTTCCAGAGGGTGGGGGCTGCCACACTGTAGGCTCTGTCCCCGAAGGTTCGCAGTTTGGTGCGGGGGGTGGTGAGCAGGCCAGAGTCTGAGGACCGCAGGTTCCGGGGTGGGGCATGTGGGTGAAGGATGTCCGATAGGTACTGGGGGGCAAGGGCATGGAGGGACTTGTAGGTGAGGAGGAGTACTTTGTAAGATATACGGGACTTGACCGGCAACCAATGTAGGTGGATGAGGGTGGGAGTGATGTGCTGCCACGGCTTTGTGTGAAACTCACAATAATCTGTGTCAATGTCCTTTTTCACAGGGTGTTCATATTATATTGTCTACCCTCTAGTACTTTGTTTTGGTGTTCAACCATTACACCTCTCTCCAGGAGTTTTTTCTCCTTCAAGTGAATTTATTTTTGTGTTAAAGAGGTGTTGATGAAGTTCTATGGTAATGTGTGTTGCTGCTGTTTGCTGTATTGATTGATTGTAGACTGAGGCTTCTCTGTTATTGTCCTGCAGCTCTCAATCTGGATTTAGAGGCTTAGAGAAAGTGCTTCCTCCAAACTACAGCACACATTCTACTGTTGGCTCTCAGTAACACCTGGTCCATTTGGTGAAACACTTCAAATGCATCACATTCATATTGTTTGTCTGAAGATGCTGGGCCTACCACAGGAATGTTGTTACATATAGAGACTGTGAATTGATGCAAATTTGTGTTTACCATAGACTTCATAAAGGTATTTACAATGGTGGAATGTAACTAAGTACATTGACTCAGCTATTATGCTTAGGTAATATCAAGGTACTTGTACTTTATATCAAATAACTTACTTTCAAGCCACTTTGTACTTCTGCTAAACTACATTGAAATATAATACTTACTAGTAATTTAACATGTCCTGGTGTAATATCTCAAATGTGAAGATTTCCCGTTTTTCCTTGATTTATTTAAAGCTCCCATGTCATGCTTTTCCGGTTATTACCCGTCCCCTTGTGTGTTATGAAGGTTTTTATGCATGTAAACAGTGTGCAGAGTCAAAACCCTCAAAGTACACCCTGTAGCGAGTAAAACTCTAACACAGAAAATACCTCCCCAAAACGCCTCGTTGGAGATACGTCACTGCCCATTTGAGTCTTCCATTTAGTTCCGGGTACGGCCTGATGTCATGCGGTACCCGGAACGAAATGGACCAATCCCGAAGAGCTATGGCCACACCCAGCGGCGCTGGCCGCACCCTCTGCCAGCCTAACATTTACTGTTGGAAGCTCTGGTTCAGTTCACAATCGATCCAGTCATGCCACTGCCAAGGACCTGTTTCCTGAAATGTGAGGAGAAATCTGAGCTGTTTGTCCTACGGACGGAAGAACCACGACGAAGTCAGTGGTTGACATTTCTTTTTAACACTGTTCCTTCAGAGGTTCGAAGAACCGGCATTTCACAGACGAAAGCTTCCAAAACATTGCCCAGTTTGAGGCCGGATATGCACAGCATTTGAAACTGAAGGACGATGCTATTCCTAGTTTGTTTGGACCGTTTGGAGCAGGGGAAGATTCGGGTACACAACCTGTAAGTTGGCATTGTTATTTGTGTATTTATCAAACAAGACTGTTTAAATGTGTAAACTGTGTGGGACTGCTAAGCCATTGACACAGTGCTAACTGTGCTAACTAAGTTGCTAGCGTTTCCATATATCAACTCTAATATCAGCAGATGGCCTTGCATACATGTATCTCATAGCAGGAGAATGTCTGCATTCACACACAAAATACCTATTGACAGTATACTCCGGGTGATTTGCCGTGCGGTCAGTCGCGAAACGTAATTACATTATAGCTGGCATAGCGTGTATGCTACCGATCTAACCAACGGAGCGAGACATGGGTTTGCTCATTTGTGTTATGCTACGTTGCTAGCGTTTAAATATATCAACTACAATGTCAGCAGATGGTCTTACATGTTTGTCATGGCAGGAGAATGTCTGCAGTCACACACACCGGGTGATTTACCGTACATTGTGACAGTACATGTACATACTGCATGTATAGCTAACGAGGCTAGCTATACATGCTAGCGCAAAACAATGTATTCATGCAAGTTACAATGTATGACCGAACGTAGCAGAATACCCGTATAAGATTGCAATTATAAACACGTTATTGCTAGCCTAATATAAACCACTAGCTTTTGTTCATAGTAGTTTTATTACACTACATTATAGTTGCCGTTCCTCCGAGCTAGCGTTCATATCGTGTTAGCTACCAAAGTAAACAAGAAAGCTAGGTTAGCATATTAGCTGGCAAGCTGTTCATTAGATGGATCCACACTCCTACCACAACTACTACTAACGGATCTAAGACAACTAAGTTTCTCTAATATTTTGTGATTTGCATTTGATTTCGTCCAGCCAGATCCTGGCGGACAATACATGACGGGGACCGGACTACCACACTGAGGCCTCATCCTAAAAAGCACCGGCTGCGCCCAGGCAAGATGTGGGCCGAATGGATGATATATGTATATATGTATATTTATGTTCATTTTGTACATTTCTAAAAATAAAGTTTAATGGAAATACTTAGTAGGCCTATCCTTTCTTCCCTGAATTATTTGCTCCTATAACATATCATTCATAGCAAACCATGATTTGATTTCTCATCAAACAGTAGTAGTTTATTACAGGTAAAAATAACTTACTCTTTGTTATGACCGGCTCGTAGGCCACAACGGAAAGACAAGGAGACATACACGAGTTTACAAAACCACGGCACATTTATTGTGGTAAATGCAGAGATAGGTGGTTGAGTGGAGAGGATCGCCGAGCCGCTTTGGAGAGAGACGGGCCGCCGAGTGACTCCGGGCAGCTGGGCTTAATAGCACCTCGGCTCCGGAGGTGTCCGTGATCGCGCTGATTAGCCTCTTCAGCTCCACCCCATCGTAAGACCTGCAACACACCTGCACAAAGGCCCTGGGGCCGTCACACTCTTTTATAACAACAGTTGTAGGTACAGTTCGGTTAGTTAGCGTATAAAATATACGGCTGTACCGACGCCATTATAAGACTGATGTTCTGAGAGCCAGCCGAAAAATGCGGGCGGAGCCTCTCTGGTGGTTGACTAATCAGAACAGAGTGGCCGAGCTGACCAATCGGAGCACACTAGGCTCACAGGGAGGGGCGGGCAAGAGCTCCAACGAGTCGTTTAGTGGAGAGAGTGAATACTGCTGAATACACATACTTTACAGAGATGCTGTATGCGAAACCAATGTGAGTTTGGAAAATTGCACAGTATAAATCTATTTTAGTATACCTCAACAATGTAATTATGATCAGTGGAAATGGCCATGACATGGGCCCTTTAAAGTATTTATTTTCTAGCTTTAAGGTTTAGACTGTTGTTTTGACAAAACAGCATTGTAAAGTTGTCATTTGGGCTCACTTTGTAAAGGTTTTCACATGTTTTACAACTCACACAATGTCAAAAATAATAATATAATAATCTTATATCTACTAGTATTACAGTCAAAGGGACATTTTCTGAATTGAGTTGTGTACTTTAAGTACATTTTCACGATACACTCAATAAATATACTCAAAGTATTTTACAGTGTGCAATATATGTTTTTTACTCGGCTAAAGGGTCTGAATACTTCTTCCACCACTGGGTGTTTATTAGTTAAGCAGTATACCACGCACACCTGCCAAAGCGCTTCAGGCTATTTCCCGTCCAAAGATGTAAATTCACATCTCATGCAAATCAGCTGGTGTAGCTGATGCTGAGAGGGTCACAGGTTGCAGTTTAACCCCGCTTGTTATAGCAGTCGGGTAGCTGCAGAAATGTTAGCCAGCTCATTCCTTCCCCCCCCCCCCCCTCCTGTGCTGCGTTTCCACACCAAAATCCTAACAAGCCTATTGCGATTCAGGAGAAGGCGTTTAATTTGCCCCGGAGCCAACATCTTTTCCAGCGTGTGTTCACTGTAATGACATTTCCACTGCATTTCCCCGAGCTGTGAAACCATTCTCACCACATATGAATGAGGGCGAGAAACTGCAGCAATTCCCCAGAAATAAAACTTTATGGTGAATAACAATAAGTACCGCTGGTGGGTTGTCTGTTGGTTTTGCATCATTCCACTGTGCCTGGGTCCCAAGCCTTTGAAAAAAGGACGTCATCTAAAGCCTTGTTTACTCATTACCGGTAGTCTTCAGCTGAGCAGGGATGAAATGAGTCACTCTGCAGCACTGTGGGCACTGCAGCTTATTGTCATTTTGTTGTTTATTGGCCTTGTTTGGTCTAGAAAGTATTGCTAATTCCTGTTTGCAGAGGATGTAAATAAATTAAGCAAATCCATTATAAGCCATGAAAACCAAACTTAACAAGACAGCTTGTGTCAGTAGCAAAGCAGCTGTTATAGAAAATAAACAATTACATGGCAGTATTATGAAACATTTGCAAATATACCTAAAGATAACACAGCATCTGCTCATTCATCAAACTGACAGCAAAAGGAAAGATGCTGCTGGAGGGTAAAGCTCAGAATGATAAGAAAAACAAATCAATATTACCCCAGAGTGAGATCCAAGTCCAGCTCACAACCAACGGTTTAAAGAGATGGAATAGCACAAATAAATATATTCCTCTAGTTTAGGAAGAACTGTGACTATTCAGAACCGAATTTCATTCAACTGGTTTATGAATCAAGTCTCAAAGTATGATGTATCAAGACATGTAAAATGTCATCAGTATGTCTACATAAAAAACACATCTCCATCATTTAAAGGTGGGGTAGGTAATTTTGGAGAAACCAGCTCGAGTGTGCTAGAATTTGAAAATACACAACCGGAAAAAATCTGCCAGTTCCTTACAGAGCCCCTCCTCCAACACACACGAACGCGCACATGACCAATGAGGGCACGAGATAAGTTTGTGCACAGATGGAAGGCTGACAGGCAGGTAGGCCATCCAGTTATTTTAGCCGGGCCGGCTCAGATGATTGGTCGTACTTATTACAGTACTACGGCTTCCACAGATGACATTTCTTTATGTATTTATTGTCAAAGCATTTCATATATTCATTGCTATCGGGATGTTAAGAGCATTCCATGGAATATAACAAAAAGTGTGTCTGAAATAAATGACATACCCCACCTTTAATGTCTTCAGACAGAGGTAAAACACTCATCAACAACACATACATAAAAGCAGATGGTATGCCTCTAAATGTGCAGCCACTTACTAGCCTTTGGAAAAAGCTTAACCTTTAAGCCCAAACAGAGTGTTATAAATCCTGATAGCATGTCAATACATCCATCTCCATGACAAGCAAACATCATCAGCTGATAACTATAACTAGAGAATAACTTTAGAAAATAGCATCAGTATTCCTCACACATTACCACATAAGTCGGAACAGTATTAGCATCCCACAACCGACAACCTTTTCACAGTTCATTCAGATTCAGAATTTAAATTGTTAAACACCTGCAATAAAGCGTCAGTTTGTAAGATTTGGTGGAAGAGGAAAGCAACAAAAAACATATTATATAAAATTTAAGGTGAATAGACACAAATGAAAACGTCTTTTTGTATATTATATTCAATTTCTGCTTCTAGATTTGACCCTTTAAAGCAGTCATATGGCTGTTACAAACGTTAATGCAAAGCTTGAATGTGGTCGATTAGAACAGCTATGAACACCTCGATGATCTGACTTAGTCACATTTCATTCCAGACAACAAAATTGCAATTTCATAATTTCATTATCAAATTGTTGATTCTGAGTCAGTTTTACATTCATGCATCTTTTTCAATATCTTTTAGTTTGAAATGTAATCACCTGTACAAGGTCATTTGAATTCCGTATGAATACAAAGTTTGCCTTTCGGTTTTAACAGACAAAAGCAATTACTGTTAACAGTTATTGTGAATACTTTAAAGACAGAAAACTGATCATTAAAAGTGAATTAGAAAGAAAATGTGCAATTAATTTCGTAATGAGCATGGCTCTGTACTCATATTCGCTCCAGAAGATGAAAAAGAGGGTGAATAATGATCAGACAATAACAACATGGTTGACTTATGGTCCAAAAACAGTATTTAAGTCAGATTAGAGTTGCACGCAGTAATGTCATTAGAAAAACATTACTCCCAGTCTTCTGCATGTAAGACCATGAAGCTCTGAGTCAGAAAGGGATTGCATAAGAAAAAACAGACAGTAAGGGCTGATGTTTTTGTCAGAAAAACAAACTCTCAAAGCCAAATTAGTCACTCTCACAATACATCAGTATAGAAGCAACGCCTCCAAAAGCTGACATGACATCACCCTCCTCCAGCCCCTGTCCAGGGCCCCATCTGTCATAATCACTCACATATGTTTTGGGAGAGGGCCGGGGGCTGTCCTCTGAAGACACCCAGACATACCCTACCTCCCCTGATTCATCTCCCACAGCATTGCCTGATGCCTAACACACTCTCTGCCATGGCACTTCTGATTGAGGAAACAGACCCCTCATACCCCAACCATATGGCTCATTCATAAAAATTAGCATGAGAGACAATGCGCTGTAATTGTGCAGACTCTAGACGTGTTGATTTCTCAGAGGGGATGTGTGGCATGGTGTTGCAACATAAGAATGAGCACAAACAACCCGCTGTTGTGATGAGGCTTTATCAATGTGAGCTTCCGGCACATGCTGCCTCTTAATTGGAAGGGGTGAGGATTGTTGTCTCACCTTTCCTCTCACTGAAACACCCCTCCACCTAACCTCTTTAGCCCTTTGGCTTTTGTTGCTGCAGATGTCAACCACTACAACAAACTGTCATCTTGTTAGTTCTCTGCCAGGCACCCCAAAGAAACACAGAGGGATGTTACGTTAGAGTAGCATTTGCAATTTAGAAAGCCCTTGAACGAAGAAGATGAGTATAATGAATCTGTGAACTGTACCGTCTGTATTAATACATCCTGTAACTTATCCCTCCTTTTGTTTGTGGAGTGAGGCGGAATGTGGTGCAGGTCCATTGTTCTTCATTATCTCTGTTAATCATCTTCATGCATATGAACAAGGAGCCTTGTGTGAAATCCTGCCGGGTTGATTTAATACAAAGAAACCCTGTTACGTGTAGGACGGTTTCCGTGCACCTGTTGTTGTGGGAGGTTTCCAATCCTTAATTATTTATAGATGTACTGCTGAGCAACACTAACCCCTGGATCCTGCAGCAGGGCTCAGAGTCTTTGGACCGCAGGACGTGATGTAGCACGTTTGAGAAACTGCTAGATAGATAGATAGATAGATCGTACTTTATTGATCCCAAATTGGGAAATTGTTTTTGTTACAGCAGCATAAAAGGCATTTTACAATAAAACAAAATATACAAGAATAGAAATAAAATAAAATAAAATATAAAATAAAATATAAAATATACATGTCAAAATACAAAATAGAAAATATACATACAGATATTATATATATATATATATATATATATATATATACAAATATACAAATATATATATATTCAAAATATATGGAATTATGGAGTATTAAATATGAAACAGATTATGTGTGAGTAAAATGTACAAGGTGGTTTTATTTCTAGAGAAACTATGGAGCAGAGAGTTCTCTTCCAGCCAGAGGTGATTTGTTGTACAGTGTTATTGCAGTGGGCAGGAATGTTTTCCAGTATCTGTCCTTGTGACAGGGGAGCTGCAGCAGTCTGTTGGAGAAGGAGCTCCGTTGACTGTCCAGCTGCAGGTGGAGAGGATGGGTGGGGTTATCCATGATGGACAACAGCCTGTTCAGTGTCCTCCTCTCCACCACAGCTTCAAAGGGTTCCAGCTTGATGCCGATGACTGACCCAGCTTTCCTGATCAGTTTATTGATCCTGCAGGTGTCACCGGCTCTGATGCTGCCCCCCCAGCAGACCGCAGCAAAGAAGAGTGCACTAGCCACCACAGACTGATAGAAGATCTCCAGCATCTTACTGCATACGTTGAAGGATCTCAGCTTCCTCAGAAAATAGAGTCTGCTCATCCCCTTCTTGTACACAGCGTCAGTGTTGATCCTCCAGTTCAGCCCATTGTCTAAGTGCACTCCCAGGTACTTGTAGACCTCCACAACTGCCACATCCTCTCCCAGAATGCACAGGGGCAGAGGAGGAGATGTCCTCTTCCTCCTGAAATCAATGACCATCTCTCTGGTCTTGGCCACATTCAAAAGCAGATGATTTCTTCCAGTCCACTCAACAAAATCACCCACCAGCGCTCTGTACTCCTCCTCCCGTCCATCCCTTATACACCCTACCACCGCAGAGTCATCCGAAAACTTCTGCAGGTGGCATGACTCTGAGTTGTATAGAAAGTCAGAGGTGTATAAGGTGAACAGGAAAGGAGACAGCACAGTCCCCTGTGGGGCTCCAATACTACCAACCACCACATCAGACAGCACACTGCCCAGCCGGACGTACTGTGGTCTGTCCGTGAGGTAGTTGGTAATCCAGGAGATGGTGGACGAGTTTACCCTCATAGCCTGCAGCTTGTCACTCAGTAGCCGAGGCTGGATCGTGTTGAATGCACTGGAGAAATCAAAAAAGGTGATTCTCACAGTGCAACCCGATCCATTCAGGTATGAGTGAGCACGCTGCAGCAGGTAAATAATGGCATCGTCCACCCCCAGGTGAGGCTGGTAGGCAAATTGCAGAGGGTCAAGGAATGATCTCACCTGCGGTCTGAGATGGGCCAAGACCAGTCTCTCAAGCACCTTCATCACATGAGATGTGAGTGCTACAGGGCGATAGTCATTGAGCCCAGAAGGAGTTGTCTTTTTAGGGACCGGAACAACGCATGATGTCTTCCACAGCACCGGGATGGTCTCCAAGTGCAGGCTCAGGTTTAATATATACTGGAGAACAGGAGCCAGCTGGCGTGCACAGGTCCTCAGGACCCTGGGGCTGATACCATCAGGGCCAGCAGCCTTGCCTTGGTGGAGTTTTTCCATCTGACTCTGGACCTGTCCTGTGCTCACAGTGAAGCGGGGGGGGGGGGCTTGATGGAAGGGGGGATAGAGGGGGGGGGGTCTGGGGCAAGATGGGCAGAGGGGGGGGGGGGGGTCAGCGGCAATGTGAGCAGAGGGGGGGTGCAGAAGCCAGGCTGGGTGGTGGAGGAGAGGTGTGAAGTGTAGGTGGTGAGCAGAGGGGGGATGTTGACGCCAGGCTGAGAGGAGGAGGTGAGGTGAGAAGAGGAAGTGGAGGAGACAGCAGCGGGCGGAGAGCTAAACCTATTGAAGAAGGTGTTCAGCTCGTTGGCCCTCTCCAGGGTGCCCACAGTCAGTCTGTCTCTCCCTTTGAAGCCAGTGATAGCCTTCATCCCAGCCCAGACATCCCTGCTATTGTTCAGCTGGAGCTTAGTCTCCAGCTTCTTCCTGTACGAATCTCTGCCCCTCCTCAAATTGTCTCTCAGTTGATGCTGGACACTCTTCAGCATTGATTTGTCCCCAGACTTATAAGCTTCCTTTTTGTTATTTAAAAGTGTTTTCAGGTCACTAGTAATCCAGGGTTTATTATTGGGGAAACAGTTGACAGTTTTAGCCGGTAATATTGTTTGTTCACAGAAGTTGATGTATTCTGTGATGCAGTCAGTCATATTATTGATGTCCTCTCCATGTGGCACACAAAGCACGTCCCAGTCAGTGGTCTCGAAGCAGTCCTGTAGAGCCTCATTAGCCCCTGGAGTCCATTTCCTCACAGTCCTGGTGGATACAGGCTGCCTCTGCACCAGTGGGACATATTTAGGAGCCAAAAAGACGAGGTTGTGGTCAGATCTGCCCAGGGGGGGGAGGGCAGTGGCACAATATGCATTCTTGGTATTAGCATATAGAAGATCCAGAGTATTATTTCCCCTGGTGGGGCATTTCACATACTGAGTGAATGTAGGCAGAGATTTGTCCAGTTTTGCACGGTTAAAATCCCCAGTTATTGTTATGAATGCATTTGGGTGAAGAGTTTGGAGTTTGGCCACAGAAGAGTGAATGACGTCACCAGCCACCTCCGCGTCCGCGTTCGGTGGAATATAGACAGCAACTACGATGACAGAATAAAGTTCTCTAGGTAGATAAAATGGACGTAATCCCACAGCTAGCAGTTCAATGTCCGGGCTACAGAAACGCTCCTTCACAGTAACATGTCCAGGATTACACCATCGTTCGTTCACATACAGTGCAATCCCTCCTCCTTTCTTTTTACCGCTCAGAATAACGTCCCTGTCCGCCCGAACACTCGTGAAGCCGGGGAGAGCCGTGTTATTATCCGGGATGAGCGAGTGCAACCAAGTCTCGGTAAAACACATGATGCTACACTCACGGTATTCCCACTGCGTCTTCGTCAGCACGCGGAGCTCGTCCATCTTATTCCCCAAAGACCTCACGTTCCCCATTATGATGGCCGGTACACAGGGTTTGTACCTCATCTTCTTCTTCATCCTCAGCTTGGCCCCAGCTCTGCAGCCACGCTTGAGCCTCCGAAGCTCCTCCGGGATGTCATGCCTGGCTCCGGGCAGCAGCACGGGTCGGCACAGCGCAATCAGCTGCTCACGCGTGTAAACAATGCCATCACTCCTCTGAGCATGGCTCTCCGACACAAAAAGTGAAAAAAGTAGCAGAAGAATGACCAGAAAACGTTCGAAGTAAAACGTGGCCATAGTTCGCTGCAAAACAAAATAAATATCCAAAGAAAAAAGTACAACTAAGAGAATAAAAGTAAACAAAAAGACAAAGAACAATAAAACACCGGGAGCTGCATGCAACAGGCAGCCACCAGCACGGCGCCTTACGCATGTTGAGAAACTGCTATATGCTTTGCTACGCTTAAAATACATGCCAATTTTAGAATTTTGTAGCTTTGTTGGTAGGTTTACTGGTCCATCTGTGTGTCAGAAGGATTACCTAAAGACTCCAAGCCTGATGTTTGACTTGGTGAAAGACGGTAGCATAGGCAAAAATAACCAAATACATTTTGGAGCAAATCGGAGAGGTACACAGACCATTCTTTCACTATTCCAAATGCCATTCAAGTTTTGTAATGACTGTTTGTGGGGGAGAAAAGTATTTTGGGGACAGACAGAGGGAGTCATGTGACCTGTGACACCAACTATGGCCACTAAAGCAAAACAGCCCCACAGACTTAGATTTTTGAGTTTGTCAAGAAACACATAACAGAATTACAACTGAAACAACTTTTGGCAAGTAGAATCAGTTTTCCTGACTTCTGCTCAGTTTCTAACCATTAAACTGTACTGAGGATTGTGAAGTGGAAGTGAGCTCAGCGTGAGACTGCAGCTCTGATTACCTAACCCGACCATCCACAGCTGTGAGTCAGTGGTTTTAGAGGTATAGTTGCTGAAGTGTTTCAATTATTCACTGCACTGTATGTGTCAGAGTTGTGCTGTACGCGAGGAGGAGTTGTGGGCGTTAATATTTGATATCCTGCTTTCTATCTGTGAGCTGGTACGAGGCTGATGGATGACCCCTGATGTTTGTGTGTGTCAGTGTTATCGATCAAACTAATGTGGGAGAGGAAAAGAAACAGACAGAGACTCATCCAGGCCGTCTCGGGTCAGACAAGTTTTCCTCGTGTTTTTTCTTTGACTTGCCAAAGTAATAAATTGTTAACGGACTGATCCCACAGAGAAATCATGAATAAATGATTGGAAACCTTGCCTTTCACCTGTAAGGGTGTATCCTTTACTCAGGCCGAGCTATCAGCTTTTCAATGGAAACTATGAGAACAAAATAATACAGAGATAAAACTTTAATGTTACTATGGGGAAACTGATCTCGTGAACATGCCTCCAGCAAATAGAGAAGCTGATTGTTTATGGTCATGGTTAATGTTGAATTTGTTTGTGCTAACACTGCGTCTACTTACAATTAGAGAGTCTCAGCCCTAATGAATTTAACTTTGGCGACAATTGTTCAATTTATCCACTTGTCACTTGGCTAGCGTTTTGCGATGGGTCCCAAGAAAGTTCTATTTAGATGAGACAGTACTTTCAAGAAGAGATTTAAAAAAAACTATGACCGGGGATCTCTGCGACATACAGTATATACACATACATCTGAGGATCTAAGAAAGAGCAGAGTCGGTTGAGTATTTCTGGAGAAAGCTTCAAGCAGCTATACAGGAGTACAAGCAATCGGCCATTTTACATTACATGAACATATCTACATTTCATTTAGCTGATGCTTTTACTCTGTATAATCTGTTATCCCTATGATCAACAAAGACTGCAGGATCAAATGGGGGTCATATTTCCCTTCAACTGGCATGAACTCCGGATATATTCTAGTGTGACCGAGGGCGACTCTTCTAACCCAGTTTCAAGTTTCCTCACATAAATAGATCAAAAAGTACTGAAATATTTTCCGTGACCTACTAAAGAGTACATTCTGTCTGAGAAAAGCCAGATGTTATTCTTTTGTACACACTTTGAGCTGCAGTTTGTTATAAAAGGTGCTGTATAAATAAAACAGTCATAATAACAGAGTTGTACAAGATCTTCATCTGAAGAAAGAATACATCTTTAGATAAAAGGAGGCTGTGGCTCAGTGGGATAGTACGCTGAACTTATTGCGCTGAACTTTGAATCAGGGGGTAGCAAATTCGAGTCCCACTGCAGTCAGCATGTCGTTGTGTCCCTGGGCAAGACACTTCACCCCAAATTGCTCCTGTGGGGATTGTCCACAGTACTGAATGTATGTAAGTCGCTTTGGATAAAAGCGTCTGACATGTAATGTAATAAAAAGATGCTTGGCTCTCCTGAAATCAGCATTCTCATGACCCCATTAGAATTCCCAATATATAACGGTTTAAAAACAGCTTTTTGACACATAACCCCCACACCAAATTGTTCACACATTAGCTTGTGATCCACTGGTGTTGTGACGCCGAGTGTCAATCCATACCAGAGCTAAAGCTTTGCAGGATAAAGCAAACAACATAGATACACAGTGGAGTTGCTAACAGCTATATGACTGCACTCCTTTTAATTATCCTCAGGGCAGAGGGAGGGTGACAAGTGTAGGTGACTGTTTCTACAAATATAACATCATTCATGAATTTGTTTTCCCACGTTCGGCTTAAAACTGCTTGTGTTTTCCAAAAAGAGTAAAGCAGAGCAAACGGAAATTGATGAGTAGCTGCATCAAACTCAGTTAGGGCAGCTCTGAAGAAAGCTCACATATTTCTCAGAAAGAGAAGAGGACGCAAGATGCATGTGTGTGAGACAGAGATGGGTCCTGATGAACAGTCTGCTCTCAAAAACTTGAAGTAAGTTTGCAGCCATGGTCTGATAATATTTTGAGTCAAAGACAAAGTGTTCTGGTTTCCTGCTCTGCGCTGGCTCTGATGTTTCCTGCAGAAGAGAAAATCTTCCCAACTGGAGCCCGAAATCCTCCTCACTGCCCGTCCACTCCCTAACCGCCTGCCTGCCAAAGAAATACGTGAGTGGAAAAACCTTATCATGCAGATCCCTGTGTTTTCAGCCATTTACTATAAAGCTGTGTGGATGTGGAAGTATATTTGTTCCTGGGCGACTATCTCACAGAAACTCACGAGTCAGGAATGATAAATGTGAACAATTCTGTCTGATGACATCCATTAAATTATCCAGACTTTTTCTGCAGCAGGATTAGCATACTTGGATACAGTTCTTCTTGTGCAATTGGATTAAAACCAACATTTTAAATAAGTCGTTTAGATAATAAACCAACCTATCTGATTGCATCACAACAGATCCCAGCACTATATCCTATCTTGGTGTGAAATGGCTGAAAATCCAACAATAGCGTGACCCAAGAAAATGACAAGACACAGGTTTACTTTAATACTCAAAACCTAAATCCAAAACCAACAACTGTCTGATTCGGCGTACCTGCTGGAATTCAAAGGCTGATTTTGTTTTTTAAATATTTGAAATTCAAAACAGCTTGCTGAGACTTACTGCAGCCTCCGCAAATGCAATCCATCATAGCAAATGAGAACATTATGGTAATTCTTCCAAACACAACATTAAACATTATCCTTCCAAACACAACATTAAACATTATCCTTCCAAACACAACATTAAAGCGCTGCAATCATCAGTTATCCCAGGATTGAAGGGGAAAGGATTATTAAATGATGTCACCTTCAACTCCTCACCACCACTTAATAATGCATGATGATAAAGAAGTGAAATTATTTTAAAAACTATTAAGTTCATGGAATAAAAGCTGCAAAACATTGGAAGTGAAACGTGATAAACATTTTCTTTGAGCCTTTGTCTCTCAGTGTATCAGACAGGAGGAGCCTTTTTCTGTCATAAACACAGCGGCTCTTGACTTTTCAAATTAAAATGACAGTTTTATGATGTTTTTCAAAGCCCTGCAGACAATTTGAGCTTCTTACACTTTTGTTTTTTTGTTTTCTGTTTGTTCTACTTAGGTTTAATAATCAAACGCCTTGGGGGAAATACTCTTTTGCAAAGCTTATTTAACCAAACAAAAACTTAAATGAAACTTAAATAATCAGGTGTTCCTATTGTTGCTAACAACAACCGAACAAGCCTATACAAATGGGAAAACATGCCAAGAAGATTTATAAAGAGAGAAATACAGAGTGAGCAATAATATTTACTGAAATGACAACACTAAACACAACTCTGACCCTTCACATTCAATGTGTGCGTGTTTTTAAGCGAGTCTGTTTTGATTAAGAGAGAAATAAAGAGAGCGCTCTTGCGTCTTGGCACTCCATTAAGTTTGAACTTGTGTTTATTCTGATTTGATGAAGCCCCACTGAGATAGCACATTCTAATTAAGCCCTGCTAATTCATCAACCCTCCCCACAGTGGGATTCATTCCTAGGTGGAAGTTACGCTGCCTGAAACAATTTGTTTTAAGTGGTCTTTTGGATTGGAGCCTCGGAAGATGATCACATTGTGTCTGGTCTTCGTCCCCTAAAAGAGGAGTTGGAACAAGATCAAGAAAGGGAATAGCTTTGTAACCTTTACACATACAAGAAAATGTATTCTAGGTGCGCAACAACATTCAGCAGCTAGAGGCTAACCAAGACCCCAGAACACACCAACTATCATCCCTGACCACCTCCCTATGACTTCATGTGGCGTGATAAACAAAAATGTGGCACTTCCTTCCCTAGAAAACACAGATTTAAATAATATTGCTTTAAAAAATACTTGGCTAAAGAAACAACAAGTATGTTTATGTTATTGTTGTGAGATAGAGTTGAGATACAAATGTATGACTCTGATCTTCTCATGAAAGCTCAGATCTGTAAATGTATAAAACTGCTTTCAATTGCCATGCAGCCTGATCGGAATTCATGCTATGACATTTTCCAAATACACTTTCAGATATTCCATTAGGATGGAGATGTTGTTGCTGAATGATAAATGGTGCAACATGAGACCATTGACACTGTATCGAACATCTGAATACAATAGTGCAGATGATGTCAAATCATGTGTAACAATAACAACATATTTACAGATGATGCTATGCAAAATTGTAAAATGGCAACATTGGCCTCATTTTGGTAAGTTTTAAAGAGGGAGTTTCTCCCCCACACACCCTGTCTGAAACACCTCGACTGGACTCCTTTGTTTACTTTCCTAATAACATCACTATGTAACACGTGCCATTCTATTAGCTAGCGCTCCAACACATTGTAGGCTAAGGGGTGGGACATCTCTAAGTGGTTGACCAATCACAACAGAGCCGGCCAGCCAACCAATCAGAGCAGACTGGGCTCTGGTTTCAGACAGAGGGTGAAAAGAGGTGCTGCAGCACAGGCAGTATGATAAAAATAAGGAGCTTTTTGAACATTAAAGCATGGAGACATGTCCCAGTAGAGACACTACATACTGATATACACCTGAACATGAGCAAAATATGTCCTCTTCAAATGCTTCAATAATGCCAGACAACAAACAAACCATGGTGCTTTCAAAAGAAGTCCAGATGCTTCTCTCTGTTGGATCAACCTGCAACATTTGTCTAGATCCAAGGCTACGTGGTTCAGCTCTTTGCTGTGATTGGCCCCGCAGTGACTATAACAGCGGCTCTGCAGCTGCTTAATGAGAGCAGCCCTCTAAAAGTCTCAACTCCGACACTAAACCTGTGGCTCTCCCCTCATTGCATTCCCTCTGTTGTTTCAGGCTCCTTTGGGATCTATGCATGTGTATACTGACAACCTGTGTGTTTTTGGTCAAATTCACCAGGTTATCTCCTCGATGTATAGGAGGACAAACATCTGAATGTGCTGCAGCCTGGACTCTTTTGTCGGCGGACGGGGCAGCAGGTGATTTAGTGAGCCTCCACAGTGCTGGGGGCTGGGGAATTTGATTGGAGGGACCGAGGCCTACTGGTGACACTTCATATATCAACCACATCACGCTGACAGAAAAACACCAAGGCTTAGGCTCCTCTCCAGACAAAGCTTAAAGGATGATCAACATGTTATTACCCTGCATGCTTTTCAGAGTAAGAACCAGGGCTTAAAAGTCCTGAGTCACTGTATTATCATTAGTTAGTCAGATAATGCTTTATTCTTGTGCATGTGTCAGATAGATTTCTTATCTGACATTTTAATATCAATAAAAGGCATTTTTACAGCACTGCAAATCTTTAATGAGATATTCATAATGTGAGATATGAGCTGCCCATTTCCAATGAATCAGAATAGGGTTCTGTGGTAGAGATTCACATTATTATACATTATCACTCAGAAGCTGTTTTGTCGGTTACAGAGAAGAGCTCTCCGCTCATATCCAAGGTGTTATGTCTCAGTGTTAGCACATCCAAAGATTGAAAGAGGAACATGTGATTTTTTTTCGTAACCACACAGGAATACATTACTGCGTCTTTCTATGCACATGAATGAAACACATTCAATGCACCGGCTTTAAAAGTAAAAGGTTATCTAGAGAGAGAAGATTTTAGGAGGCAAGATGACAAAGGGAAGATAGTGAGTGAGCGGGATAATAATGAATAATGTTCTTTTTATACAGAGGAAATGAGTTGCACGGAAAAAATTACTGTTGAAGTAATACTTCTACATTTGAATGAAATAAATGGAAATGGAAACCTGCATGCTTTTGGACCCTGGACAGGTCTTTGGTATTGGAATGAAAAACTAAATCTGAAAGGAAAATCGAAACTATGTCATAGAAAACGTTTCATGTTAGGCGTTTGCCTCACTGCCTGCGTAGGGGAAAGAACTTCTATAAATATTTATTTTTAACACAACAATTCCTATTTCTGTTTGAAACTTAAAGTCTTCTTTGAAATGAAACCATTGATTTGAATACACAAGGCTTTTATTTCTCAAATATTTGCAGGACAGAGTTTTGGAAAATGCAGGATTTGCATTGCTCCATAAATGAAAGAAGTACCGGCGTTTAATGTGGATTATTATTATTTATAAATGACAAATTCCATAACCGATGAGTTGAGAACAAGCGTTCATGAGAATGGGACGGACAGAAAATCAGATAACATAAATATCCAGCACAAATGGCATAGAAACAGAAATAGAATGTGACCTATACCTGTGGGTTGGCGTTCAAGGTGAATTTGTTTCACTGGAGCTGGTGGCGGGTTCAGGAATCTCTCCTTCGTATGGAGATCACTCTCTCATTGACATCCTTCCCCTCAATGTCACTGCAAAAAGAATGAAATGAAGATACAAAAATCGAATTATTATTATTACAAACAAATCTCAATGAGAGTAATTGTATAAATGCAAAGGCACTGTTCTGGCTCCAATCAAGCGACACCTAAATCTTGTTAAGTGACCGTTCCTCAATCAACCCCCTAGAAGAAGCAATAGTCCACTCTTGGCTTTCTTGTGTTTTGATGTCACTTGAACACACTGATTGCCCTCCTGTTCTGAGTCAAAAGAAGTCAAATCAACAATGTTCATGCTTTTGTACTACGCTTTTGTGTGAAAAGTGACATAATGGGACCCTACTCTCATCTTATTGGCTCACACATGCCCATACATGAGTTTCACACTTGGACCCTCTTTGCTTCCTGAGAGGGCATAAGAAATACTTTACAGTATGTTTGTGTATTCTTACCACACTGTCCATGCTCCCACTGCTAAAGCCCTGAGAGAGAGCAACACAAATGGATGAATGGATTACATGAGCTGAATCAAAGTAGAGAAACAGAAATAGAGAGAATAGACAAGGTGAGAAAGGAGGAATGGTGCGGAAAGAAAGGAACGGTGCATGGTGACGGAGAGAGAAGAGATGGGAATCTGAGGCGAGAAGGAGAGAAAGTCAACCCATGTAATCCCTCAGCTTGGGCGTTGCTGAGTTGAATTCTCCTTTGGTGTAGCGGTGGCATCCAAGAAGGATCATGCCATAAAAATGATACAGAGTAGGGACTTCGGCCATGGCCAGGGGAGAATACATTATACATATCCCTGCCTTTATTACGCCTCAGACTGCACAGAGCACCTCGGCGTCCTCTTCTCATCTACTTCTTCTTTATTGCCTTCATTTCTCACACGGAGAGTTCATTAGAAATGGACCCTGTGACAAGTGTGCAGAGCTTGAACCACAAAACATAATGGATGCAGGAGATAATAAACACTGCTCACAGACACGTGCGTCTGTGCAGACTGTGTTGACTCTGGAACACTGATTGTGTGAGTGTATCTGACTTTTTCACTAACATACATCAACATACACACCTGCCTGTAATGGAAATGTGGACAGATAAGAAGTTTCTCTCCCACACTGACAAACGCAGACACCTTATCACGAGGCTGCTAGGCAACGCTGTGTGTTTACCTGTCACACCTGACTCACCTCATCATGTTTGCCAATGTAGAAACACCGATCTTTGATTGCAGATTGCAAGCTGTGTTTACTTTACACACGTCCAGGTTTGAATGGAGCGATAGTTGTGCAGGGAAACTTTGCCCTCCTCCTCCTCCTCCTCCTCCTCCTCCTCCTCCTCCTCCTCCTCCTCCTCCTCCTCCTCCTCCTCCTCCTCCTCCTCCTCCTTCTCCTCGTGCAGTGATTGGCACTAAAGGGGGTCGTGGTGTGAAAACGTGATTACAACAGGAAACAAGGTGATGTAAAAATGTTCTGACTGAATGCTTTCTCAGAAGTAGAGATTCTTCTCATGAGGAAATGCCCAAAGTCAAACTGGCTGATTACGTTACGCCCATACCTGCTCATTTTAAAAGGGGCCCTATTATGCTTTTCAGGGTTTTATCGTTTCTTTAGTGAGGCATATAGGTTTGTATGTAAATGGTCTGTAAAGGCTTAAATCCCAGGGTTCCCTCCCCTTGCCTGAAACGCCTTGATTGGACTCCTTTGTTTACTACCCTAACATAATGACATCACTATTTAACACTAGCAATTCTATTGGTTTAGCGCTCCAACACATTGTACGTGATATGCTAAGAGGCAGGACATCTCTTGGTGGTTGACGAATCACAACTGAGCCGGTTTCAGACAGAGTGTGACATAGAAGAAGTGTGAGTCCATTTTCAAATGAACAATATGTCTGTATAACATTCCCAAATAAAGTCTACATTGATAGCATTTGCATGAGTACTGCATCTGATTCAGTAACCTGAAATTACTTGATTTCCTTGGAAGTATTAGTGTGATGTAGCTTACTGGAATTACCTCATTCCTGTTATCAACACATGCATGAAATAACAGGAAGGGTGTTTTGTTTCCCCATGGTTTTCTTTCGAAAGTATGACTGTCTAAAAGAGAATTCAATTCAATCCTCGCCAGATGGAATCGCTGCTTTGGTACAGACGACTCTCCGGTGAAGGCCAATACTCAGAACACCGAATGTAATCAGATAATAGATTTATTGTGCTGGGTGCTTCAATAAGTGCAATGTGGATAAAGTGATCAGATTCGTATTGGCATTTTTATAGAGTATTGTCTTCATCTTTATGGTCAAATTATTAGTGCACATGTTAACACACGTATTGCTAACTTTACAGACGTGTGTGCTGGGCTGGGGCCTAGACTTGAACTGTGCGAACAATGAGACATCTGGAAGGTGAGATCACTCTTTAAACACAGGGTGGAGCTGGCGATAGGGATTGCAGATGGACTTAACCCAGACTGACACGGTTATAACTATTTGACACACACACACACACACCACACACACACACACACACACACACACACACACACACACACACACACACACACACACACACACACACACACACACACACACACACACACACACACACACACACACACACACACACACACACGCACGCACGCACACACACACACACACACACACACACACACACACACACACACACACACACACACACGTACTGAGACTTACCCATACGTAAATGGAAGTGTTTAAGCCAATCCTACTTGAATTGAGCGGGGCCTCTTTCAGAGATACTTATCTCGGGGAAAAACTCCACATGCTTGTTAAACCTCCTCTCCCTGTAGTGCTCTCCCTTGTTAGAGTGACGGAGAGAGGAAGGGAGACGATTGTGTTTTCATAGACCGGCCGCCCAGCTGACCTCCGCTGGCACGCCGCCACGCTGGAGACATTGACTTAATCCAACATGATGAAGCGCCGGACGACCCAGTCATTCTGGACTCTCCATCACTGGGTGGTTCGGCACAGACGACGTAACTAAAACAATCATGAGCGATGATGTCTGCCTCTCAGGATCAGCGGGGTCACGCACTCTGATTCTACAAAGGGACTACCAGAGAAAACATATTGAGCCATTCTTTCTCATGTGTCATACTGCTGGGCTCCACATCATACAGTTACATATACAAACTGCACACTCGAGCTGCTGAAGTGCATTTCCATCTGGAAATCACAAATGGGCTCCGGGTTATAAAGGTTAATTACAACAACTTTGGACCAGTTTTCATGAAGCATTTTTAGGCATAAAACAGGACTAAACTACTTCAGAAGAATAGGAACTGAGGTCCAAAATAGTAATTATACATTGATTAGTATGCTCCGATCAGGAGAGCCGATCACATGATGTAAAATACATGACACTTTTCTCTGTGCGCGGCAAAACAAGTTCCCCAAAATGGCTTCACCGGTCTGGCAGTATTTTAAGGTGTGGAGTTAATTTTGGTTGTTTATTCATTTATTTTCTATTTATTTATTTCAATCATTAGGCATTAAGCTACTTGTTTAGTTGTGCAGGTTGTCATGAAAAATAGGTCTCAGTTGGGAGGGAACCTTGGTTCCAGTATTTTGTTTCCCTTGGGACTCATTTGATGAGGGACCGTCAGCCATCTTAAAAAGGGCCAGTGAAATGTTTGTCAGTCATGTTTTGATCAGCCACAGGGCACACGGGCAGCCGGTGAGTGTTTTGGATTAAATATGTGTTTATGGTGACAGACTTTTGTTGTGTATGCTTTATGTAATTTGTGTATCATGTGTTTCTTTTAGGTTGATAACCTAACTTTGAATGAATGTATGGAGAAAAGCTAACTTTCTGATACCATGTGCTAGCTTGAATGGAGAAGAGCACATTGAATAAAGCATCAATCCTACACTAAAGCTGAGTAGTCACGCCCCGTTTTGTCCAACCCTTTCGGTGGGAATAAAACCGAACAGTGTCCGAAAAAGATAATACAAAAAATACAATAGCGGTATGCAACGTGTGTGAAGCAGAAATCCTGCAGCTCCTCCCGCTGTGACGGACCGGTGAGCGGAGCAACACACACATTTCTCCCGTGTTATTATCCAAAGTTAAAGGGGACCTATCATGCAAAATGATATGTGTCCCCGGTGTTCCAGGGAACTCACCAAGTGTCAGAAAACACAACCCTCTCTATTTTCCTCCATACCCAAATCTCTAAAAAAGGGGCTGCAACGGATCTGATAAAAACTGATCCAGATTTGAACACTGTCCTGACGTCAGGACAGTGGCGCTACGGCTATTGGGCCAACTCCACCAATCAGGAGGAGACAGCCACGGCCATTGCCGTTCGAAAGTGCTGGAGACGCTGTAGTACATATGCCAGGCCTGTAGGTGGTGGTGTTCTCATAGAATCAGCCTTTGCAAAAACAGAGCTACATTTTTTCAAATTGAGCGAAATGAGGCATGGCTAAAATGCATGATCTGTAAATATGCCTTATATAGGTATGGTCCTACACTATATTATTCAAATATAGCATGATAGGTCCACTTTAATGTAAACTTGAATAATGTACTTCATTTGAATGTAATAATTATGTTGGTTGTTGTTTGTGGAAGCGCATCATGTATTGAACAATTAATCTGAACTTTTCGATCCGTTACGATTTATAAACTGAAGCAATATAAAAATTAGCCCCATTAACTGAGTTTTAAACATCACTTTAAATGGAAGATCCCCATAGCCCCCACCCACCCGATCGGATCGGTGATCGGTATCGGCCGATACTGATTCCGGCGATCGGCCCCAAAATTGGCGATCGGAGCATCCCTATTGATTAGATAGGACAACAAGGAAAATTAAAGAAATAAGACTTATACTGTACAAAAATGCAGACTTAAAGCAGACTGCAAAAAGGTATCAACACAAAAAGTAATACACATTTGTTATCTGGATTCTCTGTTTCCAGATGGAAAACTGGAGTTCTTACTGATAAAATACATGCAAGCCAACAGAACCTTCTCTATAATAAATAATACATTAAAAAGGTTAGCAGCTACATGTGCAAGGGAGATGGATGTATGAAGATAACTAGATAAAGGCAGGCTCCCATTCAGCCTACAAAAGTTGCTAAAAAGCTAAAAACTCTAAAGAGGCTCAGCTGCCAACTGATAATATGTTGATCATCATTTTGGTCATCTTCTGCTTCCCGAGGATTGCCCAAGGAAATAACCCTACTTTAGTCCAATTAGAGCATTTTACAATTTATAGGACCTAAGCTGCTGATTTACAGATGACATTTTCTCAATTTAAGTCATTGGAAAAAGAGAGACCCATTGGTCCCAAAAAGAAATGTTGTGTGGCATGACAGACTTAGAAGTTGTAAATCAACCCTTTGGCCATAACGAGAAAATGTCTTCAAAGCCCATCACTCTTCCTGGGAAGCCACATGAAATACAATCCAGGAAGTAGTAAGAGATTCATAGATTTGAAGGTTTATCAGATGACAAAACATGCACATACTCTAGGACAAGATTTGACATCTCTAAAAAACCATTACGTAACAACATCATACCACTTGAGTGTTCACATTAAGAATTAAATTACCCACCACAGCATTTCACCAAATGACGCCATTGTGCAATCCAAGAAAAGTAATGTCAGGTTCAACATTCTTGCCAGACGACACTTAGATCTTTTGCCAGGCCTTCTGTGTTTGCACCCCACTCTTTCACCAGACTGGCATCATTCAAATGAAAAAGAGTTGAATCAGCTGTTCTAGACTTGGCCTTAACATTAATTGCTCTCATGTTTGCAGAATGACATTTTGCCTGACAAATCTTTAGGGAAAGACAGAGATGATGCTTGTCAGCTCTGCTCTGATAGGCTCATTTCCATTCTCACCACGCAGTCACCCCTATCCTCACTGTTTGTCTCCTATGGATCCTGTGGCAACACAATGATTTTCTGAGTAGAAATGTGTGATGATAGATGGTGCTACTTCCTTCACGGTCTTTAATATAAGAGGTTGTTTTATTGTTTTAATTCCTCAGCCCCTTCCGACAATGTGTTTGAGTGTGTGTTGCAGAAATGGCCGATGTGATGAAGAAAGCTGAAAATCAATTTAACATCAAGAAACGGCGCCATGAGTCTGTGATATATCATCAAGCTTATGCATGTGTTTTGTAATCAAACCTTCACCCCTCATCACACACACCCCACCACCGGTACACAAACACATGGTCAACACTGAAGTACAGCCATGATGTGATTGATGGGGCAGTGCTGGACGCAGAGCAATGCATTAAGCTCTTATCAGCCTCCACATATAGGAGAGACCTATAAACCATCGCCACTAGAGAGTCATACACCCACGGAGCTGCAGATGGAGGAGGAACACAACAAAAATACTTTCTTAATGATGGGAGGCCGGTCTGGCTGAAAGCAGTAGGTGGGAACGGCTTTTGCAAAGTGTGAGAAATGGAGATGAGCTCAGAGGACAGAGGCTGAGTTGTAAAAAAGGAATAGTTTTTTGGAAGGAGATAAGAAAAGGTTATTGAAAATTGAAACAGTAAGAAAACTGCCTTATCTGTGCTGGGGAATCTTAGAGGATGCTTTGTGTCTCCTCAAAGGCGCCGGCAAAGCACAACCTGTTAAATGTGATTCAATCTAATGAACTCAAACATAATCCTCTCACTTTGGTGTACCCAGACTGAGGCGTTGGCTGAATACTAATAAAGCACAGATGTAGCTGAGAGGAGACGGAACAATGTTCTCTGTAACAAGTTACTATCAGTGAACAAGCAGAGCTGTAGGAGCTGACATTTGTGTGTAGGTGTTCTGAGCTATACATAGAGGAAGGAGAAATGTATGGAAAAAGATCCAGTAGCTTCAATCCAGCTGCTTTCAATCTGCATCCTTAGAGGAAACAAATCAAATGTGCTTTGCTTGGTTTATTCAGAATAGAAAATGTGAGAAACCAATATGTCGTCCAAACACGTCCAAGGAAACATTTCCATTTCCACTTATTTGCTTTTTCTTTCTTCGACCAAACCCAAGGAAATCATGTCTCTTCTCTCCATCTTTGTATTTAGGTAGACGTGTAAGTGAAAGCATCAGAGACTAATGGACGCTTCCCACATTCATCTTTGTCGAGTTTAGTCCCTCCTTAATTTCCTGCCTCTGTCTCCCCCTCTCCTCGACACTCCCTCTCACCCTTTATTGGTCACCACACTCATACGTAGCCGCACACTTGGTTAGTTCCATCCACATTCCACACGGAGATAAAAACCTATAATTAGAGTCGTCTGAATTCCTGCGAATCCCTCCTATCTGTCCCTCAGGTACAGCACAGAGGTTCATCTGCTATCTGAGGGGCAGGTTTGGACGGCAGACTCCTCCTGACCTGATTCTGCTGGCTGGAAATGGAGCAGATGTCTCCAGATGGTTGACCATACCTCTCCTCTCTATCTGGGTAAACAGACACAGCAGATGCACCCTGGATCTCAGAGAAGCAGTTCAAACAGGAAATATAATTGAAGTAAATCCAGGCTGAAGCAAAGAAGTCTCATGGCCGACTTATAAAAAGTGGGCAAGTTGGAACAGAAACTCATGTACGAGGTGAAACATATTGCAAAAACTATTTATTGAAAGTGTAATTTCCTAAATGACAGAGGACGAACCCATCCTGTCTATCTTGAAACAAATAAAGTGGAAACCTTTTTTGAAAACGGAATAAAGCAGCACAAGGTCAATTATTTCCTGAGCAACCACAAATGAAAGAGTTCACAGGAAATTATTAGTTCATAAAACAACTTAGGGACAGTCGATGACCACAAAGGTTACTGATGCTGAGCACTTCTGCATCATTCTGTTCACTTTTTTGGAAGCTACTTACTTATCATCCCTTGAATTTAGCTTTCAGATATTTGATCACTGTCAACATTAAGTTGTCTTTTTGTTATGCAATTGCAAGCAAGGTCTATTAACAAACTTTCCTTGTTGGTGTTTTCAAGGACACCTGAGATTTGCAAAGCAGCTTGCAGGGAAGCAGCATGCTAGCTGTCTCAAAAACCCAGGTGACAAACCACACTGGGAACTTTAAAAGATAGTGTGAAAGAGTCAAGCTGAAATTATACTACATTGTTTTAGAATTACTTGTATTTTGTTTTGGACGGAATTGGTCAAGTACCATCTTGTTGAAATCTGAGCTAAGCACATATTCCCTATCTTGCAATATTTACGAAAGTGATGCGTGTGTGCAACCCGTGATTAGGAACGTTTTTTTTTCCATCATCGTGATGACAGACAGCAAACAAAGCTAAAAACACAACCTAATAGTGGAGGTAATGATATCATAATAAATTGTACAGCTTTAATAGGCCAAACCACTATGGTCTTTAAACTACTTTGTTATCTTCTATATGCAGAGATGTTCCTGCTAATGGTAGTACCTTAAACAATAATGAATTTTGTGCTGAAACATCAACAGTGTCTTAATCAGGCAAGTTCTAAAAGGCCCTACATTATGATTAAAGCTAATGAGACAGATATTATTCTGAATTAAACACACGTCCTGCACAGCAGCTTAAAGGCAGCGTGTCTTCTTTCTCTCTGCCGGTAGCTCACTCGCTCACAGTGGTGTGCAGGGATTTAACTATAGCCTTTAATGAAAGCACACCCAGTGAGGTAACTCATGCTCACATGATTCAGCTATGTGTGTAATTCAGGCTTCATTTCTGTTTTTGTTTAGAACCCATTCTTCCCAGGTCCACCTGATTCACAGCTTGAATGATTCAAGAAAAGCATCTTACCATTCAGCAAAGAACCTCTGCAGGCATTTTTCCATCCCTTTGTGCCAAAAATAATATCTTATGCTTACACAGCAGTATATATTTCTATTGACTATGTACATGCTCCACATAATTCAGCAGGTTCACACCGTGGAATTGGATGTCAGAACAGTTCTTATTGGGTCAGCTCACCTAAATCACAAAAAAGATCAACATACAGTAGTTTTAGATGTATCTACCCATGCAGATTATTACATTCCTGTCAGAAGCAAGGTGTTTGGATTGTCAGGAGTAATGCAGACATATATCTATTGCTTTCAACTGTACTGTAGTAACTGTATTAAAAAAACAACTGTAACATTAAGGTCAATAAATAACTGCAAAATGTAATCACTTGAAGAAATAAAAAGCAACATGCAACCTCTGGGTCTGAAAAGTGAAGCCAATCTGAAAGTGTAGTAATTATTTCTAAAAAGGAATCAGATTGTAAAGTCTATGAAAAAATAACCATACTTCCTACTTGATCTATTACCTCAGTCGATGTTTGTTTTTTTGAGCCTTTGTTCTCGATAGCTAGTTTAAAGTCTTTTTTTATCCAACACAATGTTCATTTTATAAATGATTGTCCCAATATTGTATAATAGACAATATGTTTTAGGACAGGGCTACCTTGCGATTGATAGGCAACCTCCAGTGCCGGTAACAGAAACAGAAATTCCAACAGTTTAAAGAGCTTAACAATAGCTCTATAGAAACACTCAGATGTCTACGGTCGCTCGCACAGTGTATCTGTTTTCGACTAAAAGTTAACTCTTTCACGGTTTGTTTTCAATTTATGAAAGGTAATTACAAAAAAAGGTTGATTCCAGCATCCACTAACCCTAACCCCTCGGGTCACTTCCAGTTTATAAAAACTAAGACAGTAATGTCAATAACACCAGACTCTAGACATAACTTTGGCTATTTCTTCTTTACAGTCAATGGATGAGATGGATAATATATATTGTGAAATCTGGGTCGACTGACCTTTTAAAGAAGCATCATTACATGCTTCACTGATATACATGAGCAGATCCTGTACACCTGCAAATTCACCATGAGCACAATGTTGCATGCTTATGTATGTGTTCACACAAGGAAACACAAAACAAAGTGAGTGTGTGACCCTTCCACAAAGTCCTGAGAACTCGGAGAGGTGATACTTCTGCAATACTAGAAGTGATTAAATAAACATGAAGGACTCCCACAGGACACACACGGAAGAGTGAGGCAACAGCATCTGTTCTACACAAACACACACACATGAATACTCATGCAGACACACACAAACACACAAATGGAAAAACACACATGTACAAACGCCAACTTCTTTCTCACAATCCCTACAACAAATCTCAACTCTAATGATGACTGATTTTAGTATACATACATATTTGACTCCATCTCCTTTCCAACATAATATGATGAATGACAGATGGTGAAAACAATAGTCTTTCTCAAAATATGGAGGAGGGAAACACATGGCTGAGTAATGAAATTCCTGAATATTTAGTTTTGTTGTGTCTGAGTCTGCTGGAGAGTTGAATGCCAGTGCTTCTAATGGGTCCCACAGGGACACCGGAGAGAGCCATTACTATCACCTTTCTATTGTCACACACTGCACAGTATATACAGTTTCAACCTCTAAGAACAGGTTTCAACAAAGGGTGAAGACAGACACATTCTGCAAACGCATACATATTTAACCACACTCATTTGCAAATAGAAGGTAAAACATACACAAACACATAGCTTTTTCTGTGGAAACAAAACTTCCCCACAAACCCAGTACACGGGTGGAGAAAACATTGTAACAAGTCATTAGAAAGGAGAATAAGGTAACTTGATCAGATGCTGGAGTCAATATAGGAGCATGTCAGCCATAGAGAGGTCTGTCAATCAGCGCAAATTCATCTCAATTTCAAATTTGCAAATCTAAAAAAGCTTCTGAATGATTTAACATGGCAAGAGAACAGACTTGAAACCAGAGTCACATTGCTGATCAAAAACGACCTATGTGATCATCTTTTGACCTGTTGACAAATGTTGAAAAGAAAGATTAATATACGGGAAGCATTTTATGACTTACCACCTCCCTAAAACCAAACCAGCAGCTGGTCATTTCAGGTGTCTGTGCTAACATGTTGCTGTTGTTTGTCTGGGCACCATCTCATTGAAATGTGCACTTAACTTAGGCCCCGCTCACACGGGACCGTTTGCGTTTATGCACAGTATGCGTATTCAAAAAAGTCTTCCGTTCACATGCATTTGTTTCATTTAACGTGTCTGTTCAAACGAGGCCGCTGGAAACGCTGTAGTACATATGCCGGGACTGTAAGTGGCGCTGTAACTTCCGCCAAAATACACCAAAAGTAGCGAAGAAGAGCAGCCCAGCAGCCCCCGCCGCAATGTTGCCATGGCTACCCTTCTGTTCATGCCCCGCCGTGTATTTAGCAACATGTAGTTCATGTAATTCTCCATGTCCACTTGTTGCTGATGGTTGTGGTAGAGGAGCTGTATATTTTTGCACTAATATCTGTAGCATGGTCAGTAGCAGTAGCACTAGCAGTAGCTACTGACAGGTGTGTGTGGCGATTGCTGGTATTCAGCGGGATATAGTAATTTCCTCAGCATATGGATAAATGCTACGGGGAAGTTAACTGAAAGAAACCGAATCTGTGGATATTGCATCGATCGACGTCTCCGTGGAGAGGACCCGCTCAGAAAAGAGAGATATTCTCTACAAACACCGGGTGAGATCCTCCTTTGTCAATATAATGGATCAATGCATGAAATCTGACTCTGTTTATTTTGTTTAAGGAGTATATTGGGCGTTAACTATTCTGGTTTGCCTTTTATAATATTATTTCATTCAAGAACCCCTTGTGCGTTTAATTAACACAGCTATTTTTGATAGTTGCTACAGCAGTGAGCAGGAGAGGTGCTATTTTTTTTTTTTTTTCGCTATTTTTTCAGGAAATATTCGTATAGAGGTGATTACACGGACTCGGTTGACCCCCCAGAGCGTTTCGTTTGCAAATCTATCCACCTTGGGACCCGTTATCGTTTGTGGGGTCAGTTTCTATCGGCCTTGTGTAAATAATAGGGCTATACGCACGCGAAACTATGCAGATACAAGCAGTTTTCTCCTCGTGTAAACGGCGCCTTAATTAACTAAAGCTAAAACAGACATATCTTGTTATTTTACATTAAAAAAAATCACCTTTGTAGAACTGTTTAGTTTTTTTATGGTGTTATTTATTTTATACTGAGCCCCTTATCTATTAATAACAAATAGATGCAAAAAAAATTAAGAGAATAAATACAGAGAATGATATAATTATAATATATAATTAAATATGATAAAAAATATAGTGCAGTTAAATCTGAAAGAAGGCTGTATTAAAAATCCTTTTTCATGAAGGGTTCACATCATTTTATCTCCCCCCTCTAGTTCTTTAATGAAGCCCGGCTTTCTTCTCCATTGGTCACATCTCGCATTAATCAACTTTCTGTCCAGCCTATAATACAGCCATTGTACATGACAGGCTGCAGAATGTAATCTACAGCGGAGCGGTAAATGAGACGCCCTTCAGCCAATGTGACAGGTTCCTCTATGGGCTGCACTCTTTCCCTTGAACCTCCGAGCCTTCAGCGGGCTTGCTCAGCTGGAATGGGCTCTTCAGGACAAGGTCAGAAGTTCAAACAAGAGCATCTCATCAAGCAGTCGCATTTTAGAGCGTTCAGAGTTAAAGGCTGAAGACAGTGTGTGATGGAGGGGGATTCCTCCAACCTGGTCTACTCGGATGGTGTTTCCATCCAGAGAAAGTGCATCGTTAATTCCCTTTCAAGGTAACACGGGGGGAAATATTTTCTCACAGATTACGTCTGTTTTTGGCGAATCTCAAAAACATTCTACAGTCCACGTATGAAGGTGGGTCAGTCAAGAAACACAGGACTTTTACCTACGGTGAGTAACCCTTGTCATCATCATTTTGTCATTATATTTGTCTATGTTGTGATTTTATTATGTTTTTAATCTGTCATTTATGATGTGAATCTGTATACACTTTAAAGTCCCCTGAGACAAATGTATAATTGTGATAATGACCTAAATAAAACTTTATTTCATTTGAAAAGACATCATTGGCTTTTTTATTTTTAAATACGTCAATAACTTTGAATGTTCCCTTTTTTAAGACAAACCATCTTTTTTCTGACTGTAACCAAGCAATTTGAATAGCTAAACATAGCCAAGTAGTTAAATTGCATTAGTATTTTGTTTTGTTTAAATTCACTAGGTTAACAATACGTGTGACTGTAATACTGGAAAAATAAGCTTCTTTTAGGAAATAAGGCTGTCGTTTCAACATGTGCAATGTGCAATTAAACTCAAACAAGCTACTACTTTTCTGCTGCTTGTACTAGAGGAGAGATACACTGTCTTCCCATGATTAATCTGGTGATTCCAAATAATGACGTATAGTCTGTAGGCCTGCCACAGTTTCATAATCAAAGTTCATTAGATGCATTTAACTACAAACATAGCCTCCCAAAAGAATGTCTATTCCTGTATTTTGCCATATCGCAACACTTTAAGACGAAAATCACAAAAACAAGGTGCGACCATGCGTGCTGTGCACGCAGGCTGCTCTTACTGTAAACTCACTCTGTATGTTACTGTCAATCTCTGCGTTTACTTTGTCGACGGAGGCATCAGACTACTCTGAGGTGGATTAGACTGTGTTTGAACATAATTTGCCCTTAGGGGAACTGCAATGAAGTGGATTTGGTTAATGGGAATCTGTCCATCACCATATTTCAGCTCGCTGTACATTCAATTACAGCGCTGCCTGCCTGGCTGCCTGTAATTATTTACTGATCTGGCCCACTTTCAAGTTCAAATGGGGGTGTGTGTGTGTGTGTGTGTGTGTGTGTGTGTGTGTGTGTGTGTGTGTGTGTGTGTGTGTGTGTGTTTGAGGCAGGGGTGTAAGGATAGTGGTGGTGGAGGTGATTGGGAGCATCGCGGCAGCTTATTACAGGGAGGACGGTCATGTCTCATTGGAGTTCATCGTGCTGAGGAGCCAGCGTTCAGATGACTTCCACTCCTAACAGCAAGAGGAACTGCGTTTAAAGGTGGGATATGTAATTTTGGAGAAACTAGCTCGAGTGCGGTAGAATTTGAAACTACGCAGCCGAAAAAAATCTGCCTCTTCCTTCAGACTTCCTTACAGAGCCCCTCCTCCAACACACACGAACGCGCACATGACCAATGAGGGCACGAGATAAGTTTGTGCACAGATGGAAGGCTGACAGGCAGGTAGGCCATCCAGTTATTTTAGCCGGGCCGGCTAAAATGATTGGTCGTGCTTTTTACAGTACTACGGCTTCCACAGATGACATTTTTGTATGTATTTATTGTCAAAGCATTTAATATATTCATTGCTATCGGGATGTTAAGAGCATTCCATGGAATATAACAAAAAGTGTTTCTGAAATAAATGACATACCCCACCTTTAAGCAAGAAGACATGTGTGCAAACTCATTAACACAAAGAAAAGTGATCATCTTTGTAGGGTGCACTGAAATAACTGAAACGTTGACTTTAATTAAATGTATTATGTCAACACATGTCACATAACTGTATTAGGTTAGTTGAAAGCAATAATATTAAGTTGAACCTAATATTTTGTATTCAAACTTGATAGTATTGCTTTTAACTAACCTAATACAGTTATGTGACATGTGTTGACATAATATATTTAATTAAAGTCAACATTTCAGTTTTTTCAGTGTTTAGATGCACGCATATGATTTAACCCCTCTTAGTTGTTTTTAAGTGCTTTTCATAAACATCTGTCTCGGAAACCCTCAAGAAATCCACAGTCATGTTTTTTGGCGGAAGAAATGTGATTGAGAGGCAGTCTGATGTGTCTGTCTAAATGAAGACAGACACATTTGACCACACAGTCACCACCCTTTGGTCAGGCTGTCAGCATAAATCAGTGTGTGTAATATTTTAATAGGCTGGGGGTAATGTATAGCTGCTAATCTAAAGGCCGCTGACATGCCGCTGGAGGACGGCCAGGTGGGTTTCCCTCTCAGAGTCTGCCCCTTTTCTTTGGTCTTTCTCTCGCAGAGCGTCTCTTTTCTCGACTGTATTCTGTCTCCCCCTGCATCTCTTTATTCCTCCGCCCTCCGTCTCTCATTTCAGCCTTATCGCAACTATTAATCTCACACAAGTACTTCACTCAGCAAGTCTTATTGTGAGAGCCACCTGCCCAAAAGTGGGGGGGAATGAATACAAAGATCGCTCCTTCCACAAAAGCAACCACCATTGGCCCATTTTCTCTTCTTTCAAGGTCCCCTATTATACTGTTTTTCATCAATATATTATAGGTCTCAGATACAAAACATGTCTCTGAAGTGTTTGGCTGGAAATACCAAACAGATCATGCATTGCAGCATCCCATAATCCCCTCTGTTTCAGCCCTGTTTCAAAAGTGCTGATTCTGTGTCTGTTACTTTAGATGAAAATAAGGAGCCCCTCCCCACACCCCTCTGAGAGAGATTTGGTTAAAAAGAACACAATGGTGCTCTAGGAGGAGATTCAGGTGATAAGGTGTGGGGGGGGGGGGGGGGTTACCTTGGTTGGTGATTGGCTAATGGTTACACAAGACAAAACATCGTTATGACATCATAAAGTGGCCAAAATCTGATCAGCTCATTTTCAGACAGGTTTTTATATAAAATGGATCAGGACAAAAAAAGAGAGAGAATCTTTTTTCCTGAAACTTTCAGAATCTCTTTACACAGAGGGGACACATGTTGATGTATAAAAGACATGTAAAAGTGGATTTTGCAGAATAGGTGACCTTTAAGATTGCATTCCGTTAGGTTTTGGTTCTGTTCTTGTTTCTATCTCTGATTCATTTGCTCTTGTATTTCTGTGAAACCTGCCAGTTTAGATTTTCACCCATTGACCCTGAAACCTGAGGCCGTGGATTGCGATGGCACGTCTGTGTTTCCATTAGAGGTACCATGATGGTATAGAGTTTGGACAGCTGACGTAACTCCACAATGTTTCTTGTCATAACAACCCGTGCCCCGGACAGCTGGTGAAACAGGATCCCTGCAACCATTAAACAAATATCCTCGACTGTTTTTTTCACTCACAAATCTCATTTCTGATAACATCTCTTGTTTTTAACTCAGAATATTAGACAGAAATTCATGTTATGTCTCAATTCTCTGTCTATGGATATGCTCTGCATCTGATTTCAAAGAGCTTGGGAAAGCACAAATCACCACTGTTGAGTGAGTAAAGAAAACACGTCTTGATTTAAGCATGACTTACAGGCTTTTAAAAAAAAGTGTAACCAGTGGGATTTCGAAGGATTTCGTAAAACAAAATGTGGTAGAGGTTTCTCAAGCCTCGGAGTATGCCATTTTTTCAATTGAATCAAAAACATGAAAATCACCAATAAATGGATGCATGTTTTCACTGGCACTCTTCATGTCTTCATCTGCAAGTCAAATATTTTTGTTGAAGAGAATATATTTGATCAATCCTTCCTCCTGATGCAAGGAAAACATATCGAAATGTTATTATCTGGACTGGTATTGCAATTACGTTATAATATTTGGGATAAAGGAGGGAATGTTTACCATTATTATTCCTAAAGTCATTTAAAATATACATGTAAATGATCATCTTGTGATTTTTTGCAAGAATGAAAGACTGTATACGTTGAGGATCGGTACCAAATAAAGATTTCTGTTTGTAAACTATTTGAAGGCCTAGACATGCAGCCTTGCAGTGGAATACAATATTCAGAATTGTATTTGCCTATATTGCGATTTGGATAGTTTTCCAATTAGATGTTCAGTTTTAGCCAAAGCCTACACACTTGCCCTACATACCTGTTAATGCATACATTATGTGATGCAAAAGCAATCAGTGAAAAGGGCTGCTGTGTGAATTAATGTAAAGCTAAGCACACAGACCAGTAGAGCTTGTACACACACTGCACTCCACACAGCTTCCAAAAGCTCATAACCCACTCTCTTTTGCACCTTGAGAGACAATATGAATGCTGAAGGTGTGTTCCAGCTGCATCAGGTCACTGCTGATAGATTATTTGGTGTTATGTCTCAGAGGAAGTCTGGTTTACGCCTCATCCCCTCACCCCGGAGGGCTGAGAGCCAGCATGTTTCCCCAGCCAGTTCATACTTGAACACCATTGGAAAACCTGTGAGTTTGTCACACCTGTTTAAAATATGTCAAACTCTTAACAAATAAGAGGTCTCTATCCTCCAGTCCAGTGACCTCTCTCCAGTCTGTTGTTCACTCTGGTTTGCAGGACTGCACTAGCTCCATTTCCTCCACACTTGTAGTGTTAAGAGTGAGTCACTTCCTCTGTTACTCGCACCTTTGTCTTCACATAACACCACTGCAATAACACTATCTTTTATGTTGTAAAATGCTATCAGTTCATAAAAACAGCACATATACTGTAATTATAATTCCCTATGTGTTTTGATTTGCTATATTCAACTTCCTTGTGTCTTTCGCTCAATATATTCTCAGCCAACAGTTGTATTGCATTTATATTCCATCAGCCATCTTTCCTTTCTATTTCCCAGGAGTGATTTGCATATGCACCACAGCAGTTTTCATATTTCACATTGGGTAACTTATTACAGCGGCACAATACAATCACAAAGAAATCATTATGTACGTGTCGAATGTGTTAAACATAAAATACTAAATGAAATCTTGATTGACACACAGCCGTAAGTTTGTTACTGTACATGTGCAAAGTCATCTCTCCTGATTGAAATGGTTTTAGTAATGCATATTTGCTGTTTTAATTATCAGCACTGTTTTGGTTCCATGTTGTTTGTGCTTCTGACTTGGAGGTGGGGGGTGCAAGAGTCTGTTCACTTGGTTCACCTGACCTTTAAAAATGTTAAGTCTTTGGGGATTCTTATCTAGAATCATTCATTTTTCAGTGTGTTTTCAATATTTTCACTTTCCTGTTTTGATTACACCCCCATCTCTGACATTTGCTTTTCAAATGCCACCCACTGACAACCTCCAGGGCAGAATGTAAACTAGATTTCATGCATTATCGGAAAACTTTTCAATAAATAGACTGCACTGAAACCTGTTCTATATGGCCCTGTGGAAGAAAAAATTAGAAGGAGCTTCATCATAAACCAAAACGGACCAAACAAAAAATAAAGTTTTCTGGGATCCTAAAGAACAGCATCTCCACATATATCTTCCATATGCTGTGTGTGTTTCTGTTTGTGTGTGCTGAATCAAATGACAGACATTTAAATCCTACCCCTGACTGCTGTTGTCTGAGCGCACTCCATGACCCCATCCCCAGCCAGGCACCCTGTCGGTGGGACAAAGAGTGTGTTGTTATACGAGGGGGCTTTAGAAGTGTAATTACCCCAATCTACTCTGCAGGAAGCTCCATAAACACACAACTGCATACCTCCCTGCACCTGAGATTTACACTGGCCGGGGGAACAGAGGAATTATTTACACCAGCACATAAATAACAGCGACAGAAAACACTACGCAAACAAATATTTTCTCCTTCAGCTGCAAGACTATAAAAAAAGTGAAATAAGATCTTAGAAGACAAAAACCCATTCATTTTACACTTAAATGCACACTGAGTTGTTTTTTTTACTCATTGGTATGTGGGAAGATTTTTTTTCCACAACCACTCCCTTGTTATTTAATTGTGTGCCTGCTGGCTGCAAGAGACTGAAATTTGCCTTGAAATTTGCATATTGAGCATTGCATGAAAATGGGTGACCTTTTCCTTTTGACCCTGTGGGTGATCGTTTACATTCCAAATTCACATGTGAGAGGAAGGGTGCAGGCTGAGATAGGGAGAGCAAGGATGAAAATGAAAGAGTGGGGGATGTGCAGTTAAACTCCGACACTGATAAATCACTGTCGTCCTGAAAATCATGCACACAATTATGATGAACTAAGCATTTCTTATAGATTTACACATTAACATCTTAGTGCTGCATTTTAAGGAATACACCAGAACTGTGAGTGTGGAGGACGGTGAAACCAGCATCAAGACGCTTCCTCTTAACATGAAAAATCAGGAACAACCAGTTGGAGCTGGCACCAAATAAATCACCAAACTGTAACAAAAGGAACAAACAATCACACACAAGCACATGAGGCATCTTCATTTAAAAGCATTCAAAGTCGAAATTGAAGTTACAAGCTCTCACATGCGTGAAAGACACATGACCTCCGGGGAGGATTTGCATGTAAGAGAGATCAAGGTTTAAAGAAGCGGCCTGACATACAAGCATTTTCTAGGCTGACGGTGCTCATTCTTCCTTAATCATTTCCTTCACACCCTGCTCTGCGTGTGGGCAGGTGTCTTGTAAATTACACTGTCTTTTCTTTTTGCTAGTTTAAAAGGAGAGGAAGATTACTGCTTTGGAGCACAAATTGTTCAGTGCCAGAAAAAGAACGACATGTGAATATATATGATTAGTTACCAACTGTGTTAAATGCAATGTGAATATGCAGGCAGTACTGTACTCAACCCTCTGGTCTCCTACAGTGGAAATGCATGTATACCCTTAACCCTCTAATGCATAATCAAGTGATGTACATATTTTCTGAGGACAAACTGAGCTATCAGAATACTGTTTGTATGCTGCAGGGAAGTCATATGCATGTATAAATAGCTAGAACACAATAAAGGCAAATCGAAAATGGACTCACATAAAATGTGTTCCAACCACACAGAGAAAAATCAGTTCCAACACTTTGGGCTTCAGCAAAATAGGTCGCTTTTGTTTAGGTAACATTCTCATGATGCAATTTAGGCAGGTTTCAGGAAAGAATAATCACTGCGACTGAATGGAGAAATTGGATGGATGAGCTTTTAAATTAAAATTGCAAAAAGTAAACCTGACTGTAGGTTTAGTTTTCATTGCAGCAGATTTTCTTCATTGGTAAAATCAAACCAAATATGCGTGGGGAGAGATTTCCCTCTGAATATTTCTGCCCACTTCTGAGAAAAGTTATACATTCAAACGTGAAAAAAACTGATAAAAGACATACTCCTGCATAAAGGGGAAATAGGTTTGAAATTGCATGTTGAATTAGATTCGCTTTTGAGTCGTCCCACAGCAGCATCAGACACATTGTGTATACGACGTATATCCCCTGAATAAGTGGTCATGTTTGCCATTCAAAACATTACATATTATGGTGTGGATTCATCAATGCAGATGAATTGATCATTTGCCATAGATGAAAAAAACACCTAGAGTGTGACAGGATGCATTTGTTCGCCTGATTGAAATTGAAATGTTCTTGCATCCTGTCTCTTTCTCTTTTCTATATTTATGTTGATGGATAAATCACTGCATTTCCCCCACACTGCTGCGCTGATGCATCTTTATTCCACTCAGCGCCTTTCCAGCACTGCCCTCTGCCCTCTGGGATCAGTCATGTTGCAGGCAGAGTGTGAGTGATCCTCCTGCAGCCCCCCCCCCCCCCCTCCCCCCTCAGACGGCTGACAGGTCGGCCCATCCTTCATGTCTTGATGTGCCTAACTGGGATCCTCCTGCATTAGCATTCCGAGGCTGGACCCATGGTGTCATGCTTCCGAGTGCAAGTTCAACCATGTCCAAGGTGCTTATTTTCACCCCCGAGATAATATTCCTTCATAACAAAAATACACCCAGGCTGCATTCCTAAAAATGAGGTTAGAATATGACACCCACCCAATACCGCAAGAGCTCTCACTGCATCATCCTCTGTAAGGTGCCTTAGTGAAGGGTTGCAAAATGTCTTTTTTTTTCACAGGGATATTCTGGTATATAATATAAGGTGAGGAATTAGTCTACCTGACTAGACCCACACCCATGTCCTGTCCTGTGTTATATCATATCTATTTTCATATATTTACTGTTGTGCCTTCTTTTGTGTATACCTCTTAATGTGTGTCCATATGTGTTTATATATCTGTAGGAGTATGAATGTGTATATATATATATATATGGATACTGTATAAGTGGGTGTTAAGATTTGTATGTATGTATAAATATCATATTTTCATATATTTGTATTCTTTGGGACAGTGAAAAACGGCATTTCGATCTCCCTATTTGTATCACACACACAAAGAAATTGACAATAAAGTCGACTTTGACTTTGATTATGACTCATGGCTGTGAATATGGGCATTTGGCAAGATGTTTACCACACAGCAAAGTTCTCACTCTGCAGCGGTGAGGTTTATAACCTGCCAGCAGAAAGTAGAGAACGATGGGAAACGTAAACAAAGGAGAGGTGCAAATGTGCGGCAGATAAACAGACCGGTCCTCTGGGAGAGGGAGAGCAGGCGGACAGGCGGGGGGTGTGAGTGTGAGGTAGTTACATGAGTGCTGACATTCAGGAGAGGTGGACCCCGCACAAGGCCCCAGTGTTGGAGGGCAGGACGAGGGAAGGAGCAGCTGTCCGCCTGCCCCCCAGCTGTCAGAGCCTGGAGAAATGGCCGATTCACACACAGGACATTGGGTCAGTGTTCAAGGACTGGTTGGAGATCCAAGCTCGCTCCACATATACAGGAAGGTGTGTGTTCCTGACAACATGCAACACACACAGAGGAACATTTAGCAGAAAATGTAAAAATACGCTTAGAGTGCCCGTACAAGCATGCTCATTATCTTAACCCCCTCACGTTAAACGCTTCATGAGCCACATCCCTGACCATCAAGCGTATCATGTGCCTTATCAAAACCAATCACTGTTGAAAATATTTACACAGCAAGACTAAACCGTATCAAGCACTTCCATGTAATCCTCCATCCATAACTCACAGCTGCTGAAAGTGTGAAACTAATACATCGTTAGGTTTTTTAATGTATTATTATTTTGAAACTAATGTCTTGCACACTGTCAGAACTGAGTTCATTTAAAACAGGATGCAAATTCATCCGGCATCCAATTCACACAGTTTGTAACGACCAATCAAAAGGGGGAAGCTAAGCTATGACTGAGACAATGATGAGGTTTCACCAATAGTTGAAGGGAAGGTAGATCAGACATTAACCTGTACTAGTAACATATCGCTAGAATGGAAATATGTAAATATTAAATAACCTTGATGAAATCTACCATCAAATAAGAAAATGACAAACATAACATCATTTTTTAAGCACAAAATTGATGTTAAAGTGGAGTAACAAGAGAATTACACTGAACGCTTTCAAGACAATATTCCAAGACTGTCTATGTTTCTTTCAACACACATTTCTTTTTGCAATCTCTTCGTGAAAAAAGTCAAATTTGTCCATTCTAATGTATAATAACTATAGATTCCCACAGTAGACTGGGAGTACCTGTAAATAGTGAAATACTGACCCTTACTCATTCGGACACTTCCTTGTTTTTTATCCTTAAAGAAACTCCTCAAGCTTCATTTCTTGCTCCATGACATTTGTCAAGTCTCACACCAAGACTAGTGTTAGGGTTCAAGGGAGGCATTGCGTTGATATGAATGGCAACAGAGAGCAGAGCATGTTTGTCTGCAGAGGAATTGAAAAACTCAGGCTTGAGGTGGAGAACAGACATGGAGCTGGAGAGAATGACCACAGAACAAGATGTGCACATCAAGCAGTGTTTTAAAAAGGCAGAGTTGAGGGTCTTCAGCACTGCAATTATTACAGAAAATGTTGAATGTGCAATGCAGGGGAAAACAAAAAAGAAACCCAAGGGAGAGAGTGCAGTATTGAATACAGAAATCTTCTCTAAGACCCTGACGCTATAGGAAAGGGGGTTGATGGAGTGTAGGAGGAACAAATATACAGCCTAGATAAAAACGGATTAAAAACGTGACTTTCCAAAACCTCTCAAAAAACACAGTTGTGTGGATTTGCAACTTAGAAAATGGTAGCAGCAGAAAAATATTAAGGTAGCATTAGAGTTAGACCATTAGCCAATGTTAGTTAGTGGAGTGGCCACAGTCAGAATTGCAAGTCCACCTGCCTCAAAACACTATCACTTTTTACAAACATTACAAACAAAACGTTTTTTTTTATGCGCTTCACAAACACCCCACAAACTCTTTGTATTATCAGTCATAAGTTATAATACCATACAGTATGAAGTGTATCATAGAGCTGTATCACTCAGGAAGTCTCTAAAGCACATGCTCTAAAATCTAAACATGTGGAGGCCAGAGGAAGCCTAAACAAATGTTTTCAGTAAAGGCAACCGGTTAGCAACCACCACTGGTATGAAAGAGATGCATACATGTAATGTGTTATGGGCAAACTGGGCCTGTGTGAGAGCCCTGGAGTCATGAGGGGCTCTTCAGGACTTTTTTAAGTGCAGGGTTTCCGCTGGCCGAAGAGGACTCCCTGCTGGGCCTAAAACATCAGAGATGTGTTATACAAGTAGTAAACTCAGTGCGTAGGTTGTGTTTGTATACGAGCAAGTGAAGTTGAGAGAAGGGAAAGAAGAGAACAGAGCATGTGTGTGTGTGTGTGTCCACTGTATTAAAGCTGCAGTCATCTTTCAGCTGTGATTTGAATAATACAGTGTGTATACAGTTTATTGATCAGTGTATTGTCATGCTGACTTAAGATGGGCTGAATTTGATGGTGGACCAGCGATTGTCCTCCTCAAAGTTTTATTAAAAGCAACATAAACTCTGCAAACTCTGGATAAGAATTACAAAGGTTGGACTGACTCTCCCATACAGCTGATGCCCAGGCTAGGGCGCTACCTGTAAGTAAACGTATCATATAACAAATCTTAGCTCTGTCGTTAGCATAAGTAGACGGCTGCTGCTCAAACACAAGAGAACACTGCATTAAGAAAGACTTACATGTCCCTAAGGCACCTGCGTACCGCTCTGGAGTGGGAATATTAGGCTCACGTGAAGGGAGAGCGGGCTGGGCTGGAACCGGTGCTAACTCTTGTGGGGGAGCTGGATCCTCAGGAGCAGGCGGAGCAAGATGAGTTGAAACCAGGTTGAGGTGATGTCCCTTCTGTGCTACGTTGGCGGCTAGTGATGCAAGGTTATCCATAACCTCTCTGAGCATCTAGTCATGCCGGCCCACGAGGACGCCTTGGTTGGAGAGAGCCTCACGAATTGGGTCCGAGCCTGCTGGGTCCATGGTGGCCAGATTGTTCTGTTAGGATTATGTTTTAAACAGGACCCAGGCGCAGGCAATGACTGAAGATGTTTAAATGGTTTATTGTTCGGAGACTATGGAGGTCCGGAGTGGAGGTAGGCAGTTCAGGCTGGACTGAGAACAGGGCAGGCAGGTATGGTGAAGGAAGAAGCAGGCAGGTTGGCTGGAAGCTCTGGTGGCCGATGGCTGAGGGATCGCACTGGAAGCACAAGGAGAAACTAATTACAAAAAGTACAGAATAACACGCAGACAGGATAACTGAATTGAGCAGCCAGGAGGATGCAATACCACTGGTGTAGAAAACAATCTGGCGGTGAGTTGCTGGGAGACTGGAGTAGATATGCTGTGTCTTGATTGGATTGATGAGGGACAGCTGAGTCGGTCGGCCAGGTGAGTGCAATCAGGCTGCTGCCTGCAAGGGAAACCACACCCCCTCCACACACACACAGGGGAACAAACAGGGACACACAGGGACACAGTTTGGGCCGTGACAGTACCCCCCCCTCAACGGGAGCCTCCAGGCGAACCACCAGGCTTGTCTGGGTGGTCTCTGTGAAAGTCCCGAATGAGAGAGGGACCTAGAATGAGCTTGCGGGACACCCAGCGCCTCTCCTCAGGACCATAACCCTCCCAATCGACCAGATACTGGTACCCACGGCCCCGGCGGCGAATGTCCAACAGCCGTCGGACCGTGTAGGCCGGGTGGTCATCAATAACAAGGGTGGGTGGAGGGGAGATGGCTGGAGGGCACAAAGGGCTGGAAAACACTTGTTTCAACTGGGACACATGAAAGGTAGGGTGAATTCTCATGGAGGGAGGCAGCTTGAGTCTAACAGCAGATGGATTGATTATGCGCTCGATCACATAGGGACCAATGAAGCGTGGTTTCAACTTCTTAGACTCAGCTTGTAAAGAAATATCTTTAGAAGAAAGCCAAACTTTCTGACCTGGTTGGAACTGGGGAGCTGCAGTCCGGTAGCGGTTTGCAATATGCCGATTGCGTTCAGCGGAACGGAGAAGGGCAGAGCGGGCATCCTTCCAGATCCTCCGACAACGACGGAGATGGGCTTGGACAGAGGGAACTGCGATCTCGTCCTCTTGGGCTGGGAACAAAGGGGGTTGATATCCAAGAGAACATTCAAATGGGGACATACCGGTGGCAGCACTAGACAGTGAGTTATGAGCGTATTCAATCCAGGGCAGATGTAAGCTCCAGGAGGTGGGATTCCGGGAGGTGACACAGCGAAGTGCAGCTCCAAGGTCCTGATTGGCTCTTTCGGCCTGCCCGTTAGTCTGAGGATGATAGCCTGAGGAGAGACTGACAGATGCTCCAAGTGCTCGACAGAATGCTTTCCATACCTGAGATATGAACTGTGGCCCTCGGTCGGAAACAATGTCTGTTGGAATGCCATGAAGCCGGACCACATGATTGACTAGGAGGTCAGCAGTTCCAGAGGCTGTGGGGAGTTTAGGAAGAGGCACAAAATGAACCGCTTTGGAAAAGCGATCGACAATAGTGAGAATGGTTGAGTTAGCCTGTGAAACCGGGAGGCCGGTAACAAAGTCTAGGCCGATGTGACTCCAGGGACGACTAGGGACTGGGAGAGGCTGGAGTAGACCGATAGGAGCCTGGTGTGAAGACTTGCTACGGGCGCAGACAGTGCAGGCCAGCACAAAGGCTCGAGAGTCCGCTTCCATGGAAGGCCACCAGAAGTGTCGTCTCAGGAGGGACAGGGTCCAATTCACACCCGGGTGGCAGGCAAAGCGGGAAGCATGGGCCCATAGGAGAACCTGTGAGCGGACAGAGTCAGGTACAAACAAACGGTTATCTGGACCATTTCCTGGATCTGGCTGGTCTCTCTGTGCATTCCTCACTGAGTTCTCAATCTCCCATGTCACCACTCTGGTAGCGGGGATTATGGTGTCAGGAACTATGGGGTCCTGATCCACTGCAAACTGCCGGGACAATGCGTCAGGTTTAAGGTTTCTAGAACCAGGTCGGTAGGTAAGGGTGAAGTTGAACCTGCCAAAAAACAATGCCCAGCGTGCCTGACGGGAGTTTAGTCGTTTGGCAGTTTGTATGTAGACCAGGTTCCTGTGGTCTGTCCACACAATGAATGGATGTTCAGAGCCTTCCAGCCAGTGCCTCCATTCTTCCAGCGCAAGCTTTACAGCAAGCAGCTCCCTGTTGCCAACATCATAGTTGCGCTCAGAGGTTGTCAGTCGTCGGGAAAAAAAAAGCACAAGGGTGAAGCTTTTGATCGGAGACTGAGCGTTGTGATAGAACAGCCCCCACACCGGTGTTGGATGCATCAACCTCAACAATAAACTGAAGAGATGGGTCAGGATTCATAAGAATAGGAGCCGAGGTGAAACGTCTCTTCAGCTCAGAGAAGGCAGCCTCAGCCTGAGTAGTCCACGAGAAGGGGATTGCTGGGGAGGTGAGTTGGTTGAGAGGACCGGCAACACGACTGTAGTCTCTGATGAACCGGCGATAGAAATTTGCAAAGCCCAAAAAACGTTGGAGCTGCTTCCTGGTGGAAGGTTTGGGCCATTGTGCCACTGCTTGTACCTTCTCTGGGTCTGTTCTCACCTGACCTTGCTCAATGATGTAGCCCAGGAAGTCCACTGAATCCACGTGAAATTTGCATTTCTCTACTTTGACAAACAGCTTGTTCTCGAGGAGCCTTTGTAGAACCTGCTGCACATGTTGGGTGTGTTCCTCCATGGTCTGTGAGAATATCAGAATATCATCCAGATACACAAATACTGAACGGTTCAGGAAGTCACGGAGGACATCGTTCACAAGAGCCTGGAAGACAGCTGGGGCATTGGTGAGTCCAAAGGGCATCACTAGATACTCGAAATGGCCTAGTGGGGTGTTGAACGCGGTCTTCCACTCGTCTCCTTGACGTATGCGGACCAGGTGGTAAGCATTCCTGAGGTCGAGTTTCGAGAAAATGGTGGCCTTCTGTAGGGGTTCGAAGGCTGAATTGATGAGGGGCAGTGGATACTTGTTCTTGATGGTGATGTTGTTAAGGCCCCGGTAGTCAATGCAGGGGCGCAGGGAGCGGTCTTTCTTGGATACAAAGAAGAAGCCTGCTCCGACGGGGGAAGAAGAGGGTCTTATGATGCCAGCAGCGAGTGAGTCTTTGATGTATGTCTCCATGGCCTCACGCTCAGTTCGGGACAAGTTAAACAGGCGACTGGATGGGAGAGATGCCCCAGGAAGAAGATCTATTGTGCAGTCGTAAGGGCGATGAGGGGGCAGAAAAAGGGCTCGCTGCTTGCTGAAAACCTCTCCCAGGCTATGATAAACCGGAGGGACAGCGGACAAGTTGAGTGGCTCCTGCTGAACTGGGGGAATACCGACCTCTACTGGGGGAATTGCAGACCGCAGGCATGAAGAGTGACAAAAGGAACTCCAACTCCTTACTTGATTCTCCGACCAGTCTATGTGGGGGTTATGCAGTCTTAACCATGGCTGGCCCAGAACTAGGGGTGTGTGAGGGGAGGACATGACGTGGAACTGAATCATTTCATGGTGATTACCGGACAGGACGAGATGTAGGGGTTCGGTGACATGGGTAACGTGTGCCAGGAGCTTCCCATTCAGACCTCGAGCATTGAGAGGAGCTGTCAGAGGTTGAGTTGAGATGCCGGCTGAGGCAACCAGTTGGGCATCCAAAAAGCTCTCATCAGCCCCAGAGTCCAGTAGGGTAGGCAGAGAGAGAGACTGTTGGTTTAACAACAGTGTGGCTTCAAGTGGCTTGCGGGTCTGGGGGGTTGAGGAAGAAACAGCCTTGCTCACCAGTATCCCCACCTTTACTGGCGAGCACCCTCTTTTGGGCGCTGGGGGCATGTGTCCACGAAATGACCGGAGTGAGCACAGTAGACACAAAGTCCTTCTCTTATTCTCCGGAGACGTTCTTGGGGAGTGAGTCGGGCTCTGCCTAGCTGCATCGGTTCCTCTGAAGACAGGAGAGGAGAAAAGACTTCAGATGGGGCACTGGGACTTGGGAAAGTTTCCGACCTGAATCTTGCGAGAGGAGACGAGACAGGGCGAGAGGGGAGTGACCCAGGAGATCGGCTGGCTCTTTCCCTACGGCGCTCGCTAAGGCGGTTATCCAGTCTTATGGCTAGAGAGACCAACTCATCCAAGTTAGCTGATTCATCCCTCACTGCTAACTCATCCTTAACAGAATCAGTTAGCCCTGTTTGAAAAACCCCTTGAAGCGCTGTGTCATTCCAACCCGCCTCTGCAGCTAAGGTCCTAAATTCCACTGAGTATTCGGCTACACTACGGGAGCCCTGTCGCAGTGAGAGGAGGCGTTTAGTAGCGTCCCTACCGCTGACGGGGTGGTGGAATACTTTCTTCATTTCCTCTGCAAACTCTGGATAAGAATTACAAAGGTTGGACTGACTCTCCCATACAGCTGATGCCCAGGCTAGGGCGCTACCTGTAAGTAAACCTATCATATAACAAATCTTAGCTCTGTCGTTAGCATAAGTAGACGGCTGCTGCTCAAACACAAGAGAACACTGCATTAAGAAAGACTTACATGTCCCTAAGGCACCTGCGTACCGCTCTGGAGTGGGAATATTAGGCTCACGTGAAGGGAGAGCGGGCTGGGCTGGAACCGGTGCTAACTCTTGTGGGGGAGCTGGATTCTCAGGAGCAGGCGGAGCAAGATGAGTTGAAACCAGGTTGAGGTGATGTCCCATCTGTGCTACGTTGGCGGCTAGTGATGCAAGGTTATCCATAACCTCTCTGAGCATCTGGTCATGCCGGCCCACGAGGACGCCTTGGTTGGAGAGAGCCTCACGAATTGGGTCCGAGCCTGCTGGGTCCATGGTGGCCAGATTGTTCTGTTAGGATTATGTTTTAAAGGGCCCATGTCATGGCCATTTCCACTGATCATAATTACATTGTTGAGGTATACTAAAATAGATTTATACTGTGCAATTTTCCAAACTCACATTGGTTTCGCATACAGCATCTCTGTCAAGCATGTGTATTCAGCAGTATTCACTTTCTCCACTAAACGACTCGATGGAGCTCTTGCCCCCCCCTCCCTGTGAGCCTAGTGTGCTCCGATTGGTCAGCTCGGCCACTCTGTTCTGATTAGTCAACCACCAGAGAGGCTCCGCCCGCTTTTTCGGGGAACATCAGTGTAATAATGGCGTCGGTACAGCTGATATTTTATACTAACTAACCGAACTGAACCTACAACTGTTGTTATAGAAGAGTGTGACGGCCCCAGGGCCTTTGTGCAGGTGTGTTGCAGGGCTTACGGTGGGGTGGAGCTGAAGAGGGTAATCAGCGCGATCACGGACACCTCCGTAGCCGGTGCTATTAATCCCAGCGGCCCGGAGTCTCTCTCCAAAGTGGCTGCAGAAGGACGAACTCAGCGACCCTCTCCCCTCGACCACCTATCTCTGCATTTACCACAATAAATGTGCCGTGGTTTTGTAAACTCGTGTATGTCTCCTTGCCTTTCCGTTGTGGCCTACGAGCCGGTCATAACAAAGAGTAAGTTATTTTTACCTGTAATAAACTACTACTGTTTGATGAGAAATCAAATCATGGTTTGCTATATATGAATTCAGGGAAGAAAGGATAGGCCTACTAAGTATTTCCATTAAACTTTATTTTTAGAAATGTACAAAATGAACATAAATATACATATATACACAAGGTATATCATCCATTCCTCCTCGCATCTTGCCTGCGCACAGCCGGTGCGGTGCCTTTTAGCACGAGGCCTCAGTAGTAGTAGAAGTCCCGTCCCCGTCATGGATTGTCCGCCAGGATCTGGCTGGACGAAATCAAATGCAAATCACAAAATATTAGAGAAACTTAGTTGTTTTAGATTCGTTAGTAGTAGTTGTAGGAGTGTAATGAACAGCTTGCCTGCTAATATGCTAACCTAGCTTTGTTTACCTTGGTAGCTAACACGATATGAATGTTAGCTTGGAGGAAAGGCAACTATAATGCAGTGTAATAAAACTACTATGAACAAAAGCTAGTGGTTCATATTAGGCTAGCAATAACGTGTTTATAATTGCAATCGTATACGGGTATTCTGCTACCATACAATGTAACTTGCATAAATACATTGTTTTGCGCTAGCATACAGCTAGCCTCGTTAGCTATACATGCAGTATATGTACTGTCACAATGTACGGTAAATCACCCGGAGTATACTGTATGAGTATTCCGTGTGTGTGACTGCAGACATTCTCCTGCCATGACAAACATGTAAGGCCATCTGCTGACATTGTAGTTGATATATTTAAACGCTAGCAACGTAGCATCACAAAAATGTTTTTCCGACCAAACCTAGCTCTAGCTCCGTGTGTTAGATCGGTTGCATACACGCTACGCCAGCTATAATGTAATTACGTTTCGCGACTGACCGCACGGCAAATCACCCGGAGTATACTGTCAATAGGTATTTTGTGTGTGAATGCAGACATTCTCCTGCTATGAGATAGGTTGGAGATACATGTATGCAAGGCCATCTGCTGATATTAGAGTTGATATATGGAAACTCTAGCAACTTAGTTAGCACAGTTAGCACTGTGTCAATGGCTTAGCAGTCCAACACAGTTTACACATTTAAACAGTCTTGTTTGATAAATACACAAATAACAATGCAAACTTACAGGTTGTGTACCCGGATCTTCCCCTGCTCCAAACGGTCCAAACAAGCTGTGCATATCCGGCCTCAAACTGGGCAATGTTTTGGAAGCTTTCGTCTGTGAAATGCCGGTTCTTCGAACCTCTGGAGGAGGAACACGCCGCTGCTGGTGTGGCCATAGCTCTTCGGGATTGGTCCATTTCGTTCCGGGTACCGCATGACATCAGGCGGTACCCGGAAGAATCAAATGGGCAGTGACGTATCTCCAACGAGGCGTTTTGTGTTAGAGTTTTACTCGCTACAGGGTGTACTTTGAGGGTTTTGACTCTGCACACCGTTTACATGCATAAAAACCTTCATAACACACAAGGGGACGGGTAATAACCGGAAAAGCATGACATGGGAGCTTTAAACAGGACCCAGGCGCAGGCAATGACTGAAGATGTTTAAATGGTTTATTGTTCGGAGACTCAGGCAGGTTTGGAGACTATGGAGGTCCGGAGTGGAGGTAGGCAGTTCAGGCTGGACTGAGAACAGGGCAGGCAGGTATGGTGAAGGAAGAAGCAGGCAGGTTGGCTGGAAGCTCTGGTGGCCGATGGCTGAGGGATCGCACTGGAAGCACAAGGAGAAACTAATTACAAAAAGTACAGAATAACACACAGACAGGATAACTGAATTGAGCAGCCAGGAGGATGCAATACCACTGGTGTAGAAAACAATCTGGCGGTGAGTTGCTGGGAGACTGGAGTAGATATGCTGTGTCTTGATTGGATTGATGAGGGACAGCTGAGTCGGTCGGCCAGGTGAGTGCAATCAGGCTGCTGCCTGCAAGGGAAACCACACCCCCTCCACACACACACAGGGGAACAAACAGGGACACACAGGGACACAGTTTGGGCCGTGACAATAAAGTGCAGCATAATGCATAAAACATGTTATACAGTGTAAAAGGCGGCAGTGGCTCAGTCGGGGCCTTGGAACCGAAGGATTGTTGGTTCACGTACAGATCGGACCAAAAACAAAGAGGGTGGACTGGTACCTGCCAAGGTGCCCTTGAGCAAGGGACCGAACCCCCGACTGCTCCTTGGCGTGGGACAGACTGGCAGCCTCTTCAATCTGGCACCTCTCTACAATGCATGTGTGCAGTATTCTTTATACTGTGTGTATTCACAAATATGAACCAGAGTGGAAAACTGCATTTCCAAATAATCATCATCCTCTCCTTCTATTTCTTTGCTTTTGTGTGTAAGGTTAAAATCCTAAAACTGAACAGATTCATGCACATTTCCCTAAATGCAGTTAATTCTGGCAATCCCTCTTCTGTTAATTACTCCCCTCCACATGATGGACTTCTTGCCACTTTATCTATTCGCTCCATTTGTCTCGTTTTATTTCAATTAAAATGACAGGTTACTTCCATCTCTATCAATTGGTTTCAAGAGGACAACTTGGCAATTCTTTAGTGTCTACTTCACAATAATATCACGGCTGTTATCAGTCCACCCACATAATTGCAGATATGAAGATTGATGGCCTAATAAGGATTGTTTAATGACTTTCTCTGCAATCATTATTAGCTGTTCTGTTGTATACCATCTGACTCTGGTGATCACTTGAATGGAAAGCTTTGGGCAACTATGAGAATAATAATGCAAAAGTGATTGCAAAGATTAATTAGAACATTGATTTGTTGAAAAGACATACCTCAGAAAAAATATGAATATGAATTCAACCATTATTGACAATTGAATAAAGTAGTATCACAAATATGAGTACACCATATTAGATATAGCCACATGAACAGTTTCAGACATAAAATAGGAACTAAGACTGATGTGCAGAGACAGTCAACCGTGTTTATCTTTATTTTTTGCAAATGCTTTTCAAGAGCAATCACATTTATTCTATAGCTAAACAGTTCTTATTGATATTCCCAGCCCATCCTCTTTTATTGTACTGCAAAGTGCCTATTTTTCTGCATTATTGACTTACATCTGTTTACTGCAGCCTCTTACATACAGTACACACTCCTCCTCCGCTCTTCAAACGCTCAAATATTCAGTCAATAACTCTGAGTTCATGCAAGTGAATGTTTTTCATTAGTCTCCAGAAAGAGTGTGTTTTTCAATGCCTGGTGGAACAATATGGTAATTATCTGAGGTATGAGTGTTTTAGTAAATCTGTATGAGAGTGAGTCACAAAGCGTTTTCAGGGCAGTCAAAAGTACTGTGGAATAATCAGACTTGAAAACCTAGCTGCGGGGGAATTGCCAGTGGGTTTTTACTTCAAATCCAAAAAGTTTTCAAAGGCTTTGACAATATGAACTCCTTCTGGCTACCCTACAAACAAATGCCAGCACAGTCAGTGTTTTGAGGAAATAAAAGCTAACCAAACCAGCTCTCAGCTCTTTGGAGAACGCTCTTGACTCTGCATCCTCTCCTCACTGCGCAGTGATGTGGTAAATAATGGACAGCTGGAAGAGTGAAGACTGACTGCCCAAGGCTGAATTCCAACATCAGGAGGTCTCCGGCTTGCAGGGGGCTTAAATCAGAGAGCGCAGTATACTCCAGCTCCAATGTGCTGCTGATTCTGCTCTATAGTGTGAGAAAATGCTTCCAGCCAGCACAATCGCACATATAGAGTGGCGAAGTCACGCCCATCTACTTCCGACCCATGGGACCTTATTTCGGAAAAATAATGTATTGAAGTCAATGGAGAGAGAAAACGTATCTTTCGATCCCGTTTGAATTGTGCCATGAATTACACATATGATGTTTGTCAATCTTAAAAAATCATTTCCATGTCAAAAAAGTCACAGTTTGTCGTAAAACTGTTGAAATATAAGACTATGAAAAATACGCAACTAGAAAGACTACAAATCCCAGAGTCGCGTAAGTGATGTCACAATTGTTTTCCTCCACTAAGAGATAGCTAAGATCAGCGCAATATAGATATAATCTATCTATATGGCGCTGGCTAAGATAAGACAACTTTAACAAGATGCCTGTGTGCTTAGTACCAGGTTGTTATCATACCAGCAATGGGTCTTGCTCGTTCTTTCGCTTCCCGTCTGATGAAAGGACCAGGAGTGTCTGGATCAAGCTAGCTAGTAGCTAGCACGTTAGTTAGCATTACAGCCTTGTCATTTTTATTAGCCTTAACATGAAGTAACATTAAGTAACACAAAATGTTAAATAGTAAGAGTAGTAGTCATATTTCGTGAACCCTTTGAATAGTACTGTCACCGGTGTGATCATTCTATAATACACAATTTAAGCCCGGGGGAGAAATGCTAACGCTAACGCTAGCATCGGCGATCTTCTCTACTTCATGCTATCTGCACAAATGGTTGACATTAAACATTAAAACTACCAGGCAGTTCAGAGAGAATCAAAGGAAGGCAGGCAGGCAGCTTTGCATGACATTCTTCAGGACGTGTTTCATTGTGGTGATAGTGAGGGTAGTCAATCGTTTTGTTGACAAGACAGTAGTGACGGCCATCTTGGTGACGTGTGTTGCTCTGTGAGACCAGAGATGTAGTTCATTGAGCGTTTCACACAAACAAATGTGTTACTTCACAGTTTTACGACACATTATTTTTTTTTGACTTGCAAAATTATCTTTTAAATTGACAAACATCATATGTGTAATTCGTGGCACAATTAAAACGGGATCGAAAGATAATCTTTCTCTCTCCATTGACTTCAATACATAATTTTTCCGAAATAAGGTCCCATGGAGGTCCACCGGAAGGGGAGGGATTTCGCCACTCTATAAGAACAGCAAAGCACAACAAGTGCTATGTGAGCAGCCAAAGTTTTCCTTCCATGAACTGTCCACAAACACTCAGTCACTCAACACTTGCCCACATGCTGAACTGCAAAAATACCACGGATTACTTCCTTTCAGTCATCTGTAACGCTTCCCCAACCTGGAGGGATCTCCCTAAGAGTGGTTAAAGGTTTCCATACAAAGTTGTACCAGTTGCCTGAACATCCACAGATATTTAGGGACATTTTACTCAAGATGGACACCAAAATACATGTTCTTAACGTGGTCAAAAGTAGTATTGAAATAGTTTCAATATGGTGTGCAATACAATGATCTATCATGTATTAAAGGTAGGGTAGGTAAGTTTGAGAAACCGGCTCGAGATACACTTTTTGTTATATTCCATGGAATGCTCTTAACATCCCGATAGCAATGAATATCTTAAGTGCTTTGACAAAAAATCCATAAAAAAATGTCATCTGTGGAAGCCGTAGTACTGTAAAAAGCACGACCAATCATTTTAGCCGGCCCGGCTAAAATAACTGGATGGCCTACCTGCCTGTCAGCCTTCCATCTGTGCACAAACTTATCTCGTGCCCTCATTGGTCATGTGCGCGTTCGTGTGTGTTGGAGGAGGGGCTCTGTAAGGAAGTGGCAGATTTTTTCCGGCTGTGTATTTTCTAATTCTAGCGCACTCGAGCTGGTTTCTCCAAAATTACCTACCCCACCTTTAAATATTGTAAAAACATTAAATTGATCATGTCATAATTGATAATGTCAAAAGCCCTTTGGAACACGTTTATCCAATAAATGCAGAACAAAGAATAAATACTTCAATCAGGGTAAACAGATTGTAGTCCAGGTATTGGTGATATAATGAAATATCAAATATAAGAGTTTTACCTTTACTGTTTTTTACGAAAATAGCTATCCCTTCAATCCCAGTGAATTTCATCATGTTGCGGGCAATGTTGCAAATGTATGAGAATGTTCCTTTAATGGTTATATAGAATGTTCTACAGATGTTGCAATATCACTATGTATATCAATATTGCGTTACCCCATGGTAGAGGATATTATTTATTTTATATTCTTTAGCCTATAGAGTCATATATAAAGTTTCATGCTATTTTGCTGTTCAGATTTTCTTTTATAAATGTTGAATAAAACAAAACTGTGATTAAACCTTAAGCATGGTAGCTGATTTGATGATTTTCTTACATTTTAAAGGCAAAATTCCTATTTTATTCAACATTTTGCTGGCCATAAGGCATTTAAATATCTCTAGAACTCATTTGTCCCCATTTCTACATTTAAAATTCTTCATACTGGTGAGGCATTCAGGTGTGTGACAGCTCACTTCCCCTCTCCTTTCAAACTGTAAGTCATGTACTTTCACCTTACTGTCTATCTGGCCACCCTTAAGACTGTGTTGAGGGCTGAGACTACATTCCTTTAAGGTGTTTTGCCAATGACACATTTTTCCATCGTTTGGTTTGACAGTCGCTATTTCTGACTGCTTTTCGTAATGTCTGTTGCATCGCCAAGACAACCAACAACCACAAGCTGTCGTCATTATTTTCATATCCAACGGTTGGTTATATTGATAGTTATTCTTCCATCTTAAAGGTGGGGTAGGTAAGTTTGAGAATCCGGCTCGAGATACACTTTTTGTTATATTCCATGGAATGCTCTTAACATCCCGATAGCAATGAATATCTTAAGTGCTTTGACACAAAATCCATAAAAAAGCCGTAGTACTGTAAAAAGCACGACCAATCATTTTAGCCGGCCCGGCTAAAATAACTGGATGGCCTACCTGCCTGTCAGCCTTCCATCTGTGCACAAACTTATCTCGTGCCCTCATTGGTCATGTGCACGTTCGTGTGTGTTGGAGGAGGGGCTCTGTGGCAGATTTTTTCCGGTTGTGTATTTTCAAATTCTAGCTCACTCGAGCTGGTTTCTCCAAAATTACCTACCCCACCTTTAATATATAAAAAAATCTAAGAATGAAAATGTAGATAATGTAGATACATTTTATAAAACGTATTTCTCGAGGTTCCCTACTTTTGGAACAACTGCCAAAGTATATGTATTTTTTTCTACATCGTGCGCAATACAGGCATTAGAGGAACTATGAGTTGCTCATAACTGTTTGACAAGTATAATTTATTTAACATTTGACTCACTGTAATATTGCAGTAATCAGGTGATGGATATACGGTATTTTCGTGTGAACACATTGTGAAATAACGTCAAAATAGTTCATTATTTTCAATTCCTGCAGAGAAACAATCCAATGAGAAAAATGCATTGCCTACTTCTGCTACAAGAAAGAGGATAACGTGAAACTTAATGGTTATTAAAGGACTGCAATAAAATCATCTATAGGTGCTCCTAAAAGACATGTAATGCATGTGAATAGGACAGTATAACGTACTGTAAAAGCAGATTGAGGGGATTTGTTGAGCGTTGTAATATTGGATTGCGTAATGCACCACATCATGTGATAATGTCCACCCCCTGTGTTTCTGTGCTGACATGTAAACAGGTATTTGCAGCATTTCATGGCAGTTGTCTCACACTGACTGAAGTATACACAGTTTGCATTATGACTAAAGAATTCAAAAGATGTTTTCGAATGCAAGACAAGGCACGCTTCATCGAGCTTATCAGAAAAGCATGAGGAAATTCCCCCTTAGCATGGTAACATTCCTGCTTAGGCATCGACACGGATATACTGTACAGTCTTGCGAGCTTGTGACAAGGGAAATTGCAGGTAAACAAACAACCAAATATTTTCCTGATAACACATGAAAGGGAGAGGGCCGTGGCAGTGGGGGGGGAGTGTGTGTGTGTGTGTGTGTGTGTGTGTGTGTGTGTGTGTGTGTGTGTGTGTGTGTGTGGGCAGACAGTATGCGTTCATACCTTTCTGCATTGAATTTGCTTCCTTATCTCCAATCAGCACATGAGAGGACTCCCGGCGAGCAGCCATCCCTTTGAAATCCTCCCAGCGTGTTTGTTTATGTCAAGCACTCGCGTGTTTCAGGGATTACATCTTTTCTTTTCCTTTCCTGAATTCCCCTCCTTGTTCGCCTCAAAGGAATTCAACGGATCCCCTCCAACGCCCAACGACACACACACCACACACACACACACACACACACACACACACACACACACACACACACACACACACACACACACACACACACACACACACACACACACACACACACACACACACACACACACACACACACACACACACACACACACACACACACACACACACACACACACACACACACACACACACACACACACACACACACACACACACACACACACACACACACACACACACACACACACACACACACACACACACACACACACACACACACACACACACACACGTCTACCCTATGGCGAGGATTAAGAAAGGTTACGCATGCAACATGATAAAAAGATAATGAATTAAAGTAGATTAAAATCAGTAATATAACAGTTCCATAGTTCCTTCTGGTGAAGGCCTGCATCAAACTACCTTCCTCTACCTTGCTGGTACACAACATGTCTAATATTTGTTGCTCAGCAGTTTCTTCGACTGCTTCAATCATCCTTTGGGCTTAATGGTCAGGCTAATTAGGTCTTCAGAGAATACTGTTGTCAGACCAGTCAGCGACGCCACTAGAGAGGAACCCAGAGAGACCATTAGAGCCAGGATTGATGTCCACCAGACAATCCCTGCAAGGGTTGTTCATTTTAGACTATTAGGCTGTAGCTATTCCCAAGTACACAGATAGAGTGCTCATGCTGCTCATTCATTTCATATTTATTATTGGGCTGAAAGTGTCCTCATGGCTGAGCAACCCTGCATCCACCAATAAATGTTCCAACTAATTAGCATCAGCTAATATATTTTAAAATAAATGCAATGCTAACCGGAATACATTATTTATCAATATAATGGGAAAACATGTATTTTTCCTGTAGCTTAAAACACAAATGCAAAATGTGCATTCAGAAAGTATTTTCAATAGTTGTTGTCACAACTAAGACAAAAAGAAACCGTTCTGTTTTTAAAGCAACCCCAAAAGGGTGAATGCACCCCTAACTGCGCTGCCAGGCAAATAATGTGTCCAAGCTATTGCTATTCCAACATATTTTATTCCCGCTAATTTGACCCTTTTCTATGCAAATAAGACTCAGAAATCTGTCCAAATCACAATTATCAGCGCAATTAGACCCATGCAGTTGTTGAGCAAAACTATTGTGTTCTTGCCGCAAAAGCAACATTAATACTTTTGCCAAATGGATAATTGCAATCAGGCACACAAAAGGATAATTGCAATCAGCTGCAAAACTTTATGGAAGAGTTTGCACAGTTGTGAATCAGACCTATACACACACACACTCACAATTTGTATTGTAATCAACAGCTTCAACAAGATAACCTTCCGAAGTGAACCCATAGTCTAGAGTCTCCAACTCCTGTCCATTATACGCACTAAAATCCACCTAAACCACCAATGACTTATGGAAGCTATAACCAGGGATGTCACACTTCATAGATTAAAAAACAAATTGCCAGTGAAGGTCATCCATGTCGCAATTAAGTTTCCTTCAAAATGCATTTGGCAAAAGAAATGAGTAGCATAACCACATGTTGTGGGAGATAGGCTTTCACAAGGGTGGGACGGAAAGGAATTGCCTGAATATTGCAGCTTGGTCTAGCCAGTGAATAATGACTACTTTTGAAAAGATTTTTACATAATGAAGTAATTTCAAAAATGTCCTCCCAGGTTAGACAAGCTGCCCTCATAAGTTTGTGCCTCAGGCAACACAGGTTCTGCATACATTCAAACCATGAAGTCCAGTGATGCACACAGGCACGCAGGTATGCAGACAATTAGGCAGTAAATGATTGTAAAAAGAAATTAATTTCACACACAAAGTGAGTAGACAGAGAGCCTTATGTTGCAGTTTGTTAATTGATCTGTGAAATTATCAGCATTTGGAAACAACCTTGATCACAGGATGAAATCTCTCCCCTGCCTGCCATTACTGCTGTATGAATATGCATGACGAATATATTACAGCCGTTATTAGAAGACACGAAGCTCGCTGAGTTTTCAAGGTGATGGATTTTCTCGGGGCAGACCTTGAGCTAGAACAGAGACGGTTTAGATCATCATATCACACACATTCACTTTTCTAAGTAATTGTCTGATTACACAGAAAGATAAGTGAGCAGCAGCGCCAACGCCTTTCCTCACATCGAGTCACGTCAATATTTAAAAGATGACAGTATCAAAGTTTCCCTTTATGTCACAAGGCAAGAATGTCACTGAAATGTCAAGTCTCAACACGAGCTGTGAAATCGAAAGCAGGACTTACTAGATGCATATCACGCTTTAGCCCAGTTTGAACCGACCTGAAAGCAGTCAGGTGTGATGGATCAACGCTCAACAGACTCAATATATCCTCAGAGTCTGACTCACTGTGAGTCATGCAGCATGTGGTCAGAGAGGTGATGTTTGGGAGGGCTGGATTCCCTATTACACAGAAAAATAAATGATCTATTTGCATTCCTTCTCTCCCTCCTGTTACACTGCGGATAATAACCCTGTCAGGGGTGATTAATGTTCTATGTAGATGTATCAAATGGCGTAACATTTGGAAAACAAACTTTGCTGACTGTGCTGCTTATATGGACATCTTTATCCATTTCTTGCTTATTTCCTCTCTGCAGAACACTGACTAGACTATCAATGAATCATAGTTTACTGAGACCACTCCGCTTGTATTTCCATTTATTACAAACCACCAACAGTGGATGTATCTGAGTGGTGGAATTTAAAAGGTTTGTTTCGTTTTGACACCTGCATGTACAAATGTTGTATTACTTTATGAGGAGCCCGTGTTCCTGTCATGGCAGTTTGACAAGGCAACTTCAGGGCAAATTGAAATTGGCCATGACTGAGAGGTATTTTGATAAATGATGTTACAACCCTCCTCACTATCGATTGATCAAGTTTCTACCTGAACGCTTGTCAAGCCATCTTGATGAATTTTATTCTTGGGAAATCATTTACCCTCAGGCAAGCCTCTTTGAAGTGCACTCAAGATGCAGGGTTCAATCTGTGCAAGAGTAAAAGGAAAAATAGCCAATTAAACATTACCGAACAACATAACATCTTCTTACATTTACAGTTTTAGCTTTAAAATGGATAGAAATGTGGGAAAATATACAAATGTACTTCTAGTAGAGAGGTAAAAAAGTAGATTAAAGGGGCTCTATTATGCTCTCTGGGGTTTCCCCTTCCTGTATGGTGTTTTGTGCATGTTAATGGTCTCCAGAGACTAAAGTCCCAAAGGTCCCTTCAGAGGGAGTTTCTCTCCTATACACTCCCACCCTACCTGAAATAGTGACATCACTATAGGGGCGTTCACACCAAGTTATTTTCCCACAATAGTTCATGAGAACTCAGTTCATGAGAACTCTTTTAGTTCTGATGAACTAAAGCAGATCGCGTTCACACCGCAATGAGTTCCTGGGGGTGGATTAGGCAAATGAAGCCGCTGACGTCACTTCTTCTTCTTCTGCTTTGGGTTTACTGGCAGGCCGCAAACAACTTCACGGCGTATACTGCCACCCGAAGTCCCCGGCCGGAAGTCCCCGGAGTTGGGGACTGGCTTCAGTAGAAGCTGCTGGGACTCCCAGCAGCTTCTACTGAAGCCTTCCGAGTAAATCGCCAGAACGCCGACACCTCCTCATCTCCACCGCTCCCATGTTTTCTTTTGTGTTGCCATAAGTTAGTCTCTCTGCGTTTGTGCGCTGGGCTAATGCTAATGCTAATAATGCTAATGCGAGGATAATAAAATGGCGGCTTCACAAAACTTTTTGGGAGTTTTACGGGGCGTGGTTTGCATTCCGCCCAGCCAATCAGAAATGGGAACCTTTTTCTCCCACGAAAGTCCCTGCTCTCTAGCAGGGACTGAAAAGGGGGTACAAATAGTTCTGATGAACTAATTTAGTTCAGGGGGCTTTTTGGTGTGAACGCAAATATATCTGAGTTCTGATGAACTATTGTGGGAAAAGTACTCCGGTGTCAACGCGCCATATGTTACACTCGCGCTCCTATTGGCTAGCGCTCCAACACATTGTACGTGATGGGCTAAGGGGCCGTAGATCTTTAAGCGGTTGACGAATCACAACAGAGCCGGCCAGCTAACCAATCAGAGCAGACTGGGCTCTGGTTTCAGACAGAGGGTGAAAAGAGGTGCTGCAGCACAGGCTGTATGAGAAAAATAAAGAGCTTTTTCAACATTAAAGCATGGAGACATGTCACAGTAGAGACACTAAATACTGATATACACCTGAAAATGTGGTTTTAAGACCACTCGCATATCTGTATTTTAAAAATAAGTCCACAACCATAGGAAACATGGGTCTACAGCTAGTCCTCCTACCTATTTGTACTTAAAGAGGGGGATTTTTGGGACTATTTCTCTGAGCAATCAGCAACAACTAATGGCGCGTTTCCACTACAGCCCGCAGCCCGGTTTAAGAGGGCTGTGACGTCAGCGGCCCGTCTTTGGTTGCGTTTCCACTTGGCCTAGTACCGGCCGGCGGGTCCTAATTCACAGTTTTTCTGGCCTCATAAAATCGTGGGTCCAGGGCCAGAGACAACGAGGCTGAGTCGGGCTGAGTATGCTAAACTAGAGAGAGCGTCGCTGGCAAGGGGGCAACAACTACAACAAGATGGACATATTTGACCGTGATTTAATTGTAATACACGTTTCAAAATGATGCCGAAGTAACAACATACTGATACCGGTTAGTAAAAACCATGAATTAATGCTTTGTCAAGTCTGCAGACAGACGGCAGGGGAAAAACCTTTTAAAATGCTTGTTTTCTAAATGGAGATTGGCTAAGCTAACGCAGTATATGCTCCGACCGTCCACACTCACAACAACGGCCTATACAGACATAAATAAAGCAGCGACTGTATTCACCATGACACAGGCAGTCTGTGGTTTGTACTTGTTTAACTTTTGTCTAGTTTCTGAACATATATGAGGAGCTGTGAGCTCTGAGTGCTAACAGCTAACGGCTGTGTTGTTTTTCTGGGGTCCTCTGAAGATCACGTCACGGCTCCGCCTACACTGCGTTACTATAGATACTGCCCCAGTTCCTAAACTGTAATGGAAATGCGCCATAAAGTGAGCCAGTCCTAACGAGGCCCAGCCATACCGAGCGGGGCCGAGCGAGGCCGTGTAGTGGAAACGCGCCATAAATGACAAACTGGCAGCTGGCTGTAGCTAATGGCAGAGTGTTATCAGACATCTCAACTAACTCAAGTGTAAACATGCATGATGTTTTCAGTGAGGAAAATCAGGATAAAAAAATGCATTTCTTATCATTCCAGTCATATCTAGTTTGAAGACACTTTTCTACTTTAAGTGTGCACACATTTGCAAATAAGCTTTAAATGCCCACACAGAATTAGTTTTTCTCTGAAGCAATCAAAAGTCAATATTTCCTTTCCTTCTTCGCTTGACATTAAGTTGGAGCTACTGCTAGTGCTTCCAGCATATTTCTCTGCCTTTTATTTCTTTCTTTAATTCAGCAGAATTAGATGTAGAGGCTTCTGTAATGGCCCCCCGGAGGCATGAAATTATCAGAGTCAGAGAGAGCAAGGTAATTACCACCAAGACTTTGGGCCTCTACCAAAAGCACATTACCCACTTCAAACGCTGAGAGAGAAATGCAAACACAGGAGCAAGATAGCTACTTTGCTTCATAACTGAACTCACTGACCACCCATTTTAATCATGTAGGGGTGAATAATGTATGGGAAACATTGTTAAAGGTAATCCTTCTTCTTGAAAGATACATTTATGTTGCTTGGACAGTTTTAATTTATTGTGATCCATTTCCTAACCATAAAAATGTTGCGGCAGAATAGATATACTGGCTGTAGTATAAGCGTACTGTCTAAGGTGCTATGAGCTAATAGTACCACACTAATTGTCACAGCTTTGTTTAATAATGGCGACAACATAATAAAGAAACTAGAAAAATACTATTAAAGATCAATATTACACGGTTTAGTTGAAAATGTGCTTCGATTGGTCAATTTGGACATTCCAGAGGTTGTTATTTATTGCCAACAGGCCGTTGCTAAGGAGAAGAGACTGTTTCTAAGCATTATCAAGTTACTAGACACAGTCATATCAATCCGCAGAAAGACGTCCGGTACATTTTACAGCCGTTCAGAACAAACATTAGTTTTCTCCATCAGAAAACATTGTTGAATACTTTTTGAATATAAGAGCATGAAACGTTGATTCATGATGGCTAACTTGTTCAGTTAAGAAAAGAAAAACAGCGCAAGAGAAGGAAAGAGGTTAAAAGACAGAACGCTGGACGTCAGAGAAATCAGCAGAAGAAGACAGACAGGAAGTAAACATTAACGGGAACAGCAGAAGGAGACAGACAGGAAGTAAACACTAAAGGGAACACGAGGAAGACAGACAGGAATTAAAAAACAGACTTTGACAGTTACAGGAAACCATTGAAAATCAGTGCTGCTGTCATTATTGTTACGTTGGTGTCGCCACAGTTCAAGCCATTGGTAGTGAAACAGAATACTTTCTTCTTAGCGGAAGCCATACAATCAATTTTAAATAAATAATATCATCATGTCTAATTATAATTGTGAGTCAAGTTGTTTATTTAGTATGTAACCATGTAATGCTATGTGCAGCGGGGCAGTTCTTGATGAGAAAAGGGCACATTGTCCCTTACAGAATGTACTTCAGGGCGAGGTACAGCCCCTACACATTGTTGCAACAAACATAAGGCCTCTTTATAATTGCCAACCCTTTGCAAACACAGCAAAGTCAATTTGTACTGTATTTGGAGCATATTCAAGTATTACAACTAATGGCATACTCCATCTGCATTCCAAGTGACTGTTTAATGGTTTCTCTGTTTTATTAGTTTTTCTCAAACCATCTCTGAGCCTCATTTGTACAGTTCAGAGTCAGCATTGATTCAGTGATGCAACCATTGTGCTCCCACCATTCAATAGTTCTCAAAAAGGCATTAACTACACGCAGTACTTACTGTAGGGAGATGATCTGACCGAGCTACCTGCTATGACTACACTAGCACAGGCAGGAACAAAAAGAATTTCATAAACAATACATATGCCCACGAATGATTATATGAAGAGTACTCAATCCCGACCCCAAAGGTAACCATTAAAAAAAAAAAAAGTGCTTTGCTACTCTTACAGAAACTGCTTTCGCAAGGGAGCAGATATTGTTAAAGTAAATAAAATGGAGGTGGGAGCCTAGAGACTAGACACTCTGGTTATCAGAGCACTTTCTTCTGCAGCGATCTGTGTGCACGGAGAAGCTCATTATTGCACTAAGCAGCTTCTACATTTGAATAGGAAATATGGGACTGTGGAGCCTGGAAATGGTCAAAGAGAGCAAAGCTACTTAGCCAATTCAAGAGAAAAATCTGCATTTTAAGCACTAACCAGACTATAAATGTTATGAGTGGTGTATACAATTCATATAAATGGCTGCCGTGTTGTTAATTATGAATAATTAACCAGTCATGCCCATGAGCAGCTTCTTACAGTATATCACACTAAATGGTATTTTGTGAGACGCAGCAAAACTAGCTTTTATTACAGTTGGGTGAGCGATCTGTACTCTGTCTTATCTGGCTCTCAGGAGGGGGGAGCCGTTCAGAGAATTTCATTTTCAACAGCATGAAATTGGACCTCTGCCCACTCGGACTCGCAGCAGTGAAGCGTCTTGACCTTCAGTTTTAGTTGGTGTACCAGCAACAAGACAAATCTGAACCAGGGTCACTGAGCGAGGTTTAAACAACAACAAACAGCCTTATTGGGCCCAGAGTTCCCCTTAAAGCAGGGGTGTCAAACTCAAGGCCCGGGGGCCAAGTCCGGCCCGCGACTTCATTTTATGTGGCCCACAAGAGCTTGCAAAGAATATAATATGTGACCTGCTCTATCGAAATCATTCGCATTGACCTGAAGACACATTTTGAGTTGTATACACTGTTGGAAAGAGGAGATTCCTAGCTTTCTAATGATATCAGGATTGTTGTTGTACTCCAAATATTAAGCAAAATGGATTACTGGTCTGGGGGAAGAAAACACCGGCTGTTGTTATGTCTGCTGTGACGTCAAGTTACTCCGTTCTCCGCTTGTAATTATGCCGTTACAAGCTTCAAAGTTGTATTTATCATCTAAATTTGCCGAAACCAGTTTAATATTCTGAAAGCCAAGACTTTGTTTATTTGAAATCAGATGAAAACAAACCGTAACGGACCCTGCCGTGTTATCTATACGCCTTGCATTCATAATGTCAGCCGGAGGGAGGGGGAGCGGCACTAGGGAAGAGCAGATTGCGAGTGAGAGGTGCCTGTCATCTTCCCTTTACAAGCTTCAACAATGTATTTATCGTGTGATTTTGGAAATAAAAGGTTCATATTCTGAAAGCCAAGACTTTGTTTAATTAAAATCAAACAAAACACCCGAACCCCGAAAAACTATTTTTTTACACAAATCCACGTTTATTTTTAAATGAGCCGTTGCGACTTCTGACTGATTTCGATAGAGCGGGTCACATATGTTTATTATACGGTTACATGCTGATTTACAGAGGCACGTTGCCCATACATGGAGTACAATGCATCTCAAATTTGACTTTTTTCTCAGAATTTGATTTTTTTTCTTCAAAATATGCCTTTTTTTCTCAGAATTTGACTTTTTTTTTTTAAATGTTACTTTTTTTTGAAAATGTCACTTCTTTTTTTGGATTGTGACTTTTTTTCCAGAATTTGGCTTTTCTTTTAAAATCATTTTGTGACATTCTCACTGAAGAGAATTGCAATTATTTGCCCTAGACTTCTGCTTTCAGTTGTAGTTAATCATGAAGTTATTATTACCTTATCCGATAATAATCCAATGCAGAGGCAATAATGTAATATAATACATTATTTTATAGATATGATATATTTATATATATATATTTTTATATAGTCTTAAAGTTACAACCGGCCCTTTGAGTGCAACCATAATGCTGATGTGGCCCGCGATGAAATTGAGTTTGACACCCCTGCCTTAAAGGGTCAGCCAAGTGACCCACGTAAACCCAGGGGCCATTTATTAGTATATTGATCTCTTTCAAATGTACTTTATTTAAGATCCAGAAGGAGAACATTGTTTTTAAATCTCCTCCTATACTGTACTTGGTCTACGCTTGTTGGAAAGCAAATTAGTAAAGTGCACAATAAAATGCCAAGCATGGGGCTCCTGTTTGACCGTACAAGGACCTCTATTGTGTATAGGGTTTTCACCAAAATATATATTTGTATTCATACCAGAAGTGGGCATTTTGTATCAGGAGAAACATTTCATCTGCTTAGTTTCCTTTAATTAATTAAAGTGAATGCAATTTATCTCTATTATGTATAAGTATTGCTGCCAAGAAATTACACAATATCTGAGCCATGTACTGTGTATATATATATATATATATATATATATATATATATATATATATATATATATATATATATATATATATATATATATATATATATATATATATATATGTATATACATTTGTCAACTAATAAAACACAAATTAAACCTTTTTATGAAACAAAAAACAATACGCAATTGTTATAATAAACACTCTGTAAATTAATAGCGGATATAGAGGTTTTATGGAAAAACACAAGTATAAATGAATTGAGTAATACACACATATTTGTTTTAGAGAAGCCTGGAAAATAAGAAATCTTGATTTTAAAAAATGCTAATATTTGGATGTAGTGTTTTGCACCTGTTCAGAGGCGTTATCTGTGCATGTTACTAAGTCTTCACATTCCTTTAAAGCCCACTGCTTAAGGTGTTAATTTGAAAGAAAGTTACACAACCTTGAGAGTTATATAGCCTCGTGAAAGCAGTAGGTACAGCTCTGTCTAAACAAATGCCTGCCGATAGTTAGATAAAGACGGTATCTAATGAATGGCCTGTCAGTCGAGGTAATACATGAAAGGTATGTTTTATAGACTTTAATAAGAGAGCCAAGAAAGACAGGGTTGGATGAACAGTTCTTTTGAGAGAAAGCAGCTGCCAAACGACAAATGAAAGAAGAAATTAAGAGGTAATTATCCGTGATTTAAAAGACAGCACCCTGTATATCTTGATTGGATATTTGTCAGTGAATTTTGCTAGAAAAAACATCTAAAGAAAATGTATACTCAGAAGGATTCATTTATGTAGATGTGAGGGGTTGTACAAGGCTACCTTTTTGTGTCAGTGTAATTATCTAATGTCTACAAATATATATATTTATACTCAACATCTCATCGTCTTTTAATCACAAGACCACACCGCTTTAATCTTCTATTTATCTAAGCTATAACAATGTTTGGAGGTCTGCTGTATAATAACTCTCATATCCATTTGATGAAATGCCACGGGAATGCCCTAAGCCACAGGAGGTGTTTGCATAATATTGGGTTTTTATTTACACAATACACACAACCTAAAATAAGTTACTACCACTTTGAACACAAGGTTTGCTGAAAACAGTAATTAAACACTTTAGAAACGTCTTGCTTCTGAAGTTCTGAAAGTAATCCCCCCAAGGGAACAGGATATATTTGTTTAATAAAGCTTTTGAACATTATTAAAATGTCTGAAAGTATTGCTGCTGGACATTTCATATGTAACACAAGGAGGTAAATGTTTGTTTTTCAATCTTCAATCCTCAACCCAATTACCCTTTAATAAACCTCCGTTGTTTCAATCACTTTCAGAGCAGTGGATCGAGATCTGGGAAGAGAACATTTTAAGGAGATAAGATAAGGGTGGTGGTGGCGAAGTCCATAGGGACTTGGCTTGGCAACTGTTCAAGTCCCAGCAAGACCAAGTGCTACCGAGGTGTCCCTGAGCAAGGCACCGTTCCCCACCGTTCATAATGGCAGCCCACTGCTCTTAACACTAGGATGGGTCAAATGCAGAGAAACCGTTTTGTTACATAGTACCTGTTCTGATAGTACCTGTACTATGTAATGACAATAAAAGTGAAAAAAATAAGTAGTTGGACATATGTGTGCTGAAATCATTTATTTATCCTCCATCACGTCACAAGAAACATAAAGTAGGAAATGGCAGGACCTCAACTCATTTCCACAGTGCTTTTGGTAAGATTATAAACTGAGACGGATGGATTTTCTGACTGATCCTTTCAAAACACTTGCGGAGACATTACTGCACGACACTCTGAGGGGGAAGTAATATGAAAAGTGTCAATCACTAGTAAAACAGCAGCTTTCAGAGATACATGCAGGTTACTTTCCCAGGTCCTCAGGATGTTATGCTGGATGTTTTAATATTCAATTCATGGGAAGAGAGTACACACACTTGTATGCCTGGACGTACATGTATATGGATACTTTGGGATGAAAGACAAAGCCTTTCTCTTAGCACATACTGGTTCCATATGGGATGTTCGTGATGCTTTTAAATTATGTTGAGGAAAAATGGGCTCAGATTTCTCCCACAGTAATCTCACATCAATAAACAGCTGCTAGCGGTGACCTGCACGGCTCGGGGGGGCAGGGAGGGATCCTTCATGTTGTTGTCTTTTCCACTTTGAGTTCCCAAGAGCAACGTGAGTTTATCTGTAACTCCTACAGCTAATACGGTGGGAAAAAAGTGAATGATAACAGTGGCGTGACTACATTCAGATACATCCCTAATATTTACAATAACCTGTTTTTATATTACAGTACTTCTATTAGTTTGTCAGGTGTTTCGAGGGATTATTTTTCATTCTTTCCTGTGAGCGCGAGGTGATTGACAGTAAACAGAGCGTAACGTATTTGCGCAGCGACATGAAAACCGTTCAGGTACAATGAAATAACAGGAAGAAGAAATAGGAAAACCCAATTATGGCTTTGTGTTTATTGTGAGGGATTATCTCGCTCTGTGGATGTTGTTTTTCTTGCTGTACAGCGGCAACACATAAACCGTGTCCACACTAATGCATATACATTTGAAACAGCCCATACTTTACGGCCTTCAGATGGATTTCTTAAAGTTCAACATCCACACTAAAATGTCAAAAGCCAAAGAGTGAAATCTCTTCTTCAAACAACAACATTGTGGCAGTGGGATTGATTCAGACAGCCTGGCCCTATGTAAAAGCTGTTGACTCACTTGTTTTAATGTAGGAAAACACAACACAGATGATGTCTGTGACACGTTTTCCAAACACCTCCACAAGCATTAAATAATGATTTGAATGAGGGTTGTAAATGCTTCCTGCTAGCCTCGGCTAACAGTAACTCCTGCGCCGCCACACCCTCCATCGATAAACAATGCCATGGTCTGACAGCATGAACATAAAGATAAGATAGAAAATAGGCTTTTTTAATGTCGGGGGATATATTTGACAGTGTCTGTGAAGATTGGCAATCATAAGTCAGTGTTTTCAAGATGCGACACCGAGAGACCAGCGATTTCACATTCATCCACTCCTGGAGCATTTTCAAAAGGATTCCTCTTTAGGCATTTACCGGCTTTATAGGCATGAAAGATCAAAATAGAGAAAAAGAGTGTGTCTTTCAAAATATATCTGCAATCGTCTGGATGTGAGTGTTTGCACTCATTTATAAATATGTGGATATTATGGTTTAAATCCTGATCCACTGTCAGATTGAGTAAGTCAAAAATAGACATAGTAACTCAATTAATCACAAAAAAACCTAAAATGATGGCAATAGGACAACTGGGTTATTGAAGCATGTAGCCAAACATAATTCACATCACTGGTTATCAAAATAGAAACAAAGAGCATGTGTTTCAAAATAAATCTGCATTTGTGTGGCTGTGACCTTTGGCATACATTTAAAAGATGTGGATATTATTTCTTAATTCATGATCCAATGTCAGTTTGAGCAAGTCAAAGGGAACCCAATTAATACAAAAATGAAATGATGGCAAAAAACAGGGTTGTGGAAGTACGCAGCCCGACATAATTCACATGACTAGTTATTGGCGTAGTAATGGAATATGTGCTCCACCTTATTTAGACTATGCATTGGGTTGATTTCTTATTACCCGCACCCTATAATTTACTCTCTCGTTAGAAATTGCATCCACCTCGGAGCTAATTCCCTCTCTGAGGCAGAAGGGGATAAGATGCACGGCGGCAGGGAGCAGATATATTGAGCCTCTCGTTCGTACGTTGCATATTGAGTCGTAAAACGTTGCTTGGCATTTGCAATTCAAACACAATGATGCTTCCCCTATTTTATTTCTAAATCGATATTTCCTTTCAGCAGCGTTTTTGATGACAAGTCAGAGAGCTGATCAGCTGAATAAGATGCTGGACTGCAGCATTGCATGATGGTAAATATAACAGATTCATATCGCTGCATTTGAATGAGTCTTCTTTGAAAGAATAAAATCTACTTTAATAGGTTTTTTTCCCATAGTAACTGGAGGGGACAAAACCTTGTGGCTGCTACTCGTCACAAATGTTTGTTCCCATGGCAACAGCAGCTGTAACATCAGCTCTTCTTAGTGGTCAGATGATGAGAGTTTTCATCACTGGAGCAGACACTCCCATGTTTACATCAGGGAAACGTCACACAACACATCTGAGGTAATGACAGAGAGTGTGCGCTCCCTTTATGGCCCTCAGCAAAAGGCCGTTACACAGCGCCATGAAACGGTACATGAAAATACTTCTTTATGGTTTCCTGGCACTAAGCGGAAAATGCCTGACTAGTTGGGCCGACCGCTAACAGCTTGTGTGAGTTAGAGAAAATGAACAAACACAAGGGAGATTTTCCAAAAGCCAATTTTGTACACATTTCTGTAATTTAGAAATTAACCTATAGTACCTGACAGATATAGCACCTTTCAACACAAGGCAATTCAAAGTGCTTTACAAAAATGAAAAACAATAAGACCAAGAGCATCCTACTAAATGTTTCAGATTTTTTAAGTGCGATTTCTCAAAAATATGGGAGAATCATGTTTTTGTGTGGGTTTTGTTGTCAAATTCATCAGATCTTGTTTCCTAATGGGGGCTTTCAAATAATGTTGGTCATTAAATGTTAAAAATTGGACTAGGTGACCCTAATAAGGGGAAGATGTGTAAGTGTCATAACCGTGTGTTTGCCAGAGACTTAAACTGTTGCCGACACAGTATAGTTGGAATCATTTTGTTTACAGACACATTCCTCTTTTTATTCCTACTAACACACAATATCCTTGAATGAGAAGAGGTAACAAATATTGTATTCCAACGTTAAGGGCAACAGTGTGTTTTCTGCAATTTTTCAAGATCTGAAAATAAATTTTTGAGGGGGTCCGTGCGATGTTGACTTCTGGGTCTGCCTGGAAAAATATCTCTGTTTTATTTTTTACACCTCTATAACACTAACAATTGCGTAGATTTTTTTGTTATTGTCAATTTAAAAAAAAAAGGGACCACCAAACCCAAAGTGAGTGACTACCAACCCGGTAATTGGGAACTTGTCACAAGAGCACAAGACGGAAATTAAATGTATTTATTTATTAGTTAAATTAACAACAGTCAGGGACAGTGCACAGCCTTTCTGTGAATGTGAGTTATCTGTAGTCCCTATCAGATGTTGTAGTCACCTTAAAAACTAATTGTATCACAAAACTATATATTTTTTATAAAGTCTATTAGATCATGATTATTAGATTGGATGTACTTTACAGATCCCAAATTGGGAAATTGTTTAAATTAAAACAATGTTTGTATCCACTAGAAAACGCTTAAGGAGAATAAGGTTGCTCCACCCTTCACTTTAGGTCTCTGTTACACTTTGAAAGGGAATATTTTAAGGGAACACTATTATTATTAGCGTTTTATTATAGCACACAGTGTGTCGACCCACTCTGTTCTTCTGTCCCTAGGTAACTGAGTCTGTTTATATTTGCAGGACAGACCAAATCAAAGCAAAAGGAAGATGTGACAAACCCCACAAGTCTGAGAAATTCTAGCAGTGGAACTGTGAGAGTGTGTCTGTGTGCGTTGGCATGTTTATACACATGTTCTCATAAGTATCTCTGACTGTTTGTGTTAGTGAATCTCTTCCCTGAGCATCCTGGGTTGTGTTTGTGTGTGTGTCATGGGAAAAGACAAGAGAGAAAGAGTGAAGGTAGTGTGTTGTGTTTGTGTGTGTTGGCTAGTGTTTGTTAGTTTGACGGAGGTGTCGAACCACCCGGAGCTAATGGCGACACACAGCTGTGGCAATTTACCCAAACACCTCTCAGGAATTTAAAAGGGGGGATTACGAGGAAAGATGAAAGAAGAGGAGAACAACATCGTCAGAAAGGGAGATGTTCCGGGGTTCTTCAGCCTGTTTGTGCAACCTTTCTGTTCACATCATTTTCAGTCGCTCTCTTGTGTGTGGGTGTTTGTACCTCTGTGTGTGAGATGCTGCAGGTCATTATCATGTTCCTCCAACTCGTTTCAGGATGAACTTAAGGAATTCAGAGCTGAGGTGTGATATTTCGCCCAGCTGTGATAAACCAGCACAAAGTGATTCCCGTAACAGCTCAGAGAGGCTGTCTGTGATTGAACAGGGCTGCTGGTAAGTCTGTTATGTAGTGTTTAAAAAATAAGTTGTTTGACAATGCAAACATTTCATTGGTTTACAACACTGAGATTATTGAATGTTGTTGACAAATACATTATAATTTTTCTTTATTTAACCCTCAACATTTTATACTATCATCCTAAATAAATAGTTTGTGTCTTTCCTCCTGAGAGTTAGGTGAGAAGATCTTTTTCAATTATGATAATGTATAAATGCATAATCTGTAGGCAAAGGGAAAGGATTTCGGTAGCAGTAAAAGTCATACTTAATGCAAAAACATGAAAATCAAATCAACAAATACTGAATGATATGAAGTGCTTCTTTAATGTAAAATAACGTGTTTTTTTAAATTATAGGTTTCCTCAATTTTTTTAGCAATAAAATCTTCCATTACAACCTTAGTTTTGGCATAACTAGCACAACCTGGTATCACGGCAAGACGTGAACATGTGACGATCTACCATGCTGGGAGACGTGAAGATGTCACGATTTCGTCCCTTCAAACGTGACAGTTACACGGTATTGTTAACATGGCCCAACCAGTGGAGATATACCCGGAAATGCCAAGCAAATGCTACCTGACGGTCGGTTGTTATTGTCAATATTATATAATAATGATTTATTTTTTAAAAGTCACACTCGATTTCGCCGATTTTCTTGTTGCCCCAGCTGGTCGACACCTCTTTTAGCAGAAACAAAGGCTAATGTATTAAATCGATGTTAATCCATGTGTGTGGGTCATAGACTGTATATATAAAGGTGTAGATGTGGAATTAACGGACGTGACGTTGTGCGATTGCGTTGCCAGGCAAGAGCTTCGGTTCATGTTCATTTACAAACTCTTCAACTAGAACCGTAGTTATATTTAAAAACATTTTAGAAGGCCTCACGAAATACTTTAATGTACATTTAAATTTAAATGTGAAGGAATGTGTGTATAACAAAATACATCCGTCATAAAAAATACCGGAAACAGACGTAGGCAAGGTCCTCAGCTCGGTGATTCGATGGTTTATGGTGGGAAATGGTGTTTATGCAATGTGAAATCCGAAAACATTTTTTAAAAATAAAATAATACTTTATTCCGAGTGTGCTTGCTTTTCTCTTTGGAGGTCATCACATAACGGCATTGTAATACACGGTTCGGCTGCATTAAATATTACATATCTGCCGTAGTTCTGTATTTATAGAGCCCTGATGACAAGACTTCTGGACAAACAGGAAGCACTGCCGCCACAACTGAAAACGTGACGTGGATCATAAATACATCAGCAATTAAACAACATCTTAGATTTCTTTTCACACAATACGTCTCCTTGCAGTATCAATAGTAATTCGGCTGACTTTTATATTTGATCCATTTGGTAGATAGGCTGTATTTACACCATAACGGTGCACAGCTGATAGAAAGGCACATCTAGTGGTTAAAGCACGTTATTGAATTTTATTATTTTATTATTTTTCACAAAAATGAAACCATCAATAGCAAAAACAGAATTAACTGTCATTAGTTGGGCCCCATCCTTTTTCTACTGTACATACTGCCCCTAGGTTCAATTCTCACAAAACACAACATCCCCTTCCACTGCTACGCCGACGATGTACAGATCTATCTGCCACTCAATTCAAATGTTAACTCATTACAGCTATTGATGGACTGCTTAGCAGAGATCAAATCCTGGCTGAGCCAACATTTCCTCAACCTCAATGAGAGCAAGACTGAGGTTATCTTTTTTGGACCCCAACCTCTAGCCTCCCAGGTTGATATTCTGGGCTCCCTCAAAAATAATATCCTCCCCTCTGTCACGAACCTTGGAGTGACCTTCAATAGCGCTTTTAAATTCGATAAGCAGGTCAGCAGCGTAGTCAAAACCTGCTTTTTTCAAATACGACTATTGGCCAAGACTAAGTCGTTTTTATCGTTTGAGGACCTGGAAAGGGTTATTAATGCCTTTGTTACCTCGAGGTTGGACTACTGCAACGCTCTGTACGTGGGTATGGACCAGGCGTCAATTAAACGCCTGCAGCTAGTCCAAAACGCAGCTGCACGTCTACTCACTGGCCACAAAAAGCGTGACCACATCACCCCAATTCTGGCCTCACTACACTGGCTTCCAATTCGGTTCCGAATTGATTTTAAACTCCTTTTATTTGTTTTTAAAGCACTAAATGGGCTGGCTCCGGCCTATATAGCCGAACTCCTCTAGCGCTACACCCCAACAAGAGCTTTAAGGTCTGCTGACCAGCTGTTGCTGATAGTGCCCAAGACCAGGCTCAAAACCCGAGGGCACCGAGCCTTCGCAGCAGCTGGCCCGAGGCTCTGGAACACTCTGCCCCTCCATGTGAGGTCGGCCCAGACCCTAGGGGTTTTTAAATCTACTCTTAAGACACAATTCTTCTCCCTGGCCTTTTAGTCAGAGCGGAGCACGACTCCTGACTTTTCCCTGTGTTTTCTTTTTAAATATCTGTTGTAATTTATTGTCTTTTATTGTGATTATAGAAATGTGTTTTTATGTGATTGTAGTTATTACAATGTACATAACTACAGCACTTTGGCCCGACCAAAAATCGCTTTTAAATGTGCTTTATAAATAAACCTTGATTTGATTTTGATTTAGTAAACCACTCAAATAAAAAGATCATAAGTGGTTTTGTTTTACATATATTTTAAGGATAATAACAGCAATGTAACACTGTCTATGACACTTACTGTATAACACTGATTTGAAAAACATACAGAAAAAACTAATTCACTTCACCTTAATAAAGTATTTAAATATACATTTCAGGTGTGCTGTTTTGTTTAGATCATTAACATCTGGAGCTCTTTTAATGTCCTTTTTGATTATTGTTACACCAGGTCTTGTCAAAACCTTTATTCCATATTCAATATCCATTACTAAACAAAACAGCAATTCTACTCCACTACAATTCAGAGGTTAACCTGATATTTTTACTCCACTACATTTATTTTAGTTACTTTGCAGATTCTGATTAATGATGTGAAATATAAACAATCCTTAAATCAGGCTTTAGTTACACCTGAGTAAAATTCAGGGAAAGGTGATTGTCAAGTGCCAACAATCAGGAGAGATATTTGATAGTTGCTGCTTGAGAAGACTAAACATTTATCTGCAGATCCCTATAAAGTATATTCATTACTCGTTATTCTCTACTAATAGTTCATTAAAGACTGTATATAATAACTATTTTGCATATCCCTTTCAAGATTTCAAGATTTTCTAAGGTTCATTGACATATCATATACACAACTAATTCAATAACGTGCTTTAACCACTAGGCAGTGCACACAAGGTACACACAGCCATAATAACTTTGTATTATTAGTGTAGGACACTTGTGTATGTATAACATCTGAAGATGTGTAGTTTTATTCACGTTTTCACATAATTGTACAGGATATTGCTATATTATTTCACATGTTTTACTTCTAATATCTGATTTGTAAAACATCACAGACAGAAAGTTATATCCGTCATTTAACAGTAAGCTATTGAAATTCTGAATCCATAGATGTGTCTCCCATCACCCAAATCCCCTGACTATTCTCTCAACTCAGTATTTACATTCTTATATTCAAAGAAAATCAGTAATATCTTTAAAAACTACAAGTCCTTTTCTATCAGCTGTGCACCGTTATGGTGTAAATATAACCTATCTACCAATTGGATCAAATATAAAAGTCAGCCGAATTAGTATTGATACTGCAAGGAGACGTATTGTGTGAAAAGAAATGTAAGATGTTGTTTAATTGCTGATATATTTATGATCCACGTCACATTTTCAGTGCTTCCTGTTTGTCCAGAAGTCTTCTCATCAGGGCTCTATAAATAGAGAACTACGGCAGATATGTAATATTTAATGCAGCCGAACCGTGTATTACAATGCCGTTATGTGATGACTTTCAAAGAGAAAAGCAAGCACACTCGGAATAAAGTATTATTATTTTTTTTTTTAAATGTTTTCGGATTTCACATTAAACACCATTTCCCAACGTGCATTGCGGCTAAACCATCGAATCACCGAGCTGAGGACCTTGCCTACGTCTGTTTCCGGTATTTTTTATGACGGATGTATTTTGTCATACACACATTCCTTCACATTTAAATTTAAATGTACATTAAAGTATTTCGTGAGGCCTTCTAAAATGTTTTTAAATATAATAACGGTTCTAGTTGAAGAGTTTGTAAATTAACATGAACCGAAGCTGTTGCCTGGCAACGCAATCGCACAACGTCACGTCCGTTAATTCCACATCCACACACATGGATTAACATCGATTTAATACATTAGCCTTTGTTTCTGCTAAAAGAGGTGTCGACCAGCTGGGGCAACAAGAAAATCGGCGAAATCGAGTGTGACTATTACAAAATAAATCATTATTATATTAATATTGACAATAACAACCGACCGTCGGGGTAGCATTTGCTTGGCATTTCCGGGTATATCTCCACTGGTTGGGCCATGTTAACAATACCGTGTAACTGTCACGTTTGAAGGGACGAAATCGTGACATCTTCACGTCTCCCAGCATGGTAAATCGTCACATGTTCACGTCTTGCCGTGATACCGGGTTGAACTAGCAACACAGAAGAGAGATGGTGTGTGTGTGTGTGTGTGTGTGTGTGTGTGTGTGTGTGTGTGTGTGTGTGTGTGTGTGTGTCTGTGTGTGTGTGTGTGTGTGTGGTAGTAGCAGATTGATTGCATGAAAACAGGTGCCATTCCTCCCCTAACCCCACATTCACATTAACACTGATTGAAGTTTATTTTTCACCAAAGCTGCCTCTTCAAGGGGAAATATAGCCACAGGTATACTTGTGGGCAAGTGTTACTGGATTAGAGGGTGTTCAAGTGAACAAAGGAAAGAACAGGTAAGAGGATAATTAAAGTGCATAGAGAATTAACTTGAGGTCGGACTTCAACCACAAATGCGGCTCTCTCTTTAAGGTCAATGACAGATTAACTGTGATACGGCGATATCACAGGTATTCAGATATGGTGTTTAAAGGGTCTCATGAGTCAGCTTTGTGTTAGGAAACGTGAGTATTTACTGTAGAAAGGGTATTACTGTGTGCTCACTGCACTTGTACTAAAACCAACTCCCATTGTCATTGTATTTTGTTTAATTTTCCAATCACATAATTGATTGAACTAAGAACAATTAGCAGGGCCCAGCCGACCTCCCAAGCAGCCTCTGTGCCGCGGGTTTCACTAATGACTGTAATTTAAGTGGTATATAGGATAGGGTTTCATATTGGTGATGGATGGTGGTGTTTGGAGGCCTATTTTGTGTTGTGGTGGAGGTATATTAATCATTGTTAAAGACTGCTTAAATGCTTTCCCTATGCGCCCACGTGATTTAGACTCTTGGTGGACTGTGTGTGCAACACTGAGGAACCCACTGCTGCTGTACTCATAATGAAGCACCCACTCAACCTGCTGCCAAGAGATTTCAAGGTCACGGTGAGCTGTTATAGTCGGAGGGGGGGGTTACAAGCATACTGAAGGGCAAACTGAAGTACACACACATGCACATGCAGACACATGACAACACTGTGATATGGAGATGCCTCAGATGCATGTATTGTATCATTAAAAATCACAGAGCATTGGGCGATATGTCAAAATGTTGTTAAACTGCCAGTATATTTGGGTTGGTGTGAGTGCCGCGAGAAAATGCACAGTCGAGCCCCCACATGTCATTTTCCGCAAATGCAATTATAGAAGAGCTTGTTGATAAAAACAGCATAAAATCCCCTTTTTTACATTATTTATGTTTTAAACCGAATGTACCCATCAAGCCGTAGGATCTAAAATAAGCAAATTGTTGTTTTGGCAAATGTCTAACGAGGTAAGTGAAGATGTGTTCTTTAGTTCGCAGCCAGGAGAAAGTTAAAAAGGAGATGAATGGAGTCTCAAAAAGTTCAAATGAGTAATTTAATAAAGTATCGTTGTATTGGATCAAACAGACAAGTCAACAGCTGTGCACAGGGTGAAGAGACAGAGAGAGGGGGTGTTTCTCAATCGCGAGTATGCTTGCTTGGTAGCACATGTCTGTCGAGCATCTTGCTTCAGAAGCGAGGCAAGAATACTTCCTGGCATTCGGAAAACAAAGAGTGTTTCTCAATCGCGAGTAAAGCTGCTGCAGAGCCACTATTTCAAGCATACTACGTCATCGAGTGCCGCCGAAGTACTGTTCCAATCTCCAGCATACTTGGAAATCTACCGAGCCCGGCGTACTCCGTTTGGAGAAATATCGAGTCTGCACATGAGTAGACTCCGCGGTCTTAAAATCCCCACAATGCTTTGCGCACGGACCAATTTCCCCAAATCTGTGGCAGAAAATGTAAGGCGGGGCCTCTCATATGACGCACACCTGCACACTTGCTAGCGTGTTCCACTCTTTGTTTTCCGAATGGCAGGAAGTATTCTTGCCTCGCTTCTGAAGCAAGATGCTCGGCAGACATCTGCTACCAAGCAAGCGTACTCGCGATTGAGAAACACCCAAAGAGTGGAACAGGCTAGCAAGTGTGCAGGTGTGCGTCATATGAGAGGCCCCGCCTTACATTTTCCGTCACAGATTTGGGGAAATTGGTCCGTGCGCAAAGCATTGTGGGGATTTTAAGACCGCGGAGTCTACTCATGTGCAGCCTCGATATTTCTCCAAACGGAGTACGCCGGGCTCGGTAGATTTCCAAGTATGCTGGAGATTGGAACAGTACTTCAGCGGCACTCAATGACGTAGTATGCTTGAAATAGTGGCTCTGAAGCAGCTTTACGGTACGTCTACACAGCAGCGTTAAAAAAATCTTGGAGGTGGGCGTATCTGAAGCTTGGGGATTTTTGCGAACAACCAATCACATGAATCTCCCGCCCGCGACATACGAAGCAAAAAAGCCTGAAGTAAACTGGATATAAACTCCCCAAAACAGGCGAAAACCTACCACTGTCTCTGCCACCTCCCTCCATGCCTGGCTCCTCCGGTTTATATCCCGGTAGGTCTGGTCATAAAGCACCGGGTGATTGATTCGCTACCGCTAATTTCTCCTCCATTTTTTGGAATATGAGGAAATGACCTGCGGTATGTCTCTCCCAGCATACACGCCGTTTGATTGGCTAGAGCTTGAACTGTCAGATTTGCGTACACGGGATTTGATTGGCTGACGCTTCCACCTCAGCCTCAAAAGTTGAACATTGTTCAACTTTGAATCCTGAAAATCCTGAAAATCTCCGCTCGCCTGCCCACAATGCATTTCGGCGAAAAGTGAGGGAAAGTGACGTCACCCCATTCAAAGTGAATGGGCAGAAGCGTTTCAAGATTTTTTTAACGCTGCTGTGTAGACGCACCGTTACTCGCGATTGAGAAACACCCAGGATCTACGTGCATGCTGTGTATATCGAATTCCTTCCTCCTCTTCTCATTGGCTGTTTCGACGATGGGCGGATCTTCCTTCCGGCTTCATTCCTCTGTGATTAATATCGCATCAAATAAGGGGATTTAGACGTTGTGTGTTTGTTTTATAACTCCACAAGCCTTTTCTCCTCATATTCTCATTCATGACTTTTTATTTAATACATTCTAACAGCTGAAAACAAAGATATCGTAAAACCGGAAGTGACGTCATGTAAACAACCGAGTTTTCCTTCAAAATAAAGCTTTTCAAAATAAAACATTGCATTCATTTAATATTCCCGTATCATATTGATTTTAATTTCTTACATAAGATACTATAATACCACCGATTCACATTAACATGTGTGAATAAAAAACAAACAAGAACAGCAGCCCCTTCAACTTACAGTAAAAAAGCACCTGACCAAAATAAATATCAGAAAAAACAACAACAATAAATACTTTAAATTGCCCAACCCTAATGAGAACGCTGATTTTGGACAATTCCGCAAAACCCAAGAGATTGTCCAATGCCAATGTTTTGAAAGTTCTCCCCATGCAAGTATAAATATGGGAAACAGATATGGTAGAGTTAAGGCTAAAATGGTAAAAAAAAACTAAAAACTATTTGCTTCCAGTCTGAGGGTTTGAGGAGAAAACTGATAGCACCGGCTTCAGCTAGTTGACATTTAAAATAGTTTAGTTTACAGACTGTAAATGAACACATTAATTTGAGTTTGTTTAATAAGTACAAAACAATCAAAGAAATGGGATAATGTTCCAAACTATTTATTGTAGTTTTGCAATTTACCAGATTCCAATAAGAAATAATCTGGCACATAAATCAGGGTAAAACAGTTTATTGATGTTTTTACTTTGTATGGATTAAGCCATTGACAACAACCAATTCTTTTTTACCTTCAACCTCAGCGGATACCATGAAGCTGACTTCTTCCTGCCGTTGCACTGAATGCTGAAATTGCATGTAAATCTCTAAAAAGGTAATCCAGTTCTTAATATACAGGGCTCGAAGTATTTTTTGTTCTTGAAAATATCAAATACGCTCACAGATTGCGGTTGTTATCATTATTGTGCTTGTTTTTCGACATGAGGATTACAGAGAAGCACGCACAAAGCCTTCATATTCTTTACAGCATTCTGCAGCTCACAGATGGCAAATATAATCACTTTCATATACATACAGGCAGAGCGTGCAGAGAGAGAAAAGCAGTATTCCTTATTAAGAAAAATCTTCAAAGTGAGCATTCATAGAGAATGTCACTGTATTAGCTTTGCTCCAGCCGAGGCGCAGGTTTTTGTGCAGAACAGCTAGAAACATCATGAAAAAAAGCTGTTTGATTTGAACCCAATCAACAAACAACACGTCAGTGACTTCCTCCATCGCTTATGGTAAGCAGGAAGATGTGTGTTTGACTGGAAAAATGTAATTACCTAAACTTGAAAGGCAACATCAATCTGATCTCTTGTGCAGTGTGGGTTTGGTTTGCAATGCTAAAAAACACTGCAACACCTCTCCAAAATATCCTTAGTTACTTATTTCACACAAATAGATATGACAAACTTAGAGAAAAGGAGAAGACATATATAGTTTAACTATTCGGTGAAGACAACAATGCTTAGATCGAATGGTTGGATTAATGGTTGGTAGATGTTGAGCAACCAAAAATAAGATGCTACTATTGCATGCATATCACATAGTTAATCATACTGCACTGAGAATTCCTGCAGGCTGAAGAAACCTGTGTATTGTTGAAAGTTGTTGAATGGAAGAAGATTAAGATTAAGCGAAGAATACATAAAAAACAATTCTAGAAAAATGACAATGGAGGTTACAGTGTGGATGCCTGAATACTGTAATTAGCTATAAAGACAAACCACCCTGTTAAACAGTGTGCTGCATCATTTAAGTCAAGACAACAACACGTATGTAAACCAGAGGTTGGCCGTCTTCTGGCCTAAACACTATCAGAATCCCTGACTAACCTTTTAATATAGTTTTGTCATTAACAGGTATGAAATGATTTCTAATAGTCTATTCTTTTTTTATTTCATAGCATTTCTCTGTGTTGCGCTGCGTCCAGTAATGGTTGTTATTGTTGGAGCTTTTATCCAATCATATTTAAGTCAGAATGGGTTGCTAGGTCAAAGGAATCTGCCCTGAGGCCTTCAGAATCAAGACTGCAGGTGCTTGTAGTTTAAAATAAATGGAAATGAAACTGTTGCATTGACCAATAACATTTCGAGTTGGCAACACTGGGGCTATCTAGCAGGCGTAAGAGGACGTTGGCATTTTCACGTCTTTTGATTGGATTGTCAGCGCAAACAAAGCGTGTGTAGCGACCTGCTAGCAAACGGCATCTGTAGCGTCCTTAGCTGCCTGCACAAGGTAAAATATTTGCATTTAGTTTTTAAAGCATTATTTTCAACCAACAATGGCTGACAGGCAGCCAAGTTTTTTTTTCACAGATTTGGTGAAGCTAGCAAGCCTGTTGCAGCCGGGGAAAGGGTTTGTCCGACCACTTTCAATTCACGAGCGGTACTTTGGCTCAAAGCCTTCGAGGAGCACTGCTAACGCAATGCTTTTCACAATTGATGTTTGGAGCCACAGAGGGTTTGCAAACTTGAGTTGAGTCTAACCAAAACAGCAGCAAGACGCCAACACATGGCTGGACACTTACAAGCAACGGTGCTTTTAAAATCTTTTGGGGATACCAGAGTGGTTTTTGCTAGAAATATGACTGGACGGACTTTCAGCATTAGACTCCATTGTGATAGAACATTACTTATTATTGGAACTGAAGACTCTGATAATCTTAATCTGAGTAATTGAACTCTTCTCGAGGAAAGAAAGGAGGATGGATATGGTGTACAAATAATCAACTAATTGGTGAGTATAGGCTATAATGAACTCAATTTAAAATATGTTATATTTTATTAAAGGGGACATATCATGCTATATTTGAACAATATATTGTAGGGCCATACCTATATAAAGTATATAAATATAGTTTTTTTTTCAAAATACCAAACAGATCCTGCATTTTAGCCATGCCTCATTTCGCTCTATTTGCTCTTTCCAGCCCTGTTTTTGCAGGGGGCTGATTCTGTGAGCTGCAGCTGACCACGCCCCCCTGCAGGAGAGGGGAGCGTGCTTTGAGATCAGCTGCTGGGCTGTCAGAAGAGGGGGAGAAAAAGAGATCTCCGTCCTCCGTGTTTTATTCTTATATATGATTATATAGAGTCATTATTCATTTGTTTTAAAGCTCAATAAATAACAAAGAAGACCTTTGACCGGCACTTTTCTAATTTTGTCCGGAAGATTTAAACTTTAACGGACATGTTGACCGGCGAAAAAAAATCTAACTGAAACTCTGCCGCACGGTCCCCTCGTTCCTTGGAAGAGGCAGAGAGGTGGGTGTTTGTCATCTGCTGGTGGACTAACCGGAGAGAATTACAGTGATTGCATTGAATTACAGGAGCAAATGCTTGCCTCGGGGAGGGAGAAAAAGACCCACAGCGGAGAATAAACAGAAGGGCAACCATGGCAACCATGCGCGGGAAGTCTTCTTCGCTGCTTTTGTGGCAGACTACAGCGCCACTTACAGGCCTGGCATATGTACTACAGCGTCTCCAGCGCTTTCGAGCGGCAATGGCCGGCCGTGGCCCAACCCCACATTCCCCTGATAGGTGGAGAATTGACCACTAAGCGGAGCACCACTTCTGTGACGTAGAAAATAATTCAAATCTGGATCAGTCTGTATCAGATCCGTTGTAGCCCCGTTTTTAGAGATTTGGGTATGGAGGAAAAGAGAGAGGGTTGTGTTTCCTGACACTTGGTGAGTACCCTGGAGTACCCACCGGGGACACATATACTGCAAGGAGACGTATTTTGTGAAAATAAATGTAAGATGTTGTTTAATTGCTGATATATTTATGATTCACGTCACATATTCAGTTTCGGCGGCACTTCTTCCTGTTTGTCCAGAAGTCTTCTCATCAGGGCTCTATAAATAAAGAACTACGGCAGATGTGTAATATTTAATGCAGCCGAACCGTGTATTACAATGCCGTTATGTGATGACTTCCAAAGAGAAAAGCAAGAACACTCGGAATAAAGTATTATTTTTAAATGTTTTCGGATTTCACATTGCATTAACACCATATCTCAACGTGCATTGCGGCTAAACAATCCAATCACCGAGCTGAGGATCTTTCCTACGTCTGTTTCCGGTATTGTTCCTGTAATGAGAGATCACATTTATGCTACATTGAAGGGTGGAATTGACTACACATCTTCAGAAACATAATTTGCTTCAGATATAACTCATAGCAATATTGTAACCATTAAGAAAAGCCAACTGCATTAAAAACCCAGTTAACAAACACTAGGTAAAGTATTTTCCTTCAGTAATGAAGATGTAATTCCAATGTGGACACACCTGGGGTCGCTGTTCTGTCTGTTACGCTGAGCCATGCATTGTCTGGAACATAAAAGGGACGAAGAAGACGAAGTGAAGTGACGTACTTCCGGGTCAACATGAAAATATTCCAAGTTAAACATGCAAAAACAAATCGCTAAATAAAAAGATAGAACACTGGCATGTAATTTACGTTAGAATAAATAGAATGGTTTTGAATAATAGATGAGAGTAAAATCTACGTCACTTTACAGCCCCGCCCACTTTTGGGGAAACCAACGCTGTCATTTGAACGGCGATCAAGCCTGAAGCCACAGAGCTCTTCTGTTATTGTCCTTTCTTCTTAGAGGAAGTACAGAAACACGTAACTCTGGATTTGTTTTAATGTTTGAGGTGCAATAAACGACACAGCAGCTTTTTGGCATGCTACAACTATTATTTTCTGCCTCGCTCATGAGAGTAACAGCTGGCGAAATTACAGCCTCGCCTACTGATTTTAATTTAACCATATATCGAGCCCGATTGTCGATTTCAAATGTGTGCTCTAAAATTATAAGCAAGACAATAAATGGCAAAGATATGTAGAAAATAATCGTATTTGAGATACGTTCATAACAAACGTAACGTGGGAGAAAATACGTTGTTGAAAACGCTCCTGTGGGTCGTATTATGGGTCGGAACAATCGACCTATTTGGTCGTATTAGTTGGAGGACTTGTTGCCTCATCTCCACCGCTCCCATGTTTTCTTTTGTGTTGCCATAAGTTAGTCTCTCTGTGTTTGTGCGCTGGGCTAATGCTAATGCTAATAATGCTAATGCGAGGATAATAAAATGGCAGCTTCACAAAACCTTTTGGGAGTTTTACGGGGCGTGGTTTGCAATCCGCCCAGCCAATCAGAAATAGGAACCTTTTTCTCCCACGAAAGTCCCTGCTCTCTAGCAGGGACGGGAAAGGGGGTAAAAAGGTTCCTAAGGTAACTAATTTTAGTTCCGGATTTTGTTGGTGTGAACGCAACATTTCGGAACTATATCGGAACTAAAGTGGGAAAAGTACTGCGGTGTGAACCCGCCTTATGTGGTGAAAATAGACCCAGGGTGCACCTGCAGGCCACTTCACACTGCTATAAAGATGATGGAGACGTTTTCACAGTGAAACATCAGGTCATTCAAGTGTTTCTATGTAACATTCAATGTTTATGGCTAAATAAACATTGAATGTTAAAAACCTCTTTAGCTATTATTTATTAAGAGTCTACCGCTAAAAACTTGGTAAATTGAGTTATAAGTGACATTCATCCAAGAAGGATTGATCAGTTATGTATCACAGAGAAGATGCTTACTGCGTTGAATAAGTGCTACAGAGTGCACTTTTTGTTCAATCTTTCTCTCTTATGGGATGTATTTGTACACTGACCTCAGTCATCATCACGCAAAAAAAGAAAATCTTAAAAAGTGAAGTTAAAGTTAAGTGGATGCTCTCTTGGAAAAATGATGTGCGGGTTGAGCAGCATTGCTGAACGGTATTATAATCTGTATTTTTATAGACTCATATTCATTTGAAATTCAACTTAGGCGCTCCATAAAATCAGTATGAAGGTTATAAAAAACTATTTTTAAAGGTTGAAATGCAGTCACCAAAATCCCACACTTAATCTTCAAAATTGTAATATACAGGTAAAAATGAAATGTTTATTTAAAGTATGTAAATATGAGCACTTTGAGGTTCATCTGTTATTTCAAGTATAAATCAAAGCTACCGCTCTGTCAGCATCCCTGTGGCCCTCCATCCATCAGACCCAATAAGCTGCCCCCCCCCCCCCCCCAACGTACACAGTGTACCACCGCCTGCCTCCTGAAATGAATTACATTTCCTGATAAACAAAAGAGTCTCAACGTGGAGGATGGAAATAGCCTCTGAGTGCATAGCAACAGGGATGACAGGGAGACTGAAAAATAGCTGTTGCACGTACAACCATTTCTCAGTGATGGGGGTCAGAGGCTGAGACCCTAGTTAACACTGCCTGTAACACTGGGGTGCGCCAGACTCTCTTTTTAGATGGAAGGAAATAGAAACTGAGGGCTGATTGAAATGAGCATATACTCTAGATTGGATACTTATAAATAGAAAACCCTGGAAATGGACAACATCAGAACATAATGTAGTATTGATGTGTTCAAGTCATATGGGAGTTACCAAGAGGAAATTACGCCCGAAAAAAACCCGAAACTGATATCAAACTTGGCTTGGATCACGGATGCAAAGCAGCAGTGAGCTCACACTAAAGGCTAGCCCTTTTAAAGATATGGACAGAAAATATTGCTTAAAGGGTAGCACTCTGTAAGGTAAATTCTCACAGGTACAGCAAGCAACCAGACAACCCAAAAGTCTTCTTATTAATGGCATATCAAATATATTTAACTCTTTAGTAAATGATTTGTCAAAGAGGGCATGTTTGCTAATTTTCAGGTGTATATTTGTATTTTGTGCCTCTACTGTGAGATATTAACATGCTTTAATGTTCAGAAAGTGCAGCCCAGTCTTCTCTGATTGGTTAGCTGGCCAGCTATATTGTGATTGGTTAGCCACTTAGAGATGTCCCGCCCTTTAGCCTATAATTTGCAATGTGTTGAAGCACTAGCCAAGAAGCAAGATTGTTACATGGAAGTAAACAAAGGAGTCCAATGGAGGCGTTTCAGTGTGTGGGAGAGAAACTCCGTCTGGAGGGAACACAGGGATTTTAGCCTTTGCAGACCATTTACATGCACACAAACTATAACACACTACAAGGAAGGGAACACCCCCAAAACTATAATAAGGCCCCTTTAAACAGTTGTAAAATAAGTTTTCTTCCTTATACTACCTCCCATTCCACAATCCATCTGAAAAAACTACCCAACAGGTCAAACACTTCTACAGAAATTGGTAAAGATTGACTGCTCATGCGGCGCTCCTATATGTGCAGTGAGACGTTGTCATTTCAGGGTAAAAATAGCTCCAGGTCCCTGAAGCCTTGCTTCCACAAACCTTCAGAAATGGTTCCTAGAGTGCATATATATTTATTCATGGTGCCTGTCAAACAAAGAAGGTGAAAAGACCTGCTCTGCACTGACTGAACCAACCTCTCAAATGATACCACAAAGAAAATATATAAAGAGAGAGGAATGCAGCACAGCTTGAAGGTCACTCAGATCCAGCTGGCTCTCCTCCACTCCCGTCTGGACGTCGCCTCTGGAAAAGGTCATCCTCTTGTCTGAGCTTCCTTTGCTAGGTTTCGCTTTTCTCGCTTTTTTTGAATGACAATCCATTACACTCCTCTCTGCGGTCTTATCATAACCAGCTCAACCTTTGACCCTGGATTTCACAAGCTCCCCTGATACCGTGGTCACTCATGTGGAAAATACGGTTACCCGTCCAATATTTCAAGAGTTTCTGAGAAATGAAAGTGTGAAATAAGCTCAGAGTATGATTCATTTACCGAAGACTTGAGTGATTCACCCCGAGAGAGCTGATGGAGCGGGTGACATCATGAGCTGAACTGTCATTTCAAACTCCACGGTGATCGCTTGGCTTTGTTGTACAAGTGTGACAGTCTCATTGGGAACGCTTGACAGAGTTCTTTTAATAATTTAGCAGCAAATAAAAGCCATATTGCAGAAAATTGCCTTCACTGCACCATCAAGCCCTTACTGCTGGAATCTTGATAATGAAGTCATGGGTTAGATCAGTTTTAGAGAGCGTGACTTTAAAGAAAAACATTACATCATCAATTAAAGGGCTTGTGTTTCCTATTATAGACGTTTTCCATATAAATGCATTTGACTGGCTTCTGGCATAAACATGACAGCTCTAACATCACTTGTTTAATGTAATGGTGGCTGAATTCATAATTAGGACTCAAAGCATCCAAAACATTTCTTGGCGCTGTAAATGCAGAGGTCGGGAGGATTTATAGATGTTATTTCAACATAGCTTTCACAGTTTCACAGCATCCATTTTAAGATGTGTTCCTTGTGTGAAATGCACACAGGTTTTATTAGCGAACCACAATGACAAGCATGATAAATAAAAGAAACGACACTGCAGTCTGTTGCATCTGGAAAGACCTTCAGAAGAGAATGAGTCGTGCTTTCTGAGACCTCTGGCCAGACTACAGAATAGAGGTGTCAGGAGCTAATACAAAAGTAGAATTAAAAAGATAAATCTCTTGTCGCTGCCATTACGGATAGTCTGATGCTCCGAGCTGTGCTTTGGAGGTCGATAATAGCTTGAACTATTGTTGGGATACCTCTGCTCTATAGTGATTGTTGTATAAGATAACTCCTGTGATGTTTGAGAATGCATTGTGTCCATTTAAAAAGGTACAACATGTACCATTTGTGCATCAAAATGTCTTAAATCCAATACATGTATGTTCTATATTTTCTTCAGTTGTTTACTTACAATACCCAAAAGGTTTCCAACAATTTTCAAACCAATATAAATCATTCATTTTTAAACCAAGCCAATGGTCATGTGAATTTGACGCTCGAGTTGAAAAAATTGAACTCGAGCGTTTGATGCGGCACCGTTCAATCGCCTCAATCGCGTGATTCGCGGCGCGTCCACCGCTTCATGCTCGCCGTCGGAGCGAATTTGCGTCTGCCCGCGTCTCTGCATTGACTTTACATGTAATCGCGCCGCCCCCAAACATCGCATCGTGTCCGGTGTGAACGCAGCATTAGGCTCTTAGGCACAAAGGAGGGGTTCGGTCTGAGTGTCGCACCGCTCCGGTCACCCCGGATGTTTAAACAACTCGGGTGCACTGATAAAGCGGTTAACTCAGACACTCTTTTGGCTGACGTTAAAGTGGACCTATCATGCTATATTTAAATGATATATTGTAGGGCCATACCTATATAAGGTATATTTATACGTTTCTGTTTTCAAAATACCAAACAGATCATGCATTTTAGCCATGCCTCATTTCGCTCTATGTGCCGTTTGCTGTCTATGGGTCTGATTCTGTGAGCTGCAGCTGACCACGCCCCCTGCAGGAGAGGGGAGCCGTGCTCTGATGAAGGCAGAAGAGGGGGAGAAAAATAGATCTCCGTCCTCCGTGTTTTATTATATTGTTATAGGCCTATAGAGTCGTTATTCATTTGTTTTAAAGCTCAATAAATAACAAAGAAGACCTTTGTCCGGCACTTTTCTAATTTTGTCCGGAAGATTTAAACTTTAACGGACATCTTGACCGGCGAAAGAAAACCTAACTGAAACTCTGCCGCACGGTCCCCTTGTTCCTTGGAAGAGGCGGAGAGGTGGGTGTTTGTCATCTGCTGGTGGACTAACCGGAGAGAATTACAGTGCTTGCCTCGACGGGGAGGGATTGCATTGAATTAAAGCAGCGGGAGCAAACGCTTGCCTCGGGGAGGGAGAAAAAAAGCCACAGCGGAGAATAAACAGAAGGGTAACCATGGTAACCATGCGCGGGAAGTCTTCTTCGCTGCTTTTGTGGCAGACTACAGCGCCACTTACAGGCCTGGCATATGTACTACAGCGTCTCCAGCGCTTTCGAGCGGCAATGGCCGGCCTTGGCCCAACCCCACATTCCCCTGATAGGTGGAGAATTGACCACTAAGCGGAGCACCACTTCTGTGACGTAGAAAATAATTCAAATCTGGATCAGTCTGTATCAGATCCGTTCCAGCGCTTTCGAGCGGCAATGGCCAGCCGTTCCACTTTACTGACGTCAGTGAAGTGTTCAAATCTGGATCAGTTTTCATCAGATCCGTTGCAGCCCCTTTTTTAGAGATTTGGGTATGGAGGAAAATAGAGAGGGTTGTGTTTTCTGACACTTGGTGAGTTCCCTGGAACACCGGGGACACATATTCATGTATAAAAGACGTACAAAAGTGCATTTTGCATGATAGGTCCCCTTTAAGGCAAGTATATGCTGTCTTCCATGACAGTGCTTTCAGGGAAGAGAGCTCCAGAGGCTCAAATGGTCCTGTGACCAGAGCCTCGAGCACCAGCAGCAAGTCCCACTGCGGGGCAGAGGCGCGCACCACTGGGCGCAGCCTGCTGACCCCTCGCAAAAACCGCGACATCAGCGGCTGGGCAAAAACTGACCTGTCGCCAAATCCCTCATGGCAGGACGAGATGGCTGCATACACCTTCACTGTGGAATGAGCAAGCCCTCTGTCCACCAACAACTGTAAGTACGACAAAATAGATCCCAATTTACAAGATAGGGGCTCTATTTTTCGCTCCTCACACCATCGCAGGAATCCCAGCCACTTTGGCCTGTAACAGGCTGTGGTGGATCCCGCTCTAGCTGCCTGGATAGACTGAATCACACTATCAGACAATTCCTCCCGCCTCAGCCTGTCCCTCTCAGGAGCCAAGCTTGGAGAGGGTGGTCCAGAGTGGGTAACGCCCCGATTGCACCTGCCTCCTGAGAGATCGCCCCCCAACTTGGGGGAGCGCCCTGGTGCTACCAGGATGACTGACAGACGTTCCCGCCTCACTCTCCCCAGAAAAGCAGCTTCTCTGGCCACGGCTCGTGTGCAATGCGTCTACCCCCAAAGGCGGGTCATCGCTCAGAGCCATGGAACACCATAGTGCGCAGTGGGTGTTGCGCCGGCTGGCGAACAGATCCGCTTCACCACCTCCGGGTGAAGCGCCCACTCGCCTGGCAGGGGTCCGCCCCTCAGCATGAGGTCGGCCCCCCTGTTCTCCAGACCCGGAATGTGGAGGGCTCTCAGAGATAACACCACCTCTGCAGCCCATAACCACAATTTCCCCGCTGCCACTGTGGTGCCGTTGTCGCTCCTGATCATTACATGTTTTCCCTGGATTAAGGGTTTGAAATGTTGGAGGACTAATACTACTGCCCGCCGCTCTAGGAGGTCGCTGTGCCCTATAGCTTTCCCCAGGCAAAACGTAAATACTTTCTGTGTTTCAGAGCAATCTAAACATGAAAGTAAGCGTCCCTCAGGTCGATGGTTGTAACCCAATCGCCTGGCTGCACCAGTCCCAGTAACTGTTTTACAGTTAACCTCTGGAATTTTCTGCGTGCAATGTGGAGATTCAGACTGTGAATCCAGAAAAGGGCCTGAATCCGCCTGTCTTTTTGGGAACCAGGAAGTACAGGGAATAATGCCCCTCTGTCTTGCGTGCACACAGCAGACACTGCCTGTTTTTGCACCAAGGCCGGAACCTCTGCTGAGAGAAAACCTATCTCCCTCAGGATGATCGCTTTGCCTCTCTTATGCCTGCGAACGGAGGAGGGATGCTGCAAAACTAGAGTAAATAACTCAGTCTCAGCGTCCTATTCATCTACTCCTTTAACACGTAGCTGCGCCTCCATTGTGCGACCAGCTGTGAGGCCCCAGCGATAAAGCTGTGGTACTCTCTGGTGACCTCTCCCGCTGCAAAACCCCCCCCGCGAAGGGAAGCTCTGCCCATGGGGGGTCAACACAGAAAGGACCGACTCTCTACTGGGGTCCTTGAACGCACTGCGGCGCACTCTCACCCAAACCGTGAAATGCATCAAGCGGAGTTTTTACACTCGGCGTAAAATGTTTCCTAACCCTGCTACACCGGCCATAATGTCCCTGTACCCGCATAGTGTGGTTTATCACTCTCACCCGCGCATGCGCACTAGCTGCCTCCTTAACTGGAGTTACAACTTGGGCAGCGAGTGGGGAAACTGTACGATCAACATTATGTGGCTGTGTGGAAAGAAGAGACACTTAAAACTGGAATACATTTTATCTTTTTTTATTTTGAAAAGAAGACTTTGAAACCAGTGGGTCAAACAGGGAGGAGGCGGGATTCACCCTCACGTCCTGGCCGGAGAAATCACCTCTCTCCGCCGGGACGCTTCCTCCCACCGTCAGTCCACTCCTGGAGGACGGAGCTCCCCACCAGGTACCTCTTCGCTGCGGCGGAGCGGGGGTCGGAGCGGAAGCGCAGCAAAATACTTGAATATCTTATCCAGATATACAAGCCCTTCACGGTCACGCGACAGCGGGGGCAGGGGCCTTCTCCCCTCTGCCCACCCGGCTGTCTGCGGACTCTTTCCTTTTGTGTGGAAAGAAGAGACACTCAAAACTGGAATACATTTTATCTTTTTTATATTGAAAAGAAGATTTTGTAACCAATGGGTCAAACAGGGAGGAGGCGGAATTCGTCCTCGTGTCCTGGCCGGAGAAATCACCTCTCTCCGCCGGGACGCTTCCTCCCACCGTCAGTCCACTCCTGGAGGACAGAGCTCCCCACCCGGTACCCCTTCGCTGCGGCCGGGGTCGGAGGGGGTCGGAGCGGAAGCGTAGCAAAACACTTGAATATCTTATCCAGATATACAAGCCTCTCGCGGTCACGCGACAGCGGGGGCAGGGGCCTTCTCTCCTCTGCCCACCCGGCTGTCTGCGGAAGCAGATGGGCCGCTAGGCTATCCTCCAGCGGGGGCACACTGGGACACTCCGGGACACTCCGTGTCTGAGTGGCCCTCCACCTTGAGGATTCCTGCCAAAGTAGCCACCGTGGCCTTCATTTTCAGTGGCTGCCGCCACGTGGCTTCCACACACCGCCAGATGTCCGGCAGGGGGGGTGAAACGAAGGCCGGCTGTGCTGGACGGCCCGCGCCGTAGAAGCCCTGACGCAGGCGGCTCACCGGCGTCGGAGGTATCTGTGGGGGAAGTGGCAAGCCTGCACGCTCCGCCGCCCTAGCCATCACCGCCGAGAAGTCCTGACGAGCCGGCCTCTGCTGATGGCCTTCCAGGCGGTCAGCGGAAATCCCGGACGACGAGGTGTCATCATCGTCGTCCTCCTCTCTGCTGGGATGGCGAAGACGAAGGGCACTCCCTGCACGAGGTCCTCCATCTCCACCACGTCGAGCTCTGGGTCCTCCACTGGCGAGACGTAACACCCCTCGAACACCGCCACTCTGTGCAGGCGGCTGGATCGGGTCAATAGCCGACAGGCGCTGCAGACTGCCGATGGAGGCAGGTTAGCCGCCGCGTGGTCAGACCCCAGACACTCGATACACCGAGTATGGGGATCATCACTTCCGATAGAACCCGGACACGAAGGACACGGGCGCTCCTCAGGTGAGTCCATATTCGATTGTCCGAAGAAAACTTTTCCTTGTTCTTTTCTATCCTGTTATATATATCTCACTCAGTTACTCAAATAGCTGCTTAGCTGAAAGAGAAAGGGATAGCAGTGAGCGGGCGAGGCCGCCTCTTATGCAGTGGATGCGCACACATTCAGGTAGGCCCGCCCAGGGGGCCGGCTACGGGTATGAGTCTCAGGCGCTGTTTACACAAGGAGAAAACTGCTTGTATCTGCATAGTTTCGCGTGCGTATAGCCCTATTATTTACACGAGGCCGATAGAAACTGACCCCACAAACGATAACGGGTCCCAAGGTGGATAGATTTGCAAACGAAACGCTCTGGGGGGTCAACCGAGTCCGTGTAATCACCTCTATACGAATATTTCCTGAAAAAATAGCGATAGCCCCACCTCTCCTGCTCACTGCTGTAGCAACTATCAAAAATAGCTGTGTTAATTAAACGCACAAGGGGTTCTTGAATGAAATAATATTATAAAAGGCAAACCAGAATTGTTAACGCCCAATATACTCCTTAAACAAAATAAACAGAGTCAGATTTCATGCATTGATCCATTATATTGACAAAGGTGCGATCTCACCCGGTGTTTGTAGAGAATATCTCTCTTTCTGAGCCGTCCTCTCCACAGAGACGTGCCACACACTTCCTCCTGTCAGTAGCTACTGCTAGTGCTACTGCTACTGACCATGCTACAGATATTAGTGCAAAATCTACAGCTCCTCTACCACACCCATCAGCAACAAGTGGACATGGAGAATTACATGAACTACATGTTGCTAAATCCACCGCGGGGCATAAACAGAAGGGTAGCCATGGCAACATTGCAGCGGGGCTGCTCGGGCTGCTCTTCTTCGCGGCTTTTGGTGTATTTTGTTACAGCGCCACTTACAGTCCCGGCATATGTACTACAGCGTTTCCAGCGGCCTCGTTTGAACAGACACGTTAAATGAAACAAATGCATGTGAACGGAAGACTTTTTTGAATACGCATACTGTGCATAAACGCAAACGGTCCCGTGTGAGCGGGGCCTCAGTGAAAGAATGCGTGCATAGATAGGATCGAGGGGAGTACCCATAGAGTCCAGTCGAGGGCGGAGCCTGTGAGAGATATAACCACTTTGACCAGTGTGCTAGTGTTCTCTGCCAAAGTTTTATCTAGTGTCCAGCCACATTTTTACGATACGCCTTTAAGATCTTGACGTTTATATTTTATCCAAATGAGGGATTTTATTCTTTGGACTTCTGAATCTTAGGTTATCAGAAACACAAGCTGTGTAAACTTTAGTGATGTTTCGATCACCAGTTCTGATTGTGTTTGATCTCTCAGGATCGTTTCGCTCCTGGTAGAAACGTCCTGGAACAATGAACACTGAAGGAATCATAACCAATGGAAACTGACTGCAATGGTGCTGAATTCAACTCCCATGATCTCATACTACTGCAATATGCCACCAAACTACATATTTTGTTATTGTTTTAAATAAATACAAAACCTATTGGCAATAAAATACATATTTAACTTGTTGAGGGAGTTTAACTTCCCTCTGGTCAACAAAGAGTATGCAGAATTCACAGTTCTCCGCTTTCTTTCTCGGAAGCAATTTAAAAAAACACGATTTCACAAATACCCAAAGCAGCCACCCTCCCATCCTCTCACTCCCTTTCCGTCCCTGCAGCTTCAGCAGACACATGTGGGCGGTTATTGTTGTTTTGATGGAGCTAATTTGAATATGCGTCTGCGGCTTGTGCCTTTGGGTTTATTCTCCAAACAATATCAGGGGCATTTGTTTGTGTCTGAGCCTGAGTGACTCTCAGCAATCACACTGACAGGAGAATGTTTTTCATTTTAGATCACGGCAGATAATGCACATGCAAGCTCTGACAATAACCAAACTTGTTTCTGCTGAATGCTTACTAATTATCTACTCTACCCTCCCTTTTGTAATTCACATCTTGCCTTTGTGTGGCATTGCAGAGGTTGAAGAACTACTCAAGGGTGTAGCAGTATTGTACTATCCTGATTTAGTACATGTGAGGAATTCAAAAACTCAGACAGCGCTTGTTTATTCAAACTGACCTGGTTGTTCAGGTTGTTTTATTGTCTGAATGGAGAAGGCAGAGCTTGTTTCATGCCTCGGTCACATATATTATTCTTTTATGAAGGGAATCGATCAACATTCATTTTTGCAATTACGTGATGTAGTGGGATTGTTAGCAGAATGTATTGCACAATATAGCAAATTGCAAGTGATTTCAGACAGAGCCATTGCATTCAATGGTATGAACACAATGCAATTTGCTGTTCAGCTATTCCTTTTTAAAGAATACACTGGAAGAACAGGCAGGAACATTTCAAGTCGCTTATTGTTGTTTTTATTATTATTTCAGAATCAGAATCAGAATCAGAATACCTTTATTAGTCCCACAGAGGGGAAATGTACGTTGTAGGGAAGTGCGCTCATTTTACACATCATTGTCTGTTAACGAGTCTTGGAAAAACACTTCTGCAAATCTGAAGAAATTGTGAAAAGCCTGACAGCAGTTTCTTCTCCTTAGTCTGTATCGGTGGTCTAAGTGCATTGTGGGTAATAAAAGCACTTTGCTTTGACGAGGAAGAAAAGACTGTAGAAAAAAACTAGTTACGACTTACCGTATTTTCCGGACTATAAGTCGCAGTTTTTTTAGCTGTCTGGCTGCCCCTGCGGCTTATACTCCGAATCGACTTATATATTGAATTGTGTCTGACTGCGTTCAAAATACAGCCAATAGATGGCACTGTATACAATCGTGACAACTGAAAACTGCTGTACCACCGAAGAAGAAAAAAGTCACGGCAACCGGGAGGATGCGTGACGTAACTCTCCAGGATGTTGTGGGATGGATGGACACAGCATGGGCTTCAGTGACGACCGACACCATCCTGTCGGGACTCAGAAAGGTCTAATCGGAGCTGATTCTGATGGAGAGTCTGAGGACAGCCCGGAGCACGACATACTGCTTCATCGACACTAAACACTTTCACCGGAGTTGGCGGACTTGTTTAACAGCGACACAGAGGATGAAGACTTCAGTGGATAAGAGCGACTTATACATAGGTGCAACTTATAGTCCGTAAAATACGGTACTGTAACAGTTAGTGCTCGGTCAAACTTGCGCTAACCTTTGGGGACAGCCTATTGGAGTTTTATAAATGTATTCATACTCTAGGAATATTAATTAACAACTGAATATTCTGTGAAATGATTTCCTCTCTCTTACACAACAAGCAAAAAAGGAACAAATCTGCAAATAAAAACGTTCTCAAACATGACAAAAGATGTGTCTTTTTGCTATATCTGTTAGACATTAAAGGTCACCATTGTGCAAAATCCACTTATTCATGTATTTTTAAATATATACGCTAGTGTGTTAAGAGACCCTCTCTTTTTCTCCTGATCCGTTTATATCTAAAACCTGTCTGAAAATGACCTGATCAGATTTGTCCACTTTGTGGAACAACTGTTCCTTGGGTTCGGCAACCAAACACTTCACAGAGGGGCGTGGCCAGCAGCAGCTAATTTGCATTTAAAGCTACAGACACAGAATCACCACTTTTGAAACAGAGCTGAAACAGAGGGGATTATGGGATGCTGCAATGATCCGTTTGGTGTTTCAGCCAAACGCTTCAGAGACATGTTTTGTATATATCTGAGACCTATAATATATTGTTGAAAAAGAGTATAATAGGGACCTTTAATATATATCAGCAGCAGGCCATTGTGTTCCAGCTTTTCAGTGACAGTGCAGTCACATTCCTGCTTGGGGCAGAGAGCCCTGTGCTGCAGGAACCATCTGTGTGCCAGCCCAACAGGTTTGACTTTCCTTTCATCCTCTCCTAACACGGACACACCGCAGGGGTTAGAGGAGAAACTGCACACAATCCAGCCTCAAGTGAAACTCTTCCTGAGAGCCATCCACCTGCAGGCTTAATAAGAAAGCCCTTCATGTTTTATTCAACAGTCAGGTGTATTGTTACAAACTTAAAGAAGTAAAGGAGTATTTCAGTAAACCTCTGAGAGCTGTTGTGCTCTGTGATATAGAGTATACAGCCTTAACACTTCTGCTCTTTTCTCAAGCGCAGGGTTTACATGATCAGTTGCAGATCAGCAGAGCTCCGGTGAGCTTAGCACAATTGTGTTACACAGACCAAACCTGGCTTCCGGTGTATTGACTCCTGACCTCAGATATGTACTAGTGTGGATTTAAATGCAGCCTGCGTATTGTGCTAGTGTTTGAAAAGGTGCTAGTGTTTGAAAAGATCATAGATGGTTTTGATGCCGCTATTGTTCATGGATTTGTGTTTCAGTTCAACAAAAAAACAAAGGATTCCTTTAGAAGAAAAGCCTAAGCCAGGTGTATTGTACAAGTTTGTACATTTGTGTGTGTGAATCTGCGCCAGTATCGATGTCAGTGCATGTGTGTTTCAGCAATGTGTGTTGATCTGCCCACAAGTATTCAGCAGGAGTCACATGCACCAGCTTTGAAAAGGCTAACAGAGCAAGTGTTGCCTTTGAGAGAAGGGCAGTGTGCAATTTCATTGACTTTGGAATTGTAACAGCTAATAATTATAAATAAATATAAATCATTATATAGGATATACAGAGGAGACAGTCATGATGATGCCTCACTTTTTTGGGTTAAAACATGACAGTGAAAAATCTTAAAAACAACAAAGCAAATTAGTTTTGGGCAGTGTACATTTGTGTATGATAGATAAAGAAGCTTTCTGGCATGCACACAAACACACACACTCAGAGTGAAGGTTAGCCAAGGACTGGAAGCTATCAGATGCTGTGCTGTGATTTTTCTAACCTCCTTGTTGATTTACAGCAGCTGAAATGGGCACAAACACTCCGCCGCGAAGCAGCGCGATAAACTTATGAACATATCTCATCGCGCTGCCAAGGCTCAGCAAATGAAATGGATTTATCTCTAAATCAGTGACGTTTACTTCTAATGTATCCTTGTATCCAGCTGGGGCAAAGTATCTACATCCCATCCCTCATACATTCATGCAACCTCCACAGAAGGGCAAGGCTGTGAGAGGAAAGTTACTAAGAAACAACACTGACAACGTTTGGTTTAAACTTTGAAAGGAATAGTTCAACATTATGGGAAATCTGCTTCTTTTGGGCACTGCTGTAGTATTCATGTCCTTTTCATGTCATTGCAAAACATATAGAGTTGGTGGCTTATTATAGAGATCGTTCCCGATACCTGGGCTTTGGATCGGCAGACACCAAGTGCAAATCTTATACCAATGTTCATTTAATAAAGCTGTAGACCTAACTGTGTGGGAATGACTGGAATTATTACATCTTTATAGAAACATAATTGCATTATCAAATAAGTAGATGTTCATTTACTAAATTGATATACATTTTTAAATATTAAAGCGTATACTTGCAACTCAAGTAAGACAAGAAAAACTCTAAATTAATAGGCATAACCTTTAAAGTACAAGCCTTTTTAATGCTACAAATTGGTCAAAACAGTGAGAGAAGTAAAAAGTTCAGTCCATAATGTATGTATATAGCATAAAAACATTGAATTCAACTGAATACATGTTCCGCATTGACACCATACCCTTACCAGCTATTTGGTTATTATGGGCCCAAAATCCAATAAGGGTAATGGTGCATTCCTAACTGGAAGCTAACAGCTAGCCGCCTGGCTCCCTTCACAGCTAAACATTCTGCCTGCCAGCACCTCTATGCTCAGCAATAAATATGCTGTTTACTTGGTAAATGTGTAAACAACCAACTGTATAAGATATGAGCTAATTGCTTAAGTGCTGGTAGGCTTATTTTTGTCATTGGAGTGAACCAGAATAGCTATTTCTAACGTCATTTCAGTCTTTATGCTAAGCTAAGCTAATCGACTCCTGACTCCAGCTCCCAAAGTTAATGAACGACATGAGTGTCATCAATCTTCTCATCTAAAGAAATGATCAAGTCTTTTCTATAAATGTAGCAATATTTATTCAGGGCCAATTAAACATAAATGCAAAAGCAGCACAAAGAAAGTAACACTGTAAAAGGAATCATTTTAAATCAGGCTGAGAAAACTGAGAAAAGTTTAAGACCCTTCGGTATTGTGTTGCCCTTCAGCAGCATTTTGAGAAAAGCAGACAGGGCCCCGCTAAAAAAGTAAATTCCAAAATATAAAACACTTTGTCTCTGTCAAGAGCGATCGTTCCATAGAATATTTGTTTTATCTTCATAACTCCATAACAGAGACTCTTTTTTCAAACAATAAAACCCAGTCAGATTCTATTCAGCTGCGGTCAACGTATCTAGCGATGAATCTGAAGTGCCTCTAATCAAGACGAGACTACAGCAAATGGAAAGGGATGGGTGAGGGGGTTAAAACAGAAGAGATGCATGCAGGGCCAGTGCCTGTGTGACAGCTCTAACCCCGCAGTGCTGGGGGGGGGGGGGGGGGGGGGCAGCTCTGTTTCTGCAGGACTAAATTGGCTGTCAAGCTGCCACGACCCTTCACACAAGCAGCCCTCTCATATTTCTCCTGTAATATGAACTGCTGGGGGGGGATGCAATTACTGCTCCCTCTTCGTATGTCATCTCTGTCATGTATGAAGGTAAAAACACAGAGCTGCTCTTGTTATAATGTCTCCCCCAAAACTAATTTCCACTTGCACAACAGACACAGGTGTGGGGGATCCTGTTACCTGCACCACAGATAGTCAGGACTGCTGTACATCATATTACTCTTTATTGTTGCTCCATTTTGATACAATTCTATACTCACTCCCCTGAGGTCAAGAGCTTGAATGACATCATGTCCTCTGGTCCGTAGGTCTCAAGGCCTTTTTTTTATCAGTTATAAATATATATTTTCTCGGCTTAAAAGGAGACGTACAAAGCAAACCTTACTCTTCTGAAATCCCCGATAAAACAATTTAACTCAACTTGCCAAACAGAAACACAGTCTCTAAACACAAATTGGCTATCACGTGTCCCAAAGGACTTTTTAATGCATAGAAACAGTGTGAGGTAAAACAATTAAACTCTTTATCCTATACAGCTATATCTTCACAAAAAATGCATTTGACTTTAAAAGTGGTCAGGTGATAATCTGCATTTCTCTTATGGTAAACAAAGTTCAAAAAAATATGCAAAACATTTGTATTTTCTTTTAATATTTTGGTTATTATGCATCTGCATTTACTACATTCCTATTTTCCTTCAGTATATTCACTAGCAATTATTGTCTAATCTACATTCCTTGTTATTTTTAATGTAATATTAAAATCTTAATTTAACTTTATTATACTGCTAATTCAGAGAGTTTTGGTTCAGTCCTCAGCAGTTTCACATAATAAAAGTATATATTTTTCATGAAGATAACCATTTGCAGTGATTATCAATGGGATTGGTGCAGAGTGCAACAAACAGAGAAGTCAGAAATATTAAGAGACGGCCCTAAAACATTGTTGCTTTTGGTCTTTTCATAAGATTGGTTGACAATACCTAGAATGATGTGCTTTATTATGTATCAGAAAATGCCACTATATTAGGCAATTCTTCCTACTGGTTGTGATTAAAGAACATGTTTCCCTCAGACTGTGTTCCTGGTTGATGGTTTTGACCGAACAGATTTCATCTAATGCCTCATTGTAGAGGTAAAGAATTGCTTTGATGCATTTTGGCAAGACTATTACATTTCTGTATCATACTAAATTGTCCTGAATAAGAGTGTCTACTAAAAGCTTGAATATGAAATAGATTGAGAGCCGCCCACGGTGACAGACTGCTGTCTCCGCCCCATGTCTTCCCAAATGTCCTCATTAAATGTGCAGCTGTATGACATAGCACAGGTGATCGATGGCACGGCTCTCTCATACTCATGTGCTCCTGACATGATTTATCATTCAACTCACCCACCTCCCCACTCTACAGAAACACCTCATCTCATCTGCGTAGGTAACGGAGGCAGAGCTGCAACGATTGATCAACTCGATCTACAGAATAATAATCACAGATCTTTTGTTTATATCATATTAAACTGACAGCGTTTGGGTTTTGCATGAATAAAACATCTACCGGGGCCCTTTCTCATGTCATCAAATGTCCCATCCTCGACTCCTCGACTCCTCGGTCCTCCGGTAGTGACCCGGAAATGAATTTTAGCGCGCCATGTTGAAGGACATCTCATTTCTCGAAATGCACATCGAGGACCGAGCATCGAGCGTCGAGGAGGCTCTCTGGAGGAGCTATAACCGAGGATACACTGATGGGTCCTCCACAGTCCTCCACGGCTCCTTCGTGGATGCATTTCCGGCAACAGTGATGTTTCAAAGAGTCGAGACGCACGGCCGGACTGATCTCAGCCAATGACAGCTCTGCATGCATCCCCTGGATATTATTTTATTAACTGCTTTCATCGCGACGCGATGTTTACAGTGAGAACAGCTATGAGATCCGTGCAGAAAGCAGAGCAGTGTGTAAAATATATATCACTCAGTATAACAGGCCTACTCTCTTTATTTGCTTTAGTTTAGTAGATATCTACAAACAAAGTCGATATTTTTCTAAAACCATTTAGTGCTTCACATAATAAAATACACAACGGCTGTAGCCTGATTATATGCTTTAGGAGCTGTAGGTGCGTGTGTGTGGTGTAGGTGTGTGTGGTACAGTGTGTGCGTAGATGCAGCGGACAGACAGGTCTCAGTTGGTTTGGTGTCCTCTGCTTACTTGTAATACTTGTAAATAAAACTTTTGGCCCGTCATTTATTTCCCTCATTGTAGCGACCAGAGAGGGGGGGGGGATATATCCAGTCTCTGATAGTGTTACGTTATTATGAGAGTGCTCTGTTTGATTCTGAAATTGTATATATTTATATAAATATATGTGTGTGTGTGTGTGTGTGTGTGTGTGTGTGTGTGTGTGTGTGTGTGTGTGTGTGTGTGTGTGTGTGTGTGTGTGTGTGTGTGTGTGTGTGTGTGTGTGTGTGTGTGTGTGTGTGTGTGTGTGTGTGTGTGTGTGTGTGTGTGTGTGTGTGTGTGTGTGTGTGTGTGTGTGTATGTCCGCATCTGTAGCCTGTTATTGTCTCATTATACCGCACTGTGAATGAATTAAAAGTAAATATATAAGTCGTCATGAACACATCTGTCCATCAGACAGAGGGCTGCTGTGCCTCCTGTCATCATTAATGGACGTCTCTTTAAAATGACCGCTCAGAGGAGAGGAGTTCTCATTTCTCTAACCGCCTGCTGCTTCCCCTCCTCTCTCCTCGGTTCCCCTCCTCGGCTCCTCCGCTCGCATCTCCTGTGGGCGGGACTAAGTCTCGAGGAGTCGAGGAGGGGAGTCGAGGAGGAACATTTGAAGACATGAGAAAGGGCCCTGGACTTTGAGAAGCTGGGATAAACAACACACGCAACAATTGTAATCAATTAGTCAATACAATAATTCAATAAGGCAGATTAATCGATAATCAGTAAGTAACCCTCAATTGCAGACATATTAGAAAATGTTCTTCGGGTGAGTCGATAATGAAAATAATTGTAAATATAAAGAGCTGAAAGGCTAACTCGACTTATTTACTCTTCACTGGTTTTTACGTAAAAAAAAGAAAAAAGAAAACTGTATTCTTAACCCTTTCAAATAATGGATTTTGCATTGACAAAATCGGGATGGACAACATAGACAAAACAATGAATCCACAAAATAAACACTTATCGATTAATTGACAATGACACATTTTTCTCAATTGCAGCCCTACTAGGAAATGATCTGCAGATTAACCGATAATGAAAATATGTGTAAATTGCCGACCTGTACAGACAGACAGCTCAGAAAAAGTGAGAAAATGAATATGAAGTGTCTGTGGTAACCGTACGTTTAATTAGTTTGGGGTAAAAATCCGTCCAGAGTGAAAGGCCACAACTGAGGGCGTTCCCTATGACGCTCCCATGCAGTGAGTCGATCTCGTGTCGTTGACTCGGCTCTCAGAGAGACATTTCCACCAGCTGATGGATCACAACGCTCTCGCTCGCAAATTAAATAGGAGTGCTTCTCTTCAGCTGCCTTTTTCTTCTCCCCGACACAAAAGGATGTGATTCACCAACTCAACAGAGGTGGTATAGGGACTGATGACTTGTATGACACATGAACTTCTCACACTCTCATTACCCATGATCCATCATCAGCTGGCCCGTTCTCTTATACTGTAGCATCGCAGCGTGGAGCCCCAACCGATGAGTGACCACCAGATGAATCACAATTAAACACTTCTCCCGCTCCTCCGTCTCCTCCACCGTGGCAGCTATATCTCTGAGGTTATCAGTGCCAGACAGGCCGGCGTGTAAATGAAACGCAGACAGAGACAGGAGCTGTCAGTCACCCTGCTCAGAGTGTGTTTCCATCTGTGTCTCACCCTCCCAGCCATGGAGGCACGTGCAGCGACCTATCACCATCAGGAGCAGCTCCCATTCCCCACTTCCTCTCCTTTCTTCTGTATTATTATGTTCTTCATGAATAATATTTTATTGGAGCATGGTTCCTCACACTCATGTCTCGGGTAAAGAAAAAGCCATTAATAGGTCCAAAGAAACGCAGGGCACAAACACAGGAAATGTTTTTCCACGCTGGCAAACAACTATCTGTTTGCTGTTTGTCTTTACAAGCACAAGCAGCAGGAATATGTATTGTGTGCCACACACACACACACACACACACACACACACACACACACACACACACACACACACACACACACACACACACACACACACACACACACACACACACACACACACACACACACACACACACACACACACACACACACACACACACACACACACACACACACACACACACACACACACACACACACACACACACACACACACACACACACACACACACACACACACACACCCACAACACACACACACACACACACACCACACACACACACACACACACACACACACACACACACACACACACACACACACACACACACACACACACACACACACACACACACACACACACACACACACACACACACACACACACACCTTCTTTCGGTATAATGAAATGCAGATGCTCGTCTCTGCTTTCTAGCATGCAATCACAGGATTACCATGCGATGCTGCAGAGCTCTGTGTCTGAGTTCAAACACAACACATGACATGAATTAAATCCAATGTCTGAGTCATGAAAATACATTTCATGGCTCTGAGAAAAACGTTTTGACCTTATTGCTTTCCAATGAAAACTATCACATATTCTTACACTGTCAATCAGTTCTGGGGGTGAGATTTTCTGTGTAATTTAGGCAAAGTTGTCTCTTAAAAAGCCAACCAGAAGTAAGTCACCCATGACCAAGCAGCTGTCCATTTATTATAAAACGAGAATCCCTATGCAAGAAAACTTTTAATAGCCCTCAACTCTGTACATCAAAGTGTCTTTTATTGTATTTTAAGGGGATCCAGTGAGTGTTAAATGTGCTTCCCTCATTAAATGTCACTAACTTAAGCATATCCATGAGTCATGCTGGGAGGCTTTCCATAATGTGGGAGCTAAAGCGTTTTCTCGTGGTAAACACATGTATATAGAGTCTTAGCTCATTGCTGTTCAAATTCATTAAATCTTGACTTGAGCTTTTATAAGACAAATGTAAGGTACAAATACCAGTGGAGAAAAACAACATTTTACTATCACACATTTTAAACAGTCGGATTAATTATCCAAAGAGAGGCTACAGCAAGCTATTTGACCGTTGTCAAGCGTCTCTTGTTAGTAGGACTAACGGGATCTCTTCGGCGGCACTTTCTGCTGCTAATTGGGCCCCGAAGCCACCGCTATAGGCTGGTAATTGTGCCATTGTGTCTGCACATTTGCACTTCACTGCTTTGCCCTCCTGTGACTAAAATTCATACGGGGGCCCACGGGTTGGTAGTGTGTCATGCTTCTATGTGTGGGTGTATTGTGGAGAAGCGTGGGGGGCTTTTGATAGTAGAACATGTAAATAGCTTTTAGTTCACTTACTCTCTCAGTCTTTCCACTTGAACATTGATGGTGAGTTTATCTTCTACACAAGCAGTGTACAAATCAACCATTATATTAAAAACAAGAACATTGATGTATTGTACGGAGGGAGGCTCGTACATGTCTTGCTATCGCACATGCTCATTTGCATGGTTATTTGGAACCTCTCTGCTAATATGGTAATGAATAAAAGATACTGCAGGTGGTTTCACAATCTTCAATAAAAACATTTATTATAGAAGCTCAAACTTCACTTTCAATCAATATTGCCTAAGAACATGTTTTCCTTCCTACTATTGTAAAAGAATTACAGCGTTACGTAGCCTAAAGTCCTGAAAAAGTGTGCCACGTTTTTATCTTTTTACATAAAAGTAGATCAAATATGTTAAAGTGAGAATCTTTAAACTGGTTAATTAAATGAAATGCATTTATTTAGCACTAAATATTGAAGATAGATTGACTGTCAGCAGTCTCTCTCTCTCTCTGTAGGTTTCATTGAAGCTGCTAACACCACTGTGTGTCTGCAGGGACCCTGAGAAGATCTCACAGTTCTTGCTCACTTCCTGTTTGCTGTTCATCTACTTCTGAAGCCAACTCTCAGGTTGCCTGTTTATGTTGGCATCCCACGTGTTCGCTAATAAAGCCTTGGCATTGTAAATACTTTCTTTCATTCACTTCCTCCTTTCTTTTCTCTACTGTTGCAGTGTTAGGGTTTGCCAGTGTTTAAATCACAGGCCTGTAACAAAACATTTTGTTTTGATTAAAGGCACATTTCTCACTCAGATTGCTTGAGGCATGTACAGAATTGGCATACACATATTTGGAACATTGTGTTCTTCTGTGTTTTTAACAGTGGTACCCACCCAATCTCACTAATCAACTGTGGTGTATGCACGTTTCCTTTACAGTATTAATAGAAACAATCTATGGGGATTTTAAACACCATTTTAGTCTGAAACCAGAGGCCAGTCTGCTCTGATTGGTTAGCTGGCTGGCTCTGTTGTGATTGGTCGACCGCGATGTACTGCCCCTTAGCCTACCATGTGTTCATTTTTTTCACCATAATACCATTTAAAGAAAATTATGATTATGTCTCATTATCCCAACTTTGTGAAAAAGGTCATCATCTATGGAGACTTATTTATTTCCTGCTGTCATTAGCATCTCAACTCAGCTGCATTTCTGCATTACCTCCGATAGCGATATCACTATTGCTGAGTGCCTCAAAACAACTGCTGCTGGCTGCCTGAAGTATAAATGCATTTAAGAGGCCTGTTTCCGTGCTACAAAGCTTTGAAATGTGTTTTGAATTTAAGAGAAATAACATTTGATTATTGCCTCGCAGCGCACCACCGCTAGATCAATCATAAATGGCAGTGTGAACAACAAACAAACATGGAGCCTCAGTAGTTGAGCTGAGGGGAGGGGAAAGCTAATACAGAAAGATTTGAAAGCAATTGTTCTGTGATTGAAGTGCAGCGCTCCCCAGCCTCAGGCTATCAAATAAAGTCTGATCCCTCTTCCTCAATAACTCCCAAAATCTTTTAATGAGACCAAATCCTTTTAACTCATACTGCCGGAGTTATGAATATAACTGTGTATATGTGTTTGCCAGTTTGTGTGTGTGTTTGCACAGGAGAGCTGAGAGCCGTTTCCCCCTTCTGTCGGGGTGGAAAGAAGAGCAGCAGTTTCCTCTGGAGGAGAAATCACATCAAAGACATCAAAAGACCAAAATCACTGAGCGTCAGGCCGAATGAGTATCATCTCACAAGACCAATGAGAGTGTGAACTGCTGCTGGGATAAACCAAATACCACCTCAGAGATTATTAAAGCTGAACTGCAGATGACCTATAAATGAGAAACACTATTTGTTCAATGTATTGCACCTGACAGACTTAGAGCTTTAATTAAGCAATGGCTTCAGTCTCAGAAGTAAACGTATGACCTCAGTGTGACTGGGACATAACATTTTAATTCGTTTTTTAACTCCCATTTTATATGCTTATATCCCAGCCTGGTAATCTTATTAATAACAGGTGATTTAATTTCACAGCAAAGTGCCAGTAACTACAGATCCTTTATCTGCAGAGGAAAATGGTTCGTTTAGCCCTAAAATAACCAAATAAACACAAGAACACCACAGAAATGTTAGCATGGCTCTAGAGACTCTTGTTTTTAACAATGTGAGGGTAGCCTTTTCATGACCCTCCTTGTGACTGAGTGAAGCCCCCCACATGCTATAAAAGGTCACAATCTATCAATTCAGTTTACAAAGTCATCCAACCCCAGAAAACATGGTGTGTGCAACCTAACTCCATGAATACCATTTGCTTACAGAGCATCACATCATTTCACTTGCTTTGCAAAACAAACTATATGCAAGCTATCTCTTAAGCAATGCCTAACCTCAAGTGAATTCCAAATGAAAGGTTGCGATTGCTCTGCTCGCTTCTCTGCCATCCTGCAGCTTTTAATTAAACATTAATCACTGGGAAGGCGTAAGAGCCCTTTACCTCGCCCCCTGCTATTAGATTGTTTGGCACTGACGCAATGCACGGCATGTCTAAAGGAAACAGCCTAGGAACTGTTGCATTTCAAACATGAGATGCTTAAAAGAATGTGGGCACAACTGTTGAAGTACACCAAATATAGTATCTTCAAACTACTGGGTGGAGAGAGGAGGCCAAGACTACGATAATACTATTGCAAGTTAAAGTCACTTTTAGGAGGTAAAACTTGTGTAAATGTGTACCGAGATAAAAGTTAACAGTAAAGTGGAGGGAAGGAGGGTAAATCAAATGTATCTGACGAGGTTATATGATAGACCTGTACAGTAAAGGCTTCCACAATACACCATAAAGCCCATATATCCTAACCAACAGTACATTCCTGATGGCACTTTGCAGCCCTACAGTACGACTGATTATGTTTTAAACAGCTGTCCTCGGTGTAGCATAACTTAAAACAACCAGAAAACAGGAAAACAACTAAATTACACAAAACATACCAACAATTAAAAAGAGCTTGGCACACCATGGCATGTGCAACAAGCACATCAATCAATTAACCTGCCTCTTCTAATTGAGTCAACAGCAGAATATAAACACATTAAACCATAGAAGCAGCAGACCCACATTATAAAGCATAAACAGAGCAGCAGACTTTGAATGCACATCACACAAATACTGTTGTTCACCATCGGAGCTATAGTTTGTTTACCCACCTGTACAACTCCATTCTGTGAAGTCCTCCTCTGTTCCAGGTTCAACTTCTTTTCAGCAAAACCCAAATCATAGCAGTCCATTCAGCCTTGCTTCCCATGAGCTCCTTCGTTTGTTTGTGTGTTTTTACATTTTTAGTTAATTGAGACTGTAGTTACAACTGAAACAGCTAAAGTCTTCTAACACCAAAGTGAAGGTGGAAGTTTTAGGATGAACACAGAAGCATTTCAGCATTGAACTAGCAAGTTAGGTGGACCGGTGCACCTGTCGAGCACGCAAAAACGTGGGTGCGTTTGATTTGTGTGACGTCGCGTGCCCACCGGGTGGTGCATGAAACCCCTGAAGTGTTTGCACTTTCTGTGACCTTGACAAACAATTCAATTTCAGGATAGGATATGTTTTTATATGTTTTGAAGTTATAAAGATGGAAAAGGCTGCTGTGTTAACAACAATAACACAGCACAGAAATTCCACACTGACTCGAAGAGATTGTCGGACTACAAATTGTGAACATTTTAACCAATAACTCCGCCAATATGGCACTACAATAACAAAACTCATTTTAGAATTTGTACAGTAGGCCTACTAGTGTTTCAAATACATTGTTTCTGGTGTTACTTTGTACCCCTGTTTCTGACAGGTGTGTGGGTATGTTTAAAAACAAAAAACACAAATTAAGTAAAGTAAATGGATGTTTGGTGTTTTTTACTACGCCGAGGACTATGATGCTTTCCTAATTTGCTATCACAGAATAATTTGTTTACACAAACTTCACAACAAAACAACCGTGTTACTGTCATGAGACTGAAAGTATAGTTTTACTTTAACCCTCTGCTTTTATTGGCCCGGAGCAGCTACTTAACTTGTTTGGCCTTGGGGCCACTTTTTGCAAAACGACAGGAGGCTAGGGGCCCAGTATAAATCAGTTTTCTTTTCTTCCACAAGCTCTGTGAGACATGATGTATTTCTATGTAGCCTCGCACCTTATTTACATTAAAGGTACAAAAGAAAATTCCCATTGTGAGTCAATTTATCTCATTGTGAATTAGAATTGAAAATGTTCGAGGGGCCACTTGGCATACTATCAAAGAGGCCGTAAATTATGGATTACTTATAGGCACTAATATGTGACATACAATACAAAAAGCATAATCAATGTGTACTAAAAAATAGAACAATGACCTCCACATAAATGTCCAGTTCTCACAGCCATTAGGCTCCTTCCTTCTGTCTCTTCTCAGCGGTGTCAAACTGATTTCTTCTCATGCCTGATGGGTCAAAGGAAATGCATGATGACCCATTTCAGCCACGGGTGTTTAACTTGTTTAATCTGCTCTGGCATAAATATCTGGTGTACAAAGCTTCACTAACTCCAGTCTTTTTTTCCGGCTGATCACAGGGCAGAAGCCGGGCTGCTGTGTCTGTGACTGACAGCAAATGACCTCCGAAAGCTATAAATGCCCGTTCCTCTTTGTGCACGGCTGGATGGAGGTGTGGACTGACCTTGTTTTCACCCTTTTTTAATGACAAAGTGTTCATCTGCTAGGAGGGCCGGCTATCTGTTAACTGCTACTTCCTCTGAAGTTGGGAAGGTCGTTATCAAAGGGGAGAGACTAACATTAAAGAGCTCACGGTCCACTGAACTGAAGGATACTCATTAAGAGACAAGCTGCATGTACACATACATTCAGATGAGACAACATAAAGGATAACTGTTATTTCAACCTGGGCCGTACATTCCTCCTGGCAATAATAATAATAATAATAATATTAACCTTTCATCTGACAAGATAATTGCTGTAAATGTGATCATACAGCTACTGAACACACCCACACATTAGCCAAATGGATTCAGAAGACAAATGAGGCAAGTGGTGGAATTCTGTCTTGAAAACAGCCATCACCATTTACAGACGAACATTTTGGGATTATTTACAACATTTTCAGGGAAATCAATATCAGCTTTCTCCCAGAAGAAATGTGGTTTGGTAAAACTTTCATCTAATGGATCCTGGATATTCGCAGTTTTTAGCATTAACTGTGAAGAATGTAATGTAATCATCTGCAATAAAAGATACAGACCCCTCCAAAACTATTTGGAACAGCAAGGCCAATTGCTTTATTTTTGCTGTACACTAAAACAATTAGGTTTGACATCAAAAGATGAATATGAGACAAAGGGTCAGTATGTCAGCTTTTAATTCCAGATTCTAGATCTGTTAAACAACTGAGAAGATAGCACCTTTTGTTTAAACCCACCCATTTTTCATGTGTATTGCAACATGTGACTGACAGGTGTTTTTTGTTGCCCAGGTGTGTCCTGCTACATTGATTATTCAAACAATAAATAGCACTGCATGTCTACTCTCAGTTTGAGCTTTGGGTTTTGCCTGTGCAGACTGCATTTTTTGTTAAAGCGGTGTAACCAACATGAAGACCAGAGGACTGCCTATTGGAGAAAAGCAAGCCATTTTGAAACTGAGAGAAGATGGAAAATCCATCAGAGCCGTTGCACAAACATTGGCCATAGCCAGTACAACCATTTAGAATGTCCTTAAGAAGAAAGAAACCACTGGTGTACTGAGCATCAGACTTCAAACTGGACGACGGAGGAAAACATCAGCAGTTGATGACGAAACATTGTGAGAACTGTAAAGAAACATCACCAACAACCTCCAGAGGGCAGGAGTGAAGGTATCACAATCCAGCGTTAGCAGAAGACTTTGGGAACAAAGGTACAGAGGCTACACCAGAAGATGCAAACCACTCATTAGCCATAAGAATAGGATAGCCAGATTTGAATTAGCCAAAAACCACAGAGACGAGGCTCAAACGTTCTGGGAGAAAGTTTTATGGACTGATGAGACAAAGCTGAACCTTTACCAAAGTGATGGGAAGGCCAACGTGCGGAGAAAGAAAGGATCTGCTCATGATCCCAAACACACAAGCTCATCTGTGAAACATGGAGGTGATGTCATGGCTTGGCCTTGCATGGCTTCTTCTGGACGGGCTCAATGATCTTCATTGATGATGTAACACATGATGGCAGCAGCCAAATGAACTCAGAAGTCTACAGAAACATTTTGTCTGCCAATTTAAAGAGAGATGCAACCAAACTGATCTGGAGATCCTTCATCATGCAGCAAGACAACAACCCAAACACACTGCCAAAACAACCAAGGAGTTTATCAGGGAAAAGAAGTGGAAGGTTTCAGACTGGCCAAGTCAATCTCCAGACTTAAACCCTGTTGAACGTGCATTTTATCTGCTGAAGAGGAGACTGAAGGGAGATACCCCCCGAAACAAACAACTGAAAGAGGCTGTGGTGAAAGCCTGGAAGAGCATCACAAAGAAGAATGCAAACGTTTGGTGATGTCAATGGGTCACAGGCTTGATGCCGTTATTGCAAGCAAAGTACTTGCAACTAAATACTAAGTATTATTCACTTTTCACACTTTTTTAAGTCTGTTCCAATACTTTTGCTCACTTGAAAAATGGGTTTAAACAAAAGGTGCTATCTTCTCAGTTGTTTAACATACTGTATCTAGATGTAAATACCTGGAATTAGAAGCTGAAATACTGACCTTTTGTCTCATATTTATCTTTTGATGTCAAACCTAATTGTTTTCAGTGTACAGCAAAAATAAATCAATTGGTAGAGCTGTTCCAATAGCTTTGGAGGGGACTGTATGTCAATTATGATTTGAAGTGTAGAAATGCTAAGGCAAACTCAGTGGACATTTTCAAACGACAGCTGAAGATATATTTTAGATTAGCTTTTTTTATTATCAACATCCTCCTTTAATTAATTGGTCTTTTAATCTTTATTATTCTTTTTATTTATTGTATAGGTTTTTATATTTAATTGTATTTATTCATTTTGTCTTATGTCTTCCTTTATTTTACCGAGAGGGTTATCTATAATGAACTTTTAGATCATTTTTTATTTTATTGTACATTGTTATTAGCATACCTTTTATCTCCTTGTGTCCCTTCAATTGTTATGTTATGCCTTTATGCTGCATGTATAAACACAGTTTTAACTTTTGACCTGAAGTGAAAGTCTTGTTCTGTGATGTTTGCCATGTTGTGAAAGCACTTTGAGCTGCACCTGGTGTATGAAAAGTGCTATGGATATACATATTATTAATGATATAATAATCTAAAGAAAGTCCAGATGCCTTTGACAAAGCACAAATGGGGCGAAGCCTGCGAGCTAGTTCAGACAGTCAACTCCACCAATGATACATTAACACGTGACGCACCTCGTCCCTCTTACAACCAACCAATCACATTCTCCTAAACATGCCGCTCTATTTAAACTGCCAGGTCTTCCTGCCTCTGCCTCGCTATGCTGCTGCTGCCACTGCTGTGTTCACTTGCTATTGCTACGTTCATGTTCCTGCTGCTGTGTTTCATGTTGCTGCTGCTCGCCTGCCCCCCCACCACCCCAGCTCCACCCCAGCTTCCACCCCAGCTCCCACCTGTAGGCTCGGGGGATAGTTATCTAATCATCACTCAATGTTCTTTGTAAATCTATGGAGTGATGAGGCCCGAGCCTCGACGCCAAACTCAAACTATATGCTGCTTCTAATAAACATATTAAGAAACACGTGAGTTCTCTGACTGAAATATATGTAAATGTAAAAAATGTGGACTACAGGATCTCTTGAAACATAGATTTGTAATCTCAATGAGAAATATCCTGGTAAAAGAAAGGTAAATAAAATATAACTTTAATTAAGAAGAAGTGGGAAGAAGTCAGTCTATGAATCTACTTATTGTAATTACATTTCTGTGTGTGCAAAATCACACAACTCTTTTCAATGCAATGATTAAAAGAATGTATTATTCAGTTTCTGAATAATTAAAAAAACGTATTTGTTGTTCAAATTTGGTAAACATTACTGCGAGTCACACTGAGATTATGTTCGCTATCTAGACCCCATTTACACGGGAACGCAAACGAAACGCAAACGAACCGGATTCGGTATAAAAAAAGTCTTCCGTTCACACGGATACGGCTCAATAAACGTGTCCCTTCACACGAGACTGCTCAACCCGCTGGAGACACTGTAGTACATATGCCGGGCCTGTAAGTGGCGCTGTACTTCCGCCACAAAATACACCAAAAGCAGCGAAGAAGACCCCGAGCATGGTTACCATGGTTGCCTGGTTGCCCTTCTGTTTATTCTCCGCGGTGGATTTAGCAACATGTAGTTCATGTAGTTCTCCACGTCCACTTGTTGCTGATGGTTGTGGTAGAGGAGCTGTAGATTTTGCACTAACATCTGTAGCATGGTCAGTAGCAGTAGCTACTGACAGTAGCTACTGACAGTAGCTACAGCAGTGAGCAGCAGAGGTGGGGAGAGGCAAATGATCATATAGGACGTACACACGGAGCCATTTGGCCCCCCAGAGCGTTCCGTTTGCAGATCTATCCACCTTGGGACCCGTTATCGTTTTAGGGGTCTGTTTCCGCGGTTCCGTTGCGGCCTCAAAAGCAGCGGATACAACCCGTTTTGTTCCCGTGTAAACAGCACACTAGTCACCACAGGTTAAGGTAACTAATCCCTTAGTTTGAAACCTACACAACAGCATACCCATCCATTATCCATTACCCAATAGATATACGGCCTCTCCCTCACACGCACCACATGGACACCTAACTGTCCTCTATAATTAAGAGGGACAAAGAAGGAAAATGAGGGTCCTATTGAGAAGCAGATGGGTGTGTTGAACTAATGAGTGAGCCTTTTGTTGAGGATTACCAAGCCGTCACGGTGCAGGATCACAGAGAACCGCTCCCCCCTGCTCTCACGAACACCATCAGATGCATGTCACACACTCCTCAGGTACTGGAAGATATGGCCCTTAGTGTAGCAGTACCTCACCCCCCCCCCCCCCCCCCCCCCCCCCCCCCCTCAGTGAAGATGCATATAAAAATGACCATCAAGAAAAACATTGTCGGACTCTCTTCCTTTCCGAGCAGCTGATGTAGCCAAACGCCACACAGATAATCAAACACATTTTTCACTTCTCATACAAGCTAACACACAAAGCTTACACGCTCTCCTGTAATGCTGTTGTGCCAACATCATCACAGGAACAACTGATGACTCTGATGACAGAATGAATGGAGCAGTGCTGAAAGAATGGCCGTGACAAATGGAACACCGTGCAGCAATACCTCCAACAGGTGGTGTAACAGACGCTGGATGCGGTGTCTTCAAAGTTCCTATTCACCTTATTTAAACAATAAGACAAATAGCAAACATTTTAGAAGCATACAGGTGTTGGCTAACCATAGTCGGCAAGCTTAATGCAAATAATTACCAACTATAGTGTACAAAGAAAGGGATAAACGCAGAAACGCAGTCAACATGGATTTATTTGGATCATTTTGTATCGACTTGTGCACACCCCCAGGCAGTGTTAGTTGTTTGAATTAAAAGTATATGGATTATCAAGTTTATCCCTTTGGACATATTCTCACCAATAACATCAATATCCTCTATAGGAGAATTTTTTTTCTTTTGTTTACAAAGGGGGAGAAAACACTGTATGTGCTTGTTTTCTGTCTTTTTCCAATGAATCTTATATCATCTTATTACTTCTTCATCTGTGGTGACGCCTCCAACCTCAGTGTGGGAAAGTAGAGTCAGATGCACCCCAGATGTGGTGCATGTGTGCATCGTCAGTATTTATTTTAATTTCTAAGATAATTACTACCATTACCACTTGGGTATGAAATTGTTTATTTGTTAAGTCTATGTAGAGCTCATTGGTGGTTCAAATACAATAGTGCTTTACAGTATATGAGGGTGCCTAATGTTGCAGGTTTGATATCATATATTTCTTTGCCTTGAGAAAATGAGAGAAATGTTTGTGTTTTAAAGTCAGGGAAAACACTGTATGTCTTTCTCTGTAGTGTCACATCATTTATTTTAAGTATATCTGTAGAGGCGCCTCCCACCTAATTTTGAAAAGTAGATTTAGATGTTGCTTAGATGTGGAGTTGAATCGCCGTCAGGATTTATGTCAATTTCTTGATCATTATTACCATTACCCTTTAGGGTGGATCAGGGCCGAATTCACCATATACATTGGGGACACATCCCCCCCAATATTCAGATACGCTCAAAATGTCCCCCCCCCCCCAATATATAGCCTAACTGATATAATTTTTTTTAAATACAATTGCTATTCTATGACTTTTTTATTTTGGCTATTTGTATACTTGAAAATCTTTATTTTCTGTTATTGTGAACTTCACCAAAATGATATATTCTTTTCATATGTAAATTGGTTCCGCCTTTGTTTGTTTATGCATATCTTTATTTTGTACCCGGGGGTGTATTTCACTGTCGCACGTCCGAGTCCAGCTTCAGTTAGCGTTGATGCTCCAAGCATGTCAGTCATGTTTTAATTTGCCCTCCATCAGTTCTGGTATCTTTTTCTAGTTAGCTCTAAAGTAATCTATATTATTTTATTTCGTAATGGTAATGTTAATGAACCCTCCGGTTTAGCTTCTTTGTGTAGATAACTTGTAGTTCTGATGTTAAAACCGAACTTTTCAGGAATAGTAGCTAGGGGAGTGATTTGTAAAATATGCATAAAGAAAAAGTAAATCTGTTTACAGTTCTGTTTCATATGGATGTTGAGAGATGTATCCATAGATTTAGTCCCTAATGTTGCTCTCAAAGTGCACCAGATTGATGCATTTAACTTCAACATTTAAAAAAAAATCACCCACATTGAGGATGCTTCCGCCCATGCCTGAGACAGTTTCGTGAATACTGTTGTTTTTTGCCCCCACGGGCAGGGGCATGGGGTTTAACAGGTTTTAAAGTATCCCATGTGTTAGTGAATTTTTATATCTTTTCCTTTAGAATAGCAGGAAATTAGTATTCAAATGTTTGATTTAAAGGTAGGGTAGGTAAGTTTGAGAAACCAGCTTGAGTGCGCTAGAATTTGAAAATACACAACCGGAGAAAATCTGCCACTTCCTTACAGAGCCCCTCCTCCAACACACATGGACGCGCACATGACCAATGAGGGCACGAGATAAGTTTGTGCACAGATTCAAGGCTGACAGGCAGGTCGGCCATCCAGTTATTTTAGCCGGGCCGGCTAAAATGATTGGTCGTGCTTTTTACAGTATTACGGCTTTCACAGATGACATTTTTTTATGGATTTTTGTCAAAGCACTCCATATTCCATGGAATATAACAACAAGTGTATCTCGAGCCGGTTTCTCAAACTTACCTACCCTACCTTTAATTTTTGGTCCCCCCCAATGTTGACTCCATGGTTACGGCCTTGGGGTGGATGATATAACATGTATGAAGTTGTTTACTTGAAGTTCAGTGGTTGTCCTGGATAAGTATGAAAATAAAATTGCTGATAAACTTTTATGTCCTAAGCAAAGGTCACGTTAACCGAATATCTTCCGTCGGAAAAATCTGAAAGCAGTCCGTCATTTTGACAGATTAGAACAAACTCAGAACAGCGCCAAAGTTTCCCTGCAGCGAGGCTCCGGTGTTTTGCCGTGTTATGCTTGCCCGTCAAAAAGGAAATGATATAGTTTCCAAACCTAACTTTGCCGTACAAATCATTGAAATGTCTGTGAGTTTTTGCTTTACGCTGTGCGCGCTCCCGCGAGGTGCAGTGGGCATGCATAACACGGCGCTACAGTTCACGAGCCCGCGCCCCATCCCCCCCCCCCGTTGTACAGACCGACGGGTAATAATGGATTTTGACGGAAATGTTAAAGGTCCCATGGCCATTTCTACTGATCATAATTCCATTGTTGAGGTATACTCAAATAGATTTATATTGTGCAATTTTCCAAACTCACATTGGTTTCTCATACAGCATCTCTGTATAGTATGTGTATTCACTCTCTGTCCTAAACGGCTTGTTGGAGCTCCTGCCCCCCCCTCCCTGTGAGCCCAGTGGCCGTCTGCGAGACAGCGAGACACAGCGAAACCAGCCCGAAACCAGCCCGACACCCACAGCCTGGCTGGGAGTTTGTGTGTGTGCTCACACACCGACTCACAGCCTTGCCGCATCCCGCCGTCTCAGGGAGGAGAAATCGGCGGAGCTGCAGCTGAGAAAAGATTGAGTGTGTGTGTGTGTGTGAGGAAGTCCGCGGATTGGTCCATTTGGACCAATCCTCGGACTTAACGTAACGGCTCCGCGGACGTAATGTAACGGCTCCACGGATTGGTTCATTTGGACCAATGGGTCCATTTGGGTATTCACACGTCACAGAACCCAGGAAGAAAACAATGGAAAAAGAGAAATCTCCAACGAGGCGTTCTGGGGCAGCATAGACAGGTCTTTTCTGTGTTAGAGTTTTACTCGCTACAGGGTGTACTTTGAGGGTTTGTGACTTTGCAGACCGTTTACATGCAGAAAAACCTTCATAACACACAAGGGGACGGGTAATAACCGTAAAAGCATGACATGGGACCTTTAAGATCCTGTCCGTCAAAATGACGGGCAGCGAAAAAGTCTAGCGCCACCACTGGTCCTAAGAGACTTCTGTAGGCTACTAGAAATTCACAAAGAAATCCCTATAATAACAATGTTGGCAGAGTTTTTAATTAATGCTGCGTTTACGTCACAAGGAAGGAACAAATTTGCCATTTTCCAGCTTGTAAAAGCAACATCCAAGTAGCTGAGATGGATCCAACTTGGCTTTACATAGAATGGAAATGTAGGAAAAAGGAAACAAACATGAATGGCTTGTGTCAACCAAATCTAACTATTATAGGGGAAATAAATCCTTATTTAACCCTTTTCTTGTAGCTAATTCTGGATAAATATGAATTTCTGGTACATTGTAACCTTCACTGCCGATCTGACCTTCACACCTTGGCTTCTTGCTGGGACACTGAAGCTGTCTAATGTCTGAGTGCTGTAATTAGCATTTATTTTGGGGTAAACATCATTGCATTTGGCTTTGGCCCAGATGCATGAGACTGTGACTTAAAAGGGACACGATGAGTGAAACCAATTAAATCCAGGAAAATAAAGCTCAGAGCATATGTCACTTAATATGTCACTTCAAACGTAACACAGCATTCTTTGCAAAGAGAAGCTGCTCAAACATGTTTCAGGGAGTGTTAAATTCACACTGACATATTTTGTTTACGAGAATTTTTTTTATTGAAAGTCTAACTAATTTGGAGGAAGTTGTTGTAGATTTTATTTTCTCCTGCGGGTGTGAACAGTCAGTATATTTATTGAGTCTGGCGTGTCACTATATTTCACCCCAAGAGAAATCTAATAACCTGTATATATGCTGTATATTGTTCAGGGTTTCTCATAAAAGCATTCCTCACCGGGATAAGCTTTAATGGCTGTTATTTATATTTGGGCCGGGCAGGTTTATTCTGTGCGCCTACAGAAATCATTACACTTCCCCTTGGGAAAGACTTTAGCGACGCGTGTTTCACCCTGGCAGATGACTCAGCGATAATATGTTTCCCCTTTATTGGTTTTTCCTTTGGCATTATTGGTTACCTTCCACCGAGGTCATTAAAAAACAACTAGGGGAGAGAGACACAGGCCACATACAGTACTGGTTTCCTTACTGTGTAATGAGGAAGGAACTACTTCTGATTATTGAATCCACACTGAGCGAAGCTGCGGGAGAGAAACACTAAAGAGCTATTAAGTATGTAACACTATTTTAGTTGTAATATTGGGCTTGTAAGGTTTAGTAAAGGAACTCAAGGATATTTACACTATTGGCACACACACTGAAAAGAGATCCAACTTGATAGAGTTATCAGGAAATGAAAAGACTTTTATCATTTTATCAGGGAATGATATCAGAGTGTCAGTTGAACTGGAAGTACCCAGATGGCTGGTTGGCATTGATCATAGTTAGAGCCTCTGTTTGTTCAATAACACCTGTCAAACAAACACAAAACACAGCTTCTAAACATAGACATATGACATGCATACAAAACGTTAGTTTTTTTAATAAAATGTGCTCTTCCCTTTCTGCCATTTCTCCTCAAACAGCTGTTAATGGTTTTGAAAGTTTCCCTTAGGCAGAGCTGAAAAACTTGCAGAGGCACATAAAACACAGGAACATTTTCATTATATCCTACTTTATGGTCCATAAAATCATGGTAAAAACGGCTGCTCACTGAAGCATACAAACTGTTTCAAAAGTGATTATGTGAGGGCCCAAAAAGAGATGATGGAAGAGAGGGTAATCTTCAATTTAACAGCAAGTATAATGAGAAGAATGGTGAGTGAAGAAGAAAGAGTTCCAAACAGAGGCTTGACCACATTTCCTTTTTCTTTTTAGTGTAAAAGATCAGGAAGTGGAAGCAACACAATATCCTTTTATAAGGTTTGAAAACGCATTTTCAAAAAGATCTAAGCATATTAGAGTAGAATATTAGCCAGAGAAATAACGGTATGATCTGATTACAGTGCAACAATAACCAAAAATGTAATAAAGCAGGCGCAGACAGAAAAACAGTTGAATTTACAGCAGACCTCAGATGTTCCAGATTTGTGGTGCAGAGAAACTAACGACTATGTTTCTTTAACCCTTAGAAGTGAAACAGTCCCAGATGACATGAGAGGCCGTAAAACTGAAACAGATCAGAGGTATTTTGAGCCTTGAGTATTTTAAAATCAATACTTAAAAATGAGAAGAAGAAGTAGAAGAAGAAGATGATGATGAAGAAGATCAAACATTTGGTGGTAGTGGATGGTTCAGAGGGTAATGTTATAAAAAGAAAATATATGCAAATTACACCCTTTTGTACTGGTTCATTACGACGATTATCCACCTCTGCTCTCATTAATTTAGACTGAAATGTTAAGGAGTGGATAAAATACAAATAAGGTTTAATCAAGTTCATGTTAAATTATTAAAATCATTACACGGTAATTAAAGCATTGATTAGCACTTGATGTCATTGCAAATTGCATTTCATAAAGCAAAATGCAATAAGATAGAAAACAGGCTGAGGAGTGCGGTGACAGGGAACGAGTGGGTGTTAGTATGCAGCACCTTGTTGAAATAATAAGGCACACATGGGGGTAGAGCAGGGAGCCTGTTGATCTCAGGCATCTGCTCTTCTGTCTAAAAAGGGAAAAAGCAACAGAGGCACAGGTGAAGCATGTGAAATACATTACTGCTGTCAGGGAAAGCCAGAAAGCTCCAATTAGGTTAGCTCAGTTTTTATTTTTAGCCTTTTCTTGAGAGACAGGTTGTGATTAGTTGGGATGTTTATACCCATAAAAGTTTAATGTATTCTGAAATGTATGTAAAAATAGTTATGTATTAATAAAACATACATTTGGTGACAAAAATATTGCCTTCATTAATTCGATACGGATGTGTTTTTGGTGATTGCAATCTAGAGGTGCAGTCTGAAAGAAAATCATTAACATTCATGCACCTGCTCTACCAACTGTCACGGCTGGAAACTGCACATCTGTTGACACTGCATTCAGACCAGAGCCATAAAACTGAAGTGATATTTGTACACAGGCGTAACATTGGTGTTTGTGCTTCAACCACAGTTTTTTTATTCTATAATATTGTACTCTCATCTTCACTTAGCCCCATTTAACAGCCGAAAGAAAAACAAAGCACTGTGTCAGTCAATAAAAGTTATTTTTATCAATGCGGACATGTGCTTGTGCACAAAAAAAGAGACGTCTTCACATAGATACACTTTTATGTACAACACAACCCTTCACAAAGCACTGTTAAACTCTTTCGTACTGTAATGAATAAATAAAAGCACAGGCATATAAGGTAATACAATTACAACAACATACTGCCACTGCATTATAACCCATTAATAACAGTAATTACATGTATCTTTTAGTGTCTGTAAGAAGAAGAAGAAGAAGAAGAAGAAGAAGATACACTTTATTAATCCCTTACAGGGAAATGTCTTTGAAGGGACATCTAAAGCATTGGCACAGGGACCTCTTTACACATAACAATGCCCATGAGATTATATGTAAATATACAACATGAATATTCAAGTGTAATAGCTTATAGCATTAGCATGACAGCATCAATACGGCAATTTACTGTTCTGGGAACTTACAAATATAATTTCAGGACAATATATTCAACCCTTTACAGCTTGTATAAAGTAATGACAGAAACAATAGACAGAGGGGTCTAAAGCCATCCTAGCAGCTCTATGAGGCTGTACTGAGGCATAGTGGTGCTTTGAGCTAAATGCTAATGTCAGCATGCTAACATGCTTGCAATGACAGTGCTAACATGGTAATGTTTTTCATGTTTAACATCTTTCTTTAAAGGCCCGGACACACCAGCCCGATTTTGGGAGTCAGAGGCCGTCAGAGACCGTCAGAGGCAGTCGGGCATTCGCGGCGCCCTACTCAGGTTTGTGTGTCCCGCACCGTCGTCTCTTTACGGCACCTTTTCACACCTTCAACATGTTGAATCGGCCGCGGGAGGTCAGAGAAAGTCGGGACAAGCAATCACTCTGATTGGCTGTTCACACTACCGCTGCCTGCTGGTAAGGACAGTTATTGCCACTCGTCGACTGAAGTATTTGCGGTGTGTTCGTAGGCGGGCGGCGTAACCGCCGCAGGCAACGTAGCTGACGTAAAAGTCGGGAAAAGTCGGGACGCCTTCGGTACCGTTCTTTGGTCTCAGGTGGGTGTGAATAAATAAATGAATGAGAGAAATACAAATGTAGCGAATATAATTACATTTGTATAATAAATGGTTTAACATGTTTTCTTTCTTTCAATCTTCCTGCACCACATTTCTTTCCCCAAGGATAAGTGTGCTTAAAAATGCTTTCTCAGACTTTTGAGGATGAATGTCTACGTTCTGATAAAACCGACTTATTAGCACAGCTGCAACATCTCTCTTACAGCCTCATCTTTGCTTATTTCTCTTCACATGAAAAACGTGCTTCAGATAAAAATAAATAAATATTGGGGTTTGAAAAAACGTGGGACTGACGTTGTTGCACCTCATCTTTCAATCCTAATGTTCGGCTTGTACATAAACAGAAGCCGTCTGATAGACGAGGGGAAGTTTACTCGATGGTAAGACAATCACACTAGAGAGATACCGCCTGATGCTTCGCTTGTGATGGGTATACGCATTTTCTCTTCTTCTGTGGTAAACATAATAAATATAGTGCTTAAGGGACCTGAGAAAGAAAAGGAAAGAAGTAGGTATGGAAAGTAGCAGAGAGGGGAAATAGTGAGGCTGCAGGGACCCAGTCAATAAAGACCACACACATAAACACACACACAGAAAATAGACATTGTACACCCAGTAGTGCCTCGAGCTAAGGTGCATGACGCATGTGAGATTGAGTATGAAACACCCGTGTTTCTCGCTCTGTGTTCCTGGAAACTTTACACTTACAAAAGACCACAAAACATCTTTAAAATATAAAAGAAAAACATGACAAAAGACTGTTTCTCAGTGAAATGCTCACAGAAGCTACCCTGATTCCAATCCTGTTGCTTCATAAATGTCTTTAGATTTTTTCCAAGTGCTGTGTTGGCTGTTTGAGAGTCTGAAATGTTTCAACGTTCAGAGGTACACGATGGTTTCCTCACAGCCCTCCTCACCACCGCTGTCAGTCTCTAAGGAAACCAGAGCACGGAGGTCCAGCTGAGGGTCAGCGGGATGCGAGAGCAGAGGATACGGGTCAGCCCCGCTGGCTGTTGACGGCCATGTGTCCCCGATGTAGCTGTGAGGATCTGAGAGAGAGAAATACAAATATTAAACTGGAGGGAAGAACTGAATGTCATGTTATACATTTGAAGCTTCTTATGGGAATTTTGAATTGTTTTTAAATAAATGTCATCATGCTTTACAATGCCATAACCATAAAAAAAGTTATGCAATTGAACAAAACCCTCGATTTGCATAAAGTGATTTATTGGATTAAAATACATTTTAAGTCATTAATTTGCCTCCCTTTGTGTGCGGCTAGCAAGAGAGAAAACAGTTTTAGACTGCAGTGGAAATGTTGTTTTTGAAAGGCTAAATAATGGCAACAACTATTGGACTTCACAACACTCTGGAGTTATTTGAAATGTTTTGATCACACAAGACTGAAAAAGTCCTACACAGCCATCACCACTGGAATCTATTTCTATAAAGTGTAGAATACTAATATTAGTGTAGTAAAAGGAAGAAAAATGAGGTGCAGCATTTAAATGTTCATTTATAAGTCAAACGTTATGCATGAAGCTTTAAACTATTCTGTACAGCCCTATTATACTGTGTGTAGAAGACATGCATTGACCTTATCAATCATTCACTAACCAGTGATACATAATCACCAGGATTAATTGGTTAATGAGTTCAGTCTAATTGTTGCGCCCACTCTTCTAATCACTACCTGCATATAGATCAACCCCCCCCCCCCCCCGTTCTGCAGCGGAGCATGAGAGTGAGAATGAGAACAAAAAGAGGTTTTAACTATTTATCATATCTTTGTCAGCATCATCCATCGCCATGGTTAGGATTTCATGACTAACGCCTTCTCACATTTGACTGTTAACCAGAAGCGATGAGGAACATGGGTCCAGAAAGAAAAAGGAATTAACGAATATTTTACAATTGTAATACTGTGAACCATGCACATTCCTCTCTATATTTATATACTGCACATGTTTTATTTTTTGTATTGTGCTTAGTTTTTATATTTAAATGTATTGTAAATAAATAATACTTTTTTTTTTTTAAATAGTTTGTAAGATAGATTTCTATTGATCCCTGAGGACATTCGGGTGTTTAAGAAACCATTTTAAATATGTATTTGATAAATATTTTTTTGATAAAAATAAAAATATATTAAATATGTACTGCTGAAGTGTTTTTAAAGAAATGTGATATCTCCAGCTTCAGTTGTGTTCCCCTCAAGGATCAATAACATTACGATTTAATTAAAGGCGATCTGAAAGATAAATTGTTTTCATGTGTGGCCTCTAGTTGAGAAAGTGTGTGCTCTTACTTGTGTGTGCGTGGTGGGTGCTGTCTAGCATTAGGGCAGGTGTGCTGTCATGGTAACAGATGGCGTGAACTATACATTTCCTCATTGTGTCCCTGAAGGAAAGTGCCTTTGTTTGATTAATTATATAAGAGTCTGTTAGAGTGGATCTGTTAGCCACCATATAGGCCAGGCCTCTGATAGATGAGACATCAAGTGTGCAGCAAGATGATAAAAACACTCAATCTCTGTCTTCATCTATAAAGTAATACGATTTTAGCGTTATTAATATGTTGGAACACAGCATGCTATTAAAAGAAAGCACCAAAAAAATATCCATTTGTACGGGCTGCAGAACATTTGGAGAAATTCATATCAGTCTTGTATGGTTACCCAAACAGAAACCAGATGGCCGGGGTTATTAGAACGACCTGGAACATTGTGGATTCCCTTGCCAACATCATTAGATGCTTTGTAAGATACTACAGGAAAACTTAGTCTGTAACACTTCCTCTCTGAATTTGAGTTAAAGCTTTCTGGACAAGGCAATACAACACATCTGGTAAATGGAAAGAAATAAAAAGGATTTTTTAAAGCCATATGCGGTTGTTTTGACATCTTATGAGAATATATATTGTTCTCCTTCAGTACAAACGATCAGTAGCCTCTGTTATGACAACAAAACAACTTTAGGTTTAGGAAAAGCATAGGTAAAAATAAGTATGTTTGTTTCATATTTAAAAAGTTTAAGACACCCTATTGTGCTTTTTGGGGTTTCCCTTTTCTGTCGTTATATAGGTTTATGTGCATGTAAATGGTTTGCCAAGGCTAACATCCCTGTGTTCCCTCCAGAGGGAGTTTCTCTCCCACACACTTCCCCCCCCCCCCGCCTTTCCCAAAAGGATCTAATTCTCTGTATGTCAGTCTCAGTATTGAGAAAGAATAATCATTGGCATTTAACCATTACTGCGTAACCCAATGCTTTGTTAGAAAGTCACATTCCAGTGTATGTGTCACGCAGCACATTATCTATGTGAATGAAACTGCATACTGTAAAGAGCACCAGTCTCATCTCTCTTTTCTTCCTCAGCTAACTCATAATGCTCTCATCCTTTGTATGAAAAGGTGAGCAACAAAAAGCAGACACGACTCATCAGATGAAACGTCATCTCACAGGAAATTCCATCCAACTGGTTCACCGAGATTACATTGTGCAGGAACAAATTATGGAAATCCACTGAACGAAAAAAGGGTGTGTATTTGTGTGTGTGCATGAGAAGACATTTTCACATGCTCAGGTGAGAATGAGAAGTGAGATCGTGTTTTGATCAACGTGAGAGGCAGCACAATGGAGGATTTGCATTTGAAAGAGATTCCTCTTCTTTTCACACGATAAAAGAGATACCAGGTTCCTCTGCACAGCAGGCATCAGTGATCCGGTATGAAGAGGACTACACATCTGAGATTGCGCATAAAATACTCAAATGAGGCATAAAGGAGACATAAATCTAACAGGGATTTATGGGAAGAAGGCAATAATGATCCGATTGCATTTATAACATAATCGCCTGATCGCAATTATATGAGATGACTGCCATCATTTTTGCTAAATCGTTGGGTTCCAATTCCAATAAAAAGGGAATTTAAAGTTCAAACTGTGGCAACAAATAGAAAGTATCTATCTACTGGGTAACAAGTGCACAAGGTTCAAATATTGGGAGAAAGAGAGTTTGGGTCCAGCTCTCGCTGCCGTTGGACAGGTTCTTTTTTTTTTTGAAGAGGCCATATTTCACTCTTACAAAACAAGATGCTGACAGGAAGGTGCTGATAACAGATCTCTTTTTCTATAGCAGAGTTTCCCCTATGGGTTCAGCACTGTGTATGACAGCTCAGAGGTTAGTTATGCAAGTGTTGTAGCTTTCAACAAATGTACTAATTCGATTCATCTCATGAAAATGTTCAGATGGAAACATGGTAGCGTAGGTGATTTAATAAAAAGCTTAGTGTGTAGTGTGAGTTTAGCTAGTGTGTGGAAAAGAATGTGAGAAAAAGAGTGTCGGTAATAATGCTAAGAGAAAAATAACAGTTAAGTGTAAATAGAAGTGAGTATCAGTTGGAGGCAAAACAAAGTGTGTATCCCTGATTCATTTTTGAGTTCTTGAAAAAGAAAAATCACGCAACATTCTACCAATGCATAAGGTTAGCCTACACAACTGTTTTAGAACAAGTTATTAGAAATAAAACTGTGCAGCACAGCGAGAGGTGCAACACGGATTCGGAAAAATGTAAAGATGAATTGATACTCTTTTGGCAACGAACGCATCATTTGATGTGCAGCAGTTGAAATGTCCTACACAGATTGAGGTCTAGTTGCCAAGTCAAACACAAAAGCACTGTGTGGCACAAAAGAAACAGGCTTTTAAATTGTTAACCACAACTATTTGTGTGACAATCAAGTGTCAACTTAATATTCATGATGGTGACAGGTCTAATTGCAGGTCCTCATGGGACCCGCTGAGGAGTGCTTTGTGGGTAGATGTCAGCTGGAACGCGCCCTGGTGGTAGATGGCTGCCAAGGTTTCACCCCAGGCTTGTTAACGAGTGACTCAGGTTTCACTGGGGCTGGTGTGAGCGCTCAATAACGAGGAAAGGTTAATACGCTGATCAATGAGGAAGAGATTGTGCTGCCTGCTGTAGCCTCTGAACAAAACCAGCAACTCCCATCAGCCGCACTTAACTCTGACCCGGTTTATTAGAAAAGAGCAACACGACACGTGTAACCTGTAATGTTCCTGTGGAAATTAGAATGAGCGTGTTGCATGAATGGATTCGGAACGGGGACGGCGTAAACGTCAGAATGTATCCGACACCTCGCGAGTGAAACGCAGATGAATTCGCGTCTCTCATTTCCCTCCCCCCTTCTCCTGATGCGATGACAAGTCATGCTGTAATGAGTTTTATAAAGATTTCTTTAGATCGATGTCCCAATCAGTCCGCCATCGCCTCTGAACTGTGATTCACATGCTGTTGTCTGCCCTGCCAGTCGATAGATAGAGGAACCATTGATTTTCTTTCCCTTTGGCAGGTGGGGGCCCGGCTCACTGCTGCTGCAGGTGGAGGTGGTGAGGAGGGGGGGGGGGGGGGGGAGGTTTCTTTGTCAGGAGGCACTGATTAACTGAGAGGAGGACCGACAAGGCCTCACCAGGGATAGAGCTTTGAGAGCAGAGTATGTAAGTGTACGTGTACGTGTACGTGTGTGTGTGTGTGTACGTGTGTGTACGTGTGTGTACGTGTGTGTACGTGTGTACGTGTGTGTACGTGTGTGTACGTGTGTGTACGTGTGTGTACGTGTGTGTACGTGTGTGTACGTGTGTGTACGTGTGTGTACGTGTGTGTGTGTACGTGTGTGTACGTGTGTGTACGTGTGTGTACGTGTGTGTGTGTACGTGTGTGTACGTGTGTGTACGTGTGTGTACGTGTGTGTACGTACGTGTGTGTACGTGTGTGTACGTGTGTGTACGTGTGTGTACGTGTGTGTACGTGTGTGTACGTGTGTACACGTGTGTGTACGTGTGTGTACGTGTGTGTACGTGTGTGTACGTGTGTGTACGTGTGTGTACGTGTGTGTGTGTACGTGTGTGTACGTGTGTGTGTGTGTGTACGTGTGTACGTGTGTGTACGTGTGTGTACGTGTGTGTACGTGTGTGTACGTGTGTGTACGTGTGTGTACGTGTGTACGTGTGTGTACGTGTGTGTACGTGTGTACACGTGTGTGTACGTGTGTGTACGTGTGTGTACGTGTGTGTGTGTACGTGTGTGTACGTGTGTGTACGTGTGTGTACGTGTGTGTGTGTGTGTGTGTGTGTGTGTGTGTGTGTGTGTGTGTGTGTGTGTGTGTGTGTGTGTGTGTGTGTGTGTGTGTGTGTGTGTGTGTGTGCAGTAGGCTCTCATATGTCATGAGACATATGAGAGACTGGGTGAAACCAGTGCAAGCGGAGGTTTGTTTACATTCTCACAGGAAGCAGGTTTTCTCATTTACGTTGAGCAGCAGACAGGATGATACTGTTTCTCTACACCGAGGCACTTTAGTCAAGTAGTGTGGCGCTAAGATACAGGATATTAAACAAAACCAAACATTTAAATGATTAATTGAGCATAATTGATGCATTCATTAGCGGGAGTTTTTGCGTCCCTTGTAAGATGGTATCTGAAAACATAATATGGAAATTAATGAAGTTATGTGCTCAAAAATCTAATAAGCAGTTTTAGTTTTATTATTTCTTCTTATGAAAGTCATTGTGTCTACACTTGAGCAACAATTGATTTGTTGAATGATGAGAAAGAATAATCTTGATAATCGTTAAGTACTTCATCAAACAGAAACTTTTAAATTCTCTTTAGTTACAGCAACTAACTTGAGGATTTGCTTTGATTGCTTTGTTAGCTATTTCAGTGTGCTATTTCAGTGTTTCTCTGCCTGTGGTAGAGACCCGATAGATGCGTCACAAGGGGGTCTAAGGGGTTAACATAATGCTCAATATAAGGCTTTTTTCTACTCTTTGCTGTTTGGATAACACATTGACAGTTTTACTTCTTTGTGCCTCAAAAATGCATTTAAATGAGACAATCTGAGACATTTAGAGGTCAAAACATTTAACTTATAGACTTCGGACACCTGAGGCCTGTACTACGAAGCTGGTTCAACCTAACCTGGATATGTTTGAGTTAGCCGGTTGGCCCAATCCAAAACATACGCGCTCTGGGTAAACTGTACTACGACGCTGGTTATCAAGTGGATCGCTCAAGCCAGCCGTGTCCTATCTAGTTAGGTGCGCGTTCACATGAAAGGGGTGGTATTTGGAGCATTCGACCAATCTCAAACATGGACAAGCGTACTGACAGCGCAGCGTCATACTTCCTGAATGAAAAGTGAACTTTAATATTAGTCAAATATGAAGAAGTTAAACTTTAAACATCCATGACTTAAACACTTTATCCAGGATAAAAGCCACATAGCTGCACCTGCAAGGTGAATACAGCTGGTAAAAGAAAAAGCGTTTGAATGCGTACATTAACAGGTTTATGATATCACGAGTGGATCTGACTTTAATTAGGAGAATTTGACTCGAGTGTTTCGTCAACTTAATGTGTTGCTTAAAATAATACTTCTGTATACAGTATGTGACACTGTGAGTGTTGACCGGCCAGATACGGCTCAAGAAGCTGACTCAAATAAGGAAATATATGATACATTATGATGTGATATGATAATGATATGAATGATAATGGGACACATCGACGTCTGCACTCACAGTGCCGCGGACTGTACGTAATGTTACTCTGATCCGGTTACTTATGTCGTGGCAGATATTTAAGTAAGCTTTCTTAACGCTAATATTATAATAGTCAGATTGCTCTGAAGATGGGAGGGGATATTCTATTAATTTTCACGTTCACACAGTCAGTTGATTTTTTGCCGGCCGTCTTTCCTGCAACGGCAGTTTTTCTGTATTTCCTCTATCCTGTAATATGAATTGATAGCTTTAAACTCCGCACACGGAGCTCTGATTGGTCAGCAGGCGGTGCTTTCACTGAGTTGATCTCTTAGCCTGCCACCTAACCTCCTCCCGAGGAGGTTAGCCGCTCAGCATAAGTTACCATGGAGATCTAGCCCGCTAAAAAGAGAACCAGCGTCGTAGGACCGGAAAGCCCGAGATTTCCCTGAAGTTAGCCGGCTAAGCGAAAATCCAGCTTCGTAGTACAGGCCTCGGCTTAGACACTGCTTTACTTAAAGAGATCATAGCCAATAGGATGCATTAGAAGCAGGAGACAACAACATTTTTAAATATGGCTCCCCATGAGCCGGGTAATGGCCATTTAATTTGTGATTAGCTCTAAACGTCCTCTATATCAGATAACGGATGACCTCCTCACCTCTGGCGCTGTGCTGCAGCTCCAGCCTCCCTGCAGGACTGTACAGGTACCCTGTCCCTGTCATCCATCCCTGGGGGTCTGAGTGTGGGCTGTGGGGCGTCTTTGCTCCAGGGGGCGGTCTGCTGTTGGATTTTGCCAGCAGGGAGTTGAGACAGTTGTGAGCGCTGGGGTCATCTCTTTTGTGGCGGCCTTTGCGGTTGTTGATGGCAGAGCTTGTGAAGGCGGCCTCATTCACAAACACGGAGCCGTTACCGGCCAGGTCTCTGGACTGGGTCGACTCCTGGAGGAGAGAGGGCGAAGAAATCAAGAATACAGCGAACACACATTCAGAAGGAGAGCTTCTTTCTTGATGAAGAAAGAATGATGATTGGATAGTTTCTACACCTAAAAAACAATTCAACAGTTATCCTTTGAAATTCACTGGTGCATTTGAACGAGAGATCATGAAATTCATTTTATAATTTAAAAAAGTTAGTGGACCTTAATACATTTCTCAAAAAATCGAATTAAAAATAATTATAAGCGCCCAAAATCAATTGTCCCACTTGCCTATAGTGGTATCATGTATAAATAGATCGATACATAATTTTGGTTTTATTTGTCCAGGTTTGGATAGTTTTCTGTCTGAGATTCCATCTTCCAACCCAATACAATGTAAGCGAATAACATTTCACCTGAAATAATATATATAAATAATATTAATACACAGTCTTTACTGTGAGAAGTTTATTAGGGACTATTTATTCAGCAGAAATTGGCCATGAGACCTCTTTACAGTGTGTTGTGTGGATTGTGTTGATTCATGCAATTCTATTTCTGAAAAATACCACTTTGGTCAAAATGTAAATGCAAAACTCTCAGAGATTGAATTCTTAAGCTCTGGAGTCATAAATGGTCACATACACTAGATGTACAATAAGTGGAAAAAATGTAGATTAATTTGTGTGGACCCTTTATTGCATAGGACAAGGTATTACTGCTGCATCTCTCCACCTGTCCTCTCCCAATACCCCTGTCCACTGTCTCATCTTCACATAGCACGGCTAATTAGAAACGACCTGAGAACAGGGAGTGTGTGTGTGTGTGTGTGTGTGTGTGTGTGTGTGTGTGTGTGTGTGTGTGTGTGTGTGTGTGTGTGTGTGTCCATGCGTCATTCGATCTGTGTCTGACCCTGTGAACTGCTGCCTCTGGCTAAAACATTAGCAGGGGAACATTAGGACCTCTGCACGCCTTGTTCAGACCACTGCAGCCTCCACACCGACTAAAATAGATGAATTGAAATAAAAAAAAGGTCCGCCCAGAGCCAGGAGAGCCTCATCCCATCCAGCCTGTTAAAAAAGCCCAGGGTGGTGTGTAAATTAATGAGGGAGAGAGGGAATATTGCAACACGAGTCAGCTCATTTGTCTGTCCGTTGGAGTGCTCTCTGTGTGCGTCTTTTGAACGCTCACACCTGCTGAACGGAGCAGCACAAAGCAGCGCAGAGGTGTGTGTGCTGTATCGCTTGTCCACATGAGGTGCATTGAGACTTAAAGGGCACGGGGAACAGTGCACCCTTTATCCTCCCTGCTTTCCATCTGCGGGGGGGGGGGACATTTCACCACAGTGTTTTTCAAACAAAGCGTTGATAATTGAAGTCCTTTCCAACACGATTGATTGGATACTCGGGCTGCGTGCCTCTGGTTTTAATTATTTTGTCGGAGCTCTTATTTGCAACGGTTTACTTATCATCAATCATTAAGATGTTTATGGGTGAGTGGACCTGCAGGAGCACTAAGACAAATGATGCTGAAATTGCTCTCATTATCGCAGGTCGTACATCAAGAGGGGATTGAGCTGTGTGTGTAAGTGTGTGAAGCAGCGTAACTCAGGCTGAAAGCTGTCTGAGAAAAGCTTCTAGTCAATGACTCCAGCCAAGAAATACTCCATAAACTCTGCGTATCTACCGCACACTTGTGTCAGGGTCAAGAGCTTTGGACCAGGGGTGTTTTAATTGGCCCACAGCAAATTCTTAAAGTACAATGGAATAATAAAAGCCCAATAACTTATCTGCATAACAAGCTTGAAATAAACCCTTCCTATGTCCCCTACACTTATATCGCAGGTTCCTCAACAAACAATAAATATTAAAAAAAACAATAAAAACTAAAATAGTGCAAGCTCAGGTATTTAATACTGAGTCTGGTGGTTTTAGTCCTGATGCTGCGGTACCGCCTGCCAGACGGCAGCAGACAGAACAGTTTGTGGCTGGGGTGTGGGGGTCTTTGATAATCCTGAGGGCTTTCTTCCTGAGGGTGAGGGTCTAAGGACAGAGGGTGTTGCATTCATCTTCTTTACAAACTATAAAGTCCTCGGAGAAAAATGTAAAATGTGTGATATTGGGCTAGATAAATAAACTTAGATTGATTGGTTGATAAACCTAACCTCCAATGTTTGGACAACCCTGCTTTATACAGAATTGTTCTAAACCCTTGATCATCGCCCCGATTAAACATGAGAAGTTATATCAAAGTCTATAGACAGAGGAAACAGTTGTGAGTTGTGCATCCCCCTTACCTGCGTCCCATCCAGAGGGATGACCATGTGGGGGTTGACAGTGGGCAGGCTGCTCTGCCGGCTGTGCCTCCAGGTCTGCAGCAGGGTCTGCTGGTGGTCCAGGCGCTCCCTCTCCCTCTCCACGCTCCTCTGGCCCTCCCTGAGCCGCTCCAGACTCTGCTGGTACTCCTCCAGCTGCTCGTCCAGCTCTCCCCTCTCGCGCTTCAGCCTCTCCGTCTCCAGGTGGCACTGCCTCTCCCGCTCCTCCAGCCTGCTCTCCTGCTCCCCCTGCTGGCTCTCCCTGGCCTGGCACTCCCTCTCCCAGCGATCCTTCTCCTGGCGCAGCCGGTCCTGGAGCCGCCGAGCCGCCACCACTTCTTCTTTCCTCTTCTCCAGGTTCCGCTGCTTCTCCTGTTCCTGCAGGGCGTTGCCCCGGATGCTGGGAAGGTGCGTTCGCTGGGCACGGGGGGAGGGGCGCCCCGTCTCCTGGAGGAGGAGCCTCTGGACCTCGAAGCAGCTGTCCTGGATGGTCACTGCGGCCTAGAGCACAAAGATGGGGTTCATGGGAATATAAGGCTCAAGCACAACTGTAATTACATGTGCATCCTCCTCACAACAGGCAGAGATAGAAGAAGTGCTGAGATTATTAACTCAAGTAAAAGTAGCAATGCTACATGGTAAAAGTACTCAGTTACAAATAAAGAAAAAGTACTAGCAATGAAAAAACTAAATAAAAGTACCGAAAGTAAAATGACTCATTATGCAAAATGGCCATTTTAAGCCCCAGATATTTTACGTTAATTGTATTAAAAAAAAATCATTGGTGCATTAATGTGTTCATCACTTCAATGTGGCACTATGTAAAAGTGGGTTTTATTTGTATTACTTGATATACTGCTGTGAGGAGCGGAGACAGTGTGGCTGCATTACTGGTGTCGTTTCCTGGTTGCTGCGTGGGGTCTGCGAGACAGCGAGACATCGCGAAACTCAGCCTGAACTCAGCCTGAGCACCATGGATGCGGGGGGGTGCTGAGGGGCATCTGCGAGGCTCCACTAGCACCCGCACCCCCCCCCAAACGCAGTGCACCTACAGCGTAAGCGCGCCACAGTTTCGCCGCTGCGAGGCTCCACTAGCACCCCCCCCCCAGCGCGTTTGGTCCATTTGGGTATGGTCACGTCACTGTACCCAGGAAGAATAAAAATTGGAAAAAGAGAAATCTCCAACGAGGCGTTCTGGGGCAGCATAGACAGGTCTTTTCTGTGTCAGAGTTTTACTCCCTACAGGGTGTACTTTGAGGGTTTGTGACTCTGCGGACCGTTTACATGCAGAAAAAGCTTCATAGCACACAAGGGGACGGGTAATAACCGGAGAAGCATGACATGGGACCTTTAAGACGAAGCTCTTCACACGGTGAAATCAACTGGTAGAATGCGGTTTTCAGGTTGATATGCAAGAAGAGATACAGAACTTTGAATATGAAAACATCAGTGAAATCAAAACCTCAAACTCACAAAGATTGGCAAGAGTGCGCACACATATCGCCCTCATGCAAATACACACATGTTCTCCTTGCACACATTTACATGTTATACTTAACAGCAGTGTGTCAGTGTGTGTGGAGATCTCTATAAGCAGGAAAATGATCAGTGGAATCTCGCTCATGCTGCTACCTCTGGCTTCAAACAGCTGAGCTCAGCGATGGTTCTCTGTTTACTGCAGCTGGAGTGTGCAGGCGTATTAAAGCCTTTATCTGACTGAGAGTGAGAATAACAAAGCAAGTGTGTGTTCTCAGGGAAGGAGAAGGGAGGTGGGTTTGTTTTCAGACCTGCTGATTGGATAGTAATATGGATGAGGGCTGTGAGCGGGATAAAAGGTTAACTGTATGTTAAATAAGTCACTCACCTGCAGACTGTAGAGTAACTGGGTCAGGCTCTGGACACTTAGAGCAACCTGTTCATGGAAAGAGAAAATCTAAATACAACATGTATATTAACCGGCAGTGTTTTAATGCATGACTTAATAATGAGCTTTACAATCTACTCATCTACTCAGATTTTTCCACTCATGCCCATTTTAAACCTAATTCCTGCAACATGTGCGCCCCCTTGAGGCCACCTGTTGTCCCCTCACACTGTTTAGGATTAAATTAACGCTCTGCAGTTGACAATAAAATGATTCTCACAACTCGGGAGTCTTTTACCTCACAGGTCACAAAAAGCTGCAAACGGAAGCACAACTGCGGCATAGTAATTGGAATAAGTATTCATATTCATTTTTAATGCCGAATGCCTGAAGGAACTAAATGGACTTCTTCCTTTATTATGAGCTTATCAATAATGTATCACATTAAGACTGAAATGCAGTTCTAATAGACCGTACTGAATTATTAAAACAACTGTTGGCAATCTTGAGCCACACATCTGTGGAGAAATGGAAAGCGCTGAGGTTCAGATGCAGGCTATAATGACCTGTAATACTGCTGTAGCACAGTACAGTGAAAAACATTACATCATATTGCTCTATTAACTAATAAATCCACAACCTTTAGATTTTTTACAAGGAGGTCATATAACAATCACTGTACGCTACATAATGTTATATATATCAGCAGCAGTAGAACTACTAATAACTATAACTTAAAAAATAAAATTTGAAATACTACAGTGAATGAACACTCTGGTAAAGTAAAGGCCTTGCATTTAAATATAGTTAAAACTTAACACCAACATTAAAAGTGCTTATTATAAAGAATTTCAGTATAATATATATTATGGGATAATACATATTGATGCTTTAATGTGATTATCACTTTAATATTGCAGCTTATGAAGATGGAGCTGCCTGTAATTGCTGCATGGGTTGATTCATTTATACATTACATCATAAGTTATTAGTTGTCGACTATTGGTTATATTTTATATTTATCAAAATCTTTCCAAAGTAACATGTAACTAGTACTACATCTGTTGAATCAACGTATTGTAGGAAAACATTGAATTTCTCCCTCTGAAAGGTAGTGGTTAAGTATATCAATCGTGTACTTCTTTATACTTCTTAAGTTAATAACAAGTAACTTAAATTGTACTTAAACATAATGTATTTTTTTCACATTCCACCACACCAGTTTGTACCTTGAAGTCGATGTCATTGCCGTCTGGTTTTGGCAGCCCACATGGGGCCTGCAGCAGGAAGCCGCCGGTCCAGCTCCCCTCTCCGGCCCCCGGGGTCTTAGGTGAGGCCTCAGAGTCTGATGGGGGGGGGGCAGGAGCTGCCGGGCTGACAGGAAACACTGAGTCTGTGTCAGAGTCCGGGCTGGGGCTGGATGGAGAGCAGGCCTTAGAGGACAGTGTGGCTTTCAGGTTCTTAGCTGGGACACAAAAACAACAACAACTGAGTGCACTGCTCATCCATTAAAACTATTAAATATGAGACCGGGTTCTCCTGGAAGAACATAAAATTATACTGCGGTCCTTTAAAATGTATCATGATGGCAAGAGACTGAAAATGAAATAATTGAATATTTGGAATAAAAGTTAATTTCTCTTTTGTTACAATATATCTGAGCAAAATCCAAGATACATTTAAGCCACAGGATGAAAAACCTCTAATCAACAATGATGGGTTGCAAATGGCAATTAAATAAGCATGACCTTCATTTTAAAGATAACTACCAGAAAAATGAATACAAAATAAATCACCATTAAGTTAATTAATAAATAAATAATGAGGTCGCATTTCTTTATTTGATGGAAATATTATTGACACTGTCAATTGACGATGCCCCACACCAATACAAATGTTTAAGCAGTACATGAACATGTATTGGTTTATAAACACATCATTATGTAGTTTTGAATACATATTAGTTTTATTATAAGTTCTATAGTTTTAAATTATAAGTGTCATATTATTACCGATGTGTTTTACTACTTTGTCATTGGTTATCTGTTTATAACCCAGCCTCCACTTATGGGTAAACAAAGGAGGAGTGATAGTTGCTGATATTAAAATATTTCTTAATAATGTAGAAGACGTTATAATTTATGAAAAATACTATACATTAGTAACAACTTAAATATGTCCCTTTATCTGCCTACAAATACATAATAATGGGTTTTAAACTATTTGAAAATGTTTATAAGAGGGGTCAAAATAAGTGTATCTAATATTGTTCTCACTTTTCTGTCCTGTGTTGTTACAACCCAAACAGAGGTGCTGTGCATGTGTGTTTGTTCCTGCAGGGTACAGTAAAGTTCTCACCCTCTTGCAGAGCTGCAGCCAGCAGCAGGGCGGCCTGCGGAGGCTCCTCAGAGAGGGGCTGGACGAGGAGCCGGGGGTCCAGCAGCGAGGCGCCCCCCCGCCCCCGCAGAGTGGAGAGCGCTGCGTACACCTGCAGCTTCTCCTCCAGGCTGCCGCAGATCCGCTGGTCCTGGCTCAGCAGACTCTCTGAAACACAGGGTCAGATGGTTCACAGAGTATGGTGAAATGTTGACTCGGGGGTAAACAAAATATGAAGGAAAGGAAAGAAAAACAAAACAAAAGTATAAAAAATACCTTGTAACTTATGGATCTTCTGAATACGAGCCTCGGCAGCTCGCTTCTCCTCTTCAGATCCACTTGTGTATTCTTCTTCTTCCTCAGGACAGCTAAGCACAGAACAACAACATGTTTTCACAAATGCTGGAAAATGTAGCCTTCAATATTCTCCTCTTGGTATTTCAACATGTATATTTTCTATACATTTTTTTTATTGCCGTTTTATTTCTATTTTGAGATGTTTACATTTTTGAATTGTTTATTTCTACTCTTAATTCCCTTATGAGCAATGCCTTGTCTTTTATGCTTTTCCCAAATTGGGATCAATAAAGTATCTCAACTCATCATCTAATCTCTCGTTCTAAGTGTTCATTTGTACACACACACACACACATATATATATATAAAACAGTATTCCACACCTCTCCACAGCCTCCCTGATGAGCCTCATCCAGGTGTTTCTCTCCTCTTTGGATGACGTGTGGACCTCGTACATCTCTGGCCCGGCGGCTGAGGCGCTGATCAGGAACATTCCTCTCTCTTCATTTGCTACCTCTCGCACTATTAACTTCTGCAGTGCGATGACTGGAGGCTTCTGATCCTGAAGCACATGGAAAATGGAGATGTATACATTTCTCCAGGACGTGTTAATGGCCCAAGATCAAATACAACAGGTAATATGGTGTGAAATGATAACAGACACACAGCCGTGTTTTGGCTCTTTGAGATCAGACATAATTAATGTGTACATACCACTGCGGCAAATGTATACTTCTGGTCTTTTTCTTGCAAGAATATCAGTGTATCTGTGAGTAGGAGAGCCAAGACATCTATAGAAGGGAAAAAGCAGGAAAATGTCAGGAGTTTGATCATTTACTTACATAATGTGAATGCATCTAAACAATGCAAACAACATATTAAAGGGATAGTTTGGATGTTTTGAAGTGGGGTTGTATGAAGTACTAATCAATAATCTGTGTAATAACTGTGGTAAATGTTGGTCGGTGTAGAAGCAGACAGGAGTTTTATAATGCAGGCTGAGCAGCAAACTGCTGCTCAGCCTGCATTATAAATTATTATGAATTATGAATATTTGTTCATGCTGCTGGGCAGCATGAACAAATATTTTGGCCATCTCAAAGACAGGCTTACCAAAACAAATCAATATCAGTTTAAGTGTACTTAATACACCACTTTAATTGTCAGCAGACAGCCCTTTTCAGCGGGGAACTGAAGCCGTCATATCCATCTATTCTCTCGCCAAAGCCGAAGAATACTAAACTGTTACTTTTAAATGCAGTCTGCTGGCCTTGGAATGAGGATGGATCTGCTGCCTCTTCCACTGCAGTACATCGCTTTGATTCAGTTAATAATGCCATTTACTATAGGTATCATACGGAATTTCATACAACACACTTCAAAACCTAGATGGATAGATACCCCAAATGATTTGGCATAGCAGCATATGGGCAGTCAATCTACAATCTAGAGAATAAACATATTCTCAGTAATACATACATATATTTAGAGGAGTATCTAAAGTTTAGATACTATATAATATAGGTATTTTCAGATTCTAAACATTTTACAATACAGAATATACCAATCTACTGAACATATAAACATAGTGTATTACATACATTTGTTTTGCTTGAAACTAAAAGTATGTAAGTACAGTATGTGCAAATTGTTCATGCATCCCAACTTTCCCTTTAATTGAACAACAGGGCAGTGTCACCTTTCAGCCGTCCGGTGGCCGTCTTCCACAGCAGCAGGCCCTGGTGTTTGAGCATCTGTCCGGGCTTCATCATGTCCTGCTTGCGGAAAGTGTGTCCGTTCTTCAGTTTGGCGGCGCTGCGGTTCTCTGTGCGGTTCCACACCTCCTGCAGCCGCTGGTGCTGCTCGTACTCACTGACGCTCAGGTTCACGGCTGCTATCACCTCTCGGATCTGAGCCAGGGCTCTGGAGAGGTCGGCATGCTCCTCTGTTCCCTCTGAGGGGCAGGAGGACAAATACAGGATGACCAAATGTTATATTGTGTATTAACATATTGTAAAATGGGCTGTAAATTGACCATATACAGATGTAGCCAGCAGAGGGCAGTATATAACTGACCTTGAGTGTATTGTAGGATCCTCTCCAGCAGCACCGGGTACTTTGTTATTCTTTGGGTGACAAGCAAGATGCATTCTGGGATCTCCCGCCGCCTCACCAAGGAATTATTACCTTGTTGCTTTAAAAGGAAAAATCAAGAGTTATGCAACATTTCCCTCAGCAGAAGGGTAGTGGTGCTTTTGTTGCAGAATGATATATAACATAAAATCAATAAAATCGTTATAAATAAAAAAAAGGATCAAAGAAAGAAGATATGGGAACTTTTGTATTTCTCTAAACATTTGTTTGTAAAACATGCAGCATAATCAACAGGTTTTAGCTTCTCACTTGAACCTTTTCACTTTAATATTAGATTCTCAAAAAAGCTTGAATAGATTTTAAACCTACAGTATTTGACATTATTGTTTCTCTTTTAGGGCTGAGCGATGGTTGAACATATATGGTCTATTGTTTTTACTGTGGACTTGTTGGTGTCCTCAGGTCTAAAACACTGGACAAACACATTTTTCATAAATTAAGCTGAAGATACATTTTTACAGTAAAATACAAAAATGATCTGAGAAGGTTTCGTACCTTAATGAAGTTCTGAAATCTCTTGTTATGCTGCTGGAGCTCTTTGAAAAAGCTGACTGCTTCGTTGTGATGGCTGCAGAATTCTCCATACACCTGCTTCATTTTCACGCTGTTCTCGTCTGAAAACTGCAGAAAGATAAACACTTTATTCACATCCTACCTCATTTCTATTGTACCCAAGGTAATATACCCCAGAAGGAGAGCGGACCTGTTGGAGCAGGACGTCCCCTACTCTCTGGATGAGGTAGTTGCTGTGTCCCTGGGGCTGGGCGGAGCTCTGTCTCCGCTCCTTCATGGCAGAGAAGAAGGCGTGATGGAGGAGCAGCAGCTGATCCAGGCAGGGGAAGACCCGGTCCAGCGCCTCCGGGTCGAGCTGCACCTCCTCCCTCATGCCTCGCCGGAACACCTCGGCCATGATGTGCAGCGTCTGCAGGTGGTGCAGCTCCGTCTGCATCAGCTCTGCAGGCAAACATGGAGATGTGTGTGTCACATAAAAACATGCAATATATCCCTTACGAAATCTTAAATCCGTCACTAAATCATATCAACCAATTATCAGCGGTGCTAATTAAGTATATTTACTCAAGAGCTGTACGGTAAAAGTTTGAGGTACTTGTGTATGTTTATTTTCTGCCACTTATCTTTTCTTTCTCTTTTTCCCTTTTCTACTTCTTATTTTTGGCAAATATTGTACTTTTTACATCACTAAATGTATTTAACACTTGAAGTTACCAGTTATTTTTTACAGACATAACACGATGTGATGTGTATACCATTCATTTATTCAGCAGCACACACAGTGTCTAAAATGTGCCCCAAATTGACATATTACATCAATAAAAAAACTCTTATACAAGTACTTTTATTTTTGATACTTTAAGTACATTTTGCTGATAATACTTTTGTCCTAAAGTTTAGGTATCTTTTTAAACTCAGGATGTGGTATTAATACTTTTACTTAAGTAAAGAAGCTACTTTTTGCAATCACTGCCAATGAAATGTGTTACAGCAATCTTGAATATGACATTCTGACACTGACAGAAAATGACACATTCCAGTGGTTTTCCTTCTGCTCACCATAGATGACGTCCTGCCTCTTCACGGCTCGTTTCTCCTGCTTCTTGCAGAACTTGTGCTCCACAGTAAGACTCCACGACTCCGCCTCGTAATCCACAGCGTCAGTCGAGATGTCGTCATGGATACACGCATCCACGCAGTCTAGGGAGAAAAAGACATACCAAATCAGTTTTTCTTATCAAAACTGCAAGGTATTACATTTCTATAATCACAACATTAACTTCCATCTTAATGTACTTCTTTATCCCAGGGGATAATTTTATGTGTGTTAACACATCTCAGTCCTGGTGACAAACCCTTTCTTCATTATTAACAAATAAAATATTCATATAGTTGTATCGTGATTTAAGGTAATCATAAAGGCATTTCTCCCTCCACAAACAAAAAAACTCAATTAAAGTACATTTATTTTACATATAAATACAATCATTTACATATTTATGTTGTTTTTAAGTGCTGGTTGAATAATCAGACAACAGATGTTTTATCCACCTTTTTAATAATGAAAAATGTACATCCTGTTTTTATTTGTTGATCAGGAAACACACACTTGTCATCAGCATTGAGACTAATTTCTAAGAAAGTATGCATGTTACTGATTAAAAAATACATATTTTGTATATTAAAAAAAAAAAGAAATCACTGAAAAAATCTGATAAACAAACTGTAATAACATCTGTGTAAAAGATGTATGCAGCCAATCTGTTTTTCAACTATTTCCAATGGGAAACACGACAACATGTTTGTGCATGAGGACATACATCCCATGTAAAAACAATGTCCTTTATAGGAAACTGAAAACAATGAGCCTCATTCATCACATACCTTCTCCAAAGGATGAGTCAGTGGAGGTGGACGACACTGGAGTCTGCAGCAGCTCCTCTGATTGGCTGTTCGCCTTCCAGCCGTCACACTCTGTCTCTGAACCCTCACTGAGCCGACTGAGGAAAACACAGACAACCAATATTACCCTCAAATTGTCACCAATAACTCCACATTAATTATATCATTGATAACGTCTGAGAGCTTAATGACCTGTCACTGTTTGTGAAAGACCCAGAGAGGAGGCATGACTCTGCAGTTTCCTTCATGACAGGTAGAGAGGTAGAGACGGGGACACACAGAGGAGGAATGTCTCTCACTGTGAAATCTGTGAAAAGATATATAACAATAATCATCCCCAGAATGAAATGATACAAACAGGAAATGTCACAAACAACACCCTCGTGACCCTTGTGTTGTAAACTCACTCTGTGGGAGGGATGCTGTCCTGTTCTTCACTGTGGTAACAGCATACTTATCCTGAAGTTTCTAAGTAATACAAATGAGAGAGACCGGTAACAGAGTATAAACAATTGGCACAAGGACAGACTGCAGTAGATAAAGCAGTTCAAACCACTTTCTAACAAATACATTTCAACACAATATTCACCTTTAAACACGGGGGGACAGAATCCTTACAGCCCTTATGGACGATAGCAGTGCAACCTGGGAAAGAAATACAAACATTTGAGATAATGTATGTGGTTTTTAGGGCTGTGTTTCTTAGTCAAATAAGATTTAGAAAAATAATCAATAGTGGATTTCATTGACAAATCTGTGAAACTAATTTCTCCATAATAAATCATGCAAAAGCAAAACTTCACCAGAGATATGCTCATAATTAACCTGGAAATAAGTCCCTCAGCATGAAAACAGCTTAGAAAATAACTAATCCACAGATATCTTAATCAAATCAAACCAAAACAACCAATCCAAGGAGAGGGAAACCATGGTGGGTTTTGCAAAAAAATAAAGAATATACACTTTTACTCACTGGAGCAATGCAGCAGGTCCTTTCCAGAAGCTGGTTTGTCACACACCACGCACATGTTGGGGCCCAAACAGGAGCCTGTGTTGAACCGATGTCCATTTGGCTGCCGGTCCTTGGCCTCCCTGTCCTTCCCCTTCCCCTTTGAAAACCATGCCGGAGACATGAGTAAACAAAGAGGCCAGACAGACAGAGAAACTGTGACAGCTCTGAGCCTTAACTCATATTTCTCTAAACCAGGATGAGTTTGTATTTGCAGAGTAAACTCTTCCACATGTAGATACATGAGCCGGGACGGAATCCCCGCCTTTTGCCAAAGTATAAGAAAGTCCACCGACAAGGAAATGGAGCGTAGCATAAACAACAGATGCAGGTCGTGGGGGGGGGGGGGGGGGGGGGGGGGGGGGGGGGGGGGGGGGGGGGGGGGGCTTCCGGTCTCTGTGCTGACTCAACAACAGGGGATTAATCATTGAAAGGAAGGAGGCCGGACACCATGTTCGGTCTTTCACTGTGACCTTGAGTTATTCCCAGAAAACATTTCCTGGTTGTGTCTCCCAGAGTGTCCCATATTTCAAACCTGTGTCCAGAACTGGACTACTAGCCTTCACAACTGTTTTATAATAGTCATTATCTATAAATTATCCATACCTTTATTAAATAAATAAATATATATATATTGCAGAGGAGCACAAACGTCAATAAAAGCTAAACAAATGTTATTTTGAGGCTAATAAACCAAGCTGAGTCTAATATAGCATGTACAGCTGGCTTGTATGTACTGAAAGAGGACGTTTTGTGATGTTATTCCTGATACTCTAGTGGAATCTTTGACAGGTGTAACATCAGAGGCGTGGACTGTTTGTGTTTTGGGTTTTACCTTTGTCTTGTTGCGTGTGCTAGACATCCGGCTCTTGAGGAAGCTGAAGGTGCGAATGACTTTGTACTTCTCTGACTCCACCTTTGTCGGGATGTTGTACTTATCCAACTCCTCCTCTTCAATTCTGAAGAAAAAATGAAATAATGTGAGGGCAATTTGTTATCTATCACAAGGGTATATAACCAACAACAGTATAAACATATTGGTTGTTTTGCAGACATGAGGTAAGTGATCAAGTCACGGCATCCTGTTTTCTTCCTGCTGAGTCTACAGGACAACAAAGGCAAGTTTGACAGGTTAATGCAGGCGCAGGCACAGTGAGAAAAGTATATGTATTCTTATATGCTTATAGCACAAAAGCATATAGCAGGTTAGTTCATACTGCAACTTCCTGCCATGAAATGATAAACAGGTCATCCAGGGTGTACTTTCTGTTATAATAAATGTTTGATAAAGCAATATTTTAGTCAGTAAAATGTGTCAAAAAAAGTATTCATTCTCTGCGACTCTGTGCTGTGAAAGAGGAAATCGTTAGGAGCTGGATACATGCAAAACCATAACAGAGACTTTGGTGCATACTGTTAAAAGACAATAACAACCAAACTTTAGTTGTGCTGTTAGAAGAGAAGAAAGGGGATTAAACAAGGAGAGGAAATGAAACAGGGAGAGGAGAGGAAGAAGAGAAGAGGAAACAAGAATAAGAAAGAAGGAGGGAGGGGAGATGAAACAGGGAGAGGAGAGGAAGTAGAGAAGAGGAAACAAGAGTATGAAATGAGAGGAGGGGAGATGAAAAAAGGAGAGGATATGAATCAAGGGGAGGAGATGAAACAAGGGAAGAGCAAAAACAAAGAAAGGAGATAGAACAGGGAGAGTAATCGAAAAAAGAAGACTGGGGAAAAAAGGAGATGAGACGAGAATAGACAAGGACAAGAGGAAACAAGGAGAGGAGATGATATGCAACAGGTAGAGAGGAAGAAATGAAACAATACAAGGAGAGGAGAGGAGAGGAGAGGAGGATGTAGTTGCTGTCAGTTGCTGCGTTCATGCTGTAAGTCGTGGGTTAGTTTGCTGGAGGTGGATGGTTAAGGATGCTAGAACAGGGGATCGGGGGTCCACCCCCCCACATACTCTTTGAGGAACTCAGACAGGGTGAGATGTTGGAGGGACTCGGCCAGCTCCATGCTGCCCTCATCGTCAGCAGACTGCGCTCGCTTACGGAACCTAATCTCCCTGTGAAGAGCAGCGCACACACACCCACACACACTGATGAGTTAATACTGATGAGAAGCCACAACGGTCGAGGGGAAAGGCTCGAAGATAAAGCAAAGATGTGCTCAGTTGTCACCTGCATATCTTTAACACTACATACATGAATATGGCCTCTGATCCTAAAATATTCTACAGCTGTTAGTCGTCAAGGGTTAAACTAAAGAAACTTTAACTACGCTGCAAGAATAAATACAAAGAATGACTTTACTATGGGGGAGTTTAAGTAGATTTTGAAGCATTAAGAAAATAGCAGTCTTGGTCATTGTGATTGCTGGTAAACTTTTCAATTAAATAATTGTATTTGTTATGCATTTTGTTGTATTGCATATTAACTGGATATTTTAATTATTTATATCTAGTGTAACAGTTGTAATTGTGTGCATGCATTGTTTCAGTTTGTTGCTGCCTTCTTGTAAGCTCACTGTTAAACAATTGAATTTAATATCAATGCATATACAGTATACACGCATCAAGTACATTCTGTATATTAGCCCTACATTTGTCTAGTGTCCTCCACAAGGGGGAGCCCCTGAAGTGCAATGGATCAATAAGTGTATGTACACATGAAGATAGTAAAGATGGTGAGATCAGTCGGAAAACAAGAGGAGGAAATCCTATGTTATGTTAGTGCCAACCCTCTTTGGTCTGACAACAACCATATAAAGCAGCACTGTCACTTGTACACTTACATTTTATACAATTGTTCAAATCATAAACCGTCATTTGCCTGTGCATTGTAGTATACAGTACACTCATTTTGAATTGGGACATCCTTGATGCAGCTGATCATGTCTGAGGCAAGACAGCCATGGAGGAAAAAACAAGAGCATTGTGCATTTCAATAACAAAGCAGGAAGCCGCTCAGGGTCACGCTGATATCTGTGCTGTACGTCACTAGAAATCGTAAAGCCTCTGCTCCACAAGGACAAAAGAGTGCCCACTGTCACCAAGCAACCCGGTCGTCACGGTTACCAACATAGGTTGCTCCCCACGCTGGGGATAACATATTTGATGAAATGATCTTTGATTTTAATTAAGAGTTAAAGACCTGCTAATGTGAAAAGCTGAGTCATTTTGTAAAGACTGAAACACTGAAACTAAAAAGAGAGAAAAAGGCACGTGGAATATAAAGTCATAAATAATAAGATTTAATTAAATGATTTCAATTAAATAGTAAAGTAAAGAATAAATACCTTTTGTCATGTGACTGCTCTGATATACTGGAGGCTCTTTGCTCTGTGAACATGAAAAATGATGAGAAGTTATCAAACTAAAACATTTAAGGGTTTGATGGTTATCCGGGAAAAAAAACAGAACACATGACATTCAATATCATAAAAAACAAAGAACTATCATTATTAACCTCAAACTGTTGCAGCGAGTGAATATTTTCTAAAAGTTTAATTTACTTGCCAGAGAAGCATTTCATATGAGAGCATAATAATACATATATATATATATATATATAATAATCAATTAAATCACAACCGATATGCAAGACAACAGATGATCGGGGTATATGACATTACATATGAAGCTGCAGCACAGACAGACACAGAGTACAGACCCCTCAGAGACCCCGCAGAGACCCTTCACCAGGCTGCAAAGCAATCAGCTGGCTTTTTATCTCATCACTGCAAATGTGATTCCTTCTTGCACTCCCACAGCCATTCTGATTACTATAAGGCTGTCTCATGATTAGGGAAGTCATACACACAAACACACATGCAAACACACATGCATACAGACGCCAAGGTTAGTATGTTTTCATGATTCTAATTGACTTTGATTATTGCTTAAAATCCCCATTCTTGTTCAAACTTTTATCTAATTGTGGTTTCATTGTCCACGGTTTTGTACTCAAACTTTTAACCTTAACTTATCTTATACTCAACTTGAATGCAGAATGATGTTGCTGATCAGGTAGTTATATTTGAACCAGACAACAGTTTAAATATAGTCCTTTTTAAAAGGTGCAAAATTGTATTTGGCCACTTGGGAGCAGTGAAAACAAACCCAGAACAAATATTGTCACCTATGGCCTATATGGCAATCCTGACAGTTGTTTATTTACATGTTTGGCAGTTTCAAAGCAACCTCTACATTAATTTGAGTCTTGTTTAAAGCCCCCCTAATGAATGTAAGTCCAGCAATCACTTTCATTTGAGCTCTGATTTGGTCTCCACCACTTCCTGAAGACAGAATCTGGCATTTGAGCTGCTCACTGATCCACCATTTGCTGGTTGGTGTTTCTAATGGTACAAAGCAGGTAGCATACAGTTGGTCTACTTTTTGGGTGAAAACAGCAGCCTGCATTAGGAAATGTCATTGATAAGAGTCGAGGAAATTAACCACAAAAGTGAATTTAGGGGCCCCTTAACAAAAAGATTGAGATAAAACATATGAATATCTGTAGAGCTGGGGATATTTGCACTGCAAACGTTTCTGTCTTCAAATCAAATCCCTTGTTTCCAAACTTTAATTCAATCATCAGAATCAGCTAACAATAATAACCTTGACTCACACACACACACACATAAGCACTGACACTGACAGCGGCATGCTGAGCCTTGGCGCAGTGTGACGGCTGCAGGTGTCCAGTACTTACTACCAGGGTGGAGAAGAGACAGAGATTTAGACAGAGAGAGGGCCTGAAGGAGAGATCGGCTGTGGCTGACATTGTGGAGCCCGGCATCTACAGGACACAGTGGACAGAGCTCACACATCAACCACAGAGCAGCAGAATATCACAGCATACAGTCAAATCCAGACTGAGAGCTCTAAAATCAATGTGTGGAGGCTCACTGTGAGGATTTGAAAAGTGTTTTTGAATACTTCAAAATCTTGGAAAGTATTTGCTTTCTTGACAAGAGTTGGAGATGAAGATCAATATCACTCTCATGTAAGTCAGAGTCGATTTTCCTGGCTAAGAAATAGTGCATCATATAATCTCCAAAATAAACCAACATTTTGGGTTTTTGTATTAATTTAACAAAATAAATATATAACAGGTTTAATTAGCGAGTTTCACAGGTGCTGGTAGGCCGATATTTTATCAGCCTATGCTAAGCTAAGATAAGCTAAGCTAAGCTAACTTTCTTCTCCTTGTTCATATTAAACAGACAACAAAAATAAAGTGATATTGATCTTCTCATCTAAATGTCTGCAAGAAACCAAATAGGTGTATTTCCCCAAAATGACACAATATTATTACGGAAGTTGACTGCACTTTTTATTAGTAGTGTGATTATCTGCATTGAACAGCTGGGGAATGTAAAAAGTTAGCTCTGCACCATCCATTAGTGACACACAACACAAGTAAAGTTAGTTGATGAGAGCATTGTTAGTTATTTGTTAGACGACTGTACATTTCTGACTGTGTGTTACTGACCGGGGCTGATATCTGATGTGTGGTTGTCCCGCGCAAAACGAGCGGGACGCAAGCTGATTTTGGAGGAAGAGTAGGAATACGAACGCGGGCGAATCCCCTGGTCACCCAATTCCTGTGAAAAAAAGTATTTCAAAACCTAGAAACATAAGACTTCAAATAATGCTAGTCATGAATGATATGAGGGGAAGGGGAAATGAGTGTTAGAGAGAGCCTGATATGGTATTTTACCTTAGTGCTGGGTTCACATGCTGAGGAGGCAGATTGGCTGCGAGTGCCTGTGAGGTCATGGGTGGGGCGAGATGCTTCACTTTTCTCTTCACTTTTCTCTTCACTCTTCTGAACATCTGACGGGAGCGGGGAGAGCGGAGACTTTGGCTCAGTGCTGTCCTCTTCACTGTCCAGCTCCAGAGCCACCAGGCTGGGACTGGAGAAATAAAGGACCAGTTACACACAGAGTCACCTGAAACACTGCCTCTTGATTAGAGAAAATGTTCTACAATGTTTTATACCTGAGGTCGCAGGTTTCCATGGGGGAACTTTCTCTCTCATTGGTCGACTCAGAGGAGGTGGGACTTTTTAGCCGTGCGAGGGCCTGGTCAGCGAGGGAGAGTGGGGGAGAGCAGGGGAGAGAGGGAAGGAAGAATTCTTCTGAATAGGGCGGAGGAGTGTCAGTGGCTGCAAGGAAATCATCTGAGTCCACCGTGTCCCACAACCCGCTGTCCGTCCCCGTGCTGCCCCTCGTCACTCCGCTGACGCTGTACTGAAGGTCTGAATCTTCATCCTGAAGTCAAAATACACAAGTCGGATTAAAGAGTGCAAAAGGAAGCAGAAATGTATTTTTATAAAAGTAGCAGGGGAAGATTCCCAGCTACAGCTCACCCCAAAATCCACAATACTTAGATTGTTTTTGTGTGAGTAGCAGAGTGATGGAAATATAAGCCAAAAGGATGTCTGCCTTCTCTCAAATATAATGTAACTGGATAGCACTCAGCTCAAGGGCAACAAAGTAGATTGCCCGCATGTTCTCTTTCCAAGAATCAAGACCCAGTTACTGAAGATGATCAACAGACCTTGTTATGAGCAAAGTAGGAACTATTATCTTTCTACCGAACTACACCCACCAGCTGTAACACCTTGAGCAACAGGTCATGATTCCTGGAAAGAGACATTTGTTGAGTTTTTCAAATGCAAACATTTTAGCAAATTTATCACCAAAAGCTGGTTTTATTATACTTGAGAAAAAGGCAGACATCTCTAGGGCTGATACCGCCAACAGTCAGCAACTCACACTAAAACAATCTAGGTTGAAAAATAGCACTGCAGGTATGAGGACAAACAAGTATAGTTTATTTTGGGGTTAACTGTCCATTGAAATGATAAATCTGTGTTTAAAGGGAGAGGGTGATGTATGACCTGTGAGTGTGTGATGATCCGATCGCTGCTGTTCATCATGGAGAGTAGAGGGTCTGCAGCATGCTGCCTGAACTGGCTCTGCATGGGATGCCCATTTACTGTGAAAACAAACAGTACAATCTTCAGTGAAGTTTATATGAAGCCACTTATCATTACTATTATTCATCCTAACATCAGTTGGTTTAATATAAAAAAACAGCTCTCAATGTGCCATGAGTTAACCAGATTTCCAACCCGTACAACCAAAATACATTACAACCATTTAAATGAAAACTCTCCATCAGATATGCCATAAAAAGAGAAAATAAATGACCAAACATGTCATCATATATTTCTGTTAACAGTTAGCCTTCTGTTCTGCCATAATGTATTGATCTTTCTCCTATTAAATGTCAGGGATAGAGTAAAGAAAGGAAAATGTGATGAGACACTGCATACCTTCTCCCTGTCTGACCTTTACAGGTTTGTTTTTATAGAAACCTGCACATGTCAACCTTACTGCCAAACTGACCGTTTTCTAGGAAATGGATTATGGACTGGAGCCTTGTTCTCCTTCATAGACCACGTCTGGTTAACAGTAATCACTCTCTCTTTCATATTCATACATTGAATTATAAAAACAGGATGTGGGCAAATGTCTAAATTGGGAACTCTGGGAATGACTACAATTCACATATACAAAATGTTTTGTTTTTTTACATGGACCAGTCGTGTAATATTATGGTTTGTATGATTGCTCCTACCATCATTTGAATTAAAAATAACATGATTTTAATACCTTGGTTAGGTTTTGGGACTCTTTTTGTAGACTGAGAATATAAGACTCTTTGTCTTACTTTCTTAACATGGAAAATCTCACAAAAATACCTGCCGATATGGAATAAAGGAAGACATATTTATCAAATATTATGAATCAATGTATATTTATAAATGTTTCGATATGACAATTACTTATCCTTCACATTTTTTAAATCTGGACTCCTGTATTTAGTGTTTATAGAGTAAAAAGTACACTAAATAAGGCTTTTAAATGTGTATAGTGCAGTAAAAAGCACAATGTTTCCGTTTAAAATGTAGTTAAAAGTACAAACCAACAATAAAGCACAGCCAAAGCACCTTCAAAATGTAAGAAACTCAGATAAATAAGTAAAGAATAGGTGCAGTTTACATACTTGTGCAGACTAAAGTGCATGTTAACAAGAGCTGGTAATTCTAAGATAACAATGTGGAAAATGACCTCTCTTGATGAGAAGCCATTTTCAAAGCCCTCTGAGCACTTTCCCCTCAGACTTTGATGTCTGAGCGGCCGTGCCCACACTAATGTAAGGGAAATCCTGAGCATCACAGAGGCATTTCCTCTCTGCTCTCACACAGTGAAGACATTAGCTGCAGCTCAAACACACAAGGCAGACTCTCTGTGTTTATCTTACATTCTGTATATGTCTCTGTCTGCATGCTTCCATTTTATTTGCTCAAATCAAACTGTCAGTGTATGCAGCTTCACACACAGACACAGAAATCTCCCCGCTGTTTAATTTAAAGGATGGTGACAGATTGAAGACTCAGATGGTGGAATGATTGTCACACAGGCACGTTCCAACAACAGCTGAAACTGTTGCAACTAGACGATCATTTCGACAGATCTGGAAAAAACAATAACTCTGGATGACAACTTTATACCACAACCATCGTCAGGCGCTGTCATGACAACAACAATATTTAGCTCCGCAGGGAGTTTGATGCCTTGAGCAATACTGAAAAATCTGTAGTCCTGCTTAAGTGGAAGACATTGGGGTCAATGCCTCATGCCCCCAACACACACACACACACACACACACACACACACACACACACACACACACACACACACACACACACACACACACACACACACACACACACACACACACCACACACACACACACACACACACACACACCACCACACACACACACACACACACACACACACACCACACACACACACACACACACACACACACACACACACACACACACACACACACACACACACACACACACACACACACACACACACACACACACACACCACACAACACACACACACACACACACACACACACACACACACACACACACACACACACACACACACACACACACACACACACACACACACACACACACACACACACACACACACACACACACACACACAGTTTATTGCCTCCATTCAGCAGTTTACAACAAACTCTTCATTCTTCCACACAGGAAATTAGGACTCCCAGTATCCGTGGCAACACCTGAAACATTTGAGCATCCTCCTCAACGTTTTTTTACAAGCCAGTGACTGTTTGCGCTTAGCTGGGCTTCTACAATCTTGCGTGTTTAAGAGAGAACTCAAGGTTAATGTATGTGGCTCACCTAAAATGTCAGCTTTTGTAAAAAGCTACGAAATGTGAGCTTGTTAACATTCCCCCCTCTCAATTCAAGTACAGAGCCCCACTGTCCGATCCAGGGGAGTCGGGGGAGGGGACGGCAGGGAGACAGGCCAGACTAGGAGGGGGGGCATCTCCGTTCCTGACCCCATTCCTGCTTTTGTCCCAGTGACAGGGCAGATTCCTGGGCTGAGTCATTGTGGACGCAACCTGCAGCCAGACTCCAGGAGGATAATACGTCGGTTTAATCAAACAAAACTGCTCATTAACCTTCTCCAGAAGTGGATCCCTGTCTGTGTCTGCCAGGCAGTTAGTGTATTGATTTCCTATGATGTGATTCAAAACAGAGCTCTACATATTGTGCAAGCGCCACCAGAGAAAAGCTCCAGTCAGGGCTTCTCCTCCACCTTATTATCCCACACCCTGCTGCTCAGTACAGCCACAGATATGATGTTGTGTTGCTTTTTTATGTGTAACAGATTCATTATTTAAGACACATGGAGCTCCTTGCTTATACCTGTGCAAAATCAAAATATTTAACCAAAGTTTGATTAATGACATACGAATCTCCTCCAAGAAAACATTAGCATTAGCACATCAGGTATTCTGGATAAAACTCTTCATGAATTTAAACCAGATGCCAGTATTATTGCCATAATATTCAAATGGAAAAACTATTTTGGGTTTGGCTACGTTGGTATTGTGTTGCTTGAGGTAGATAAATTGAGAGAGGAGAGGAGAGGAAAAACACTTTATTCACATTTTGTATATTTAGAGGTACTTCAAATAAAGTGCGTTTTTTTATCTTTCTGAAAAACCCTTTATATTGTAATAAAGTGCTGTGTGAATTTATTTAAAAACAACATAAAACTAATTCTCTCGAGTAAAAATGTGTGCAAAATGGAGAGAAGAGGAGATCAGAGAAGAGAAGAATTACCAGATAATGAGGATGTGTACTCGTCTTCATCGTCGTCATCATCCAGAGAAAGGACAAGCTGCTCATCAAATACCTTTAAACAAACCAGAAATCACACAGAGGAAGCATGGCTCTTAAGAGAATTCAAGTATTGTTTACTTTGAGTAAACAGAGATACGATCACAGTGAAATGCAAGAACCAGGAGGAACTGAAGAGGCAAATCTATAAACATTTACAGCGACTCACAAATATATATGTGCATGTATACTCACGTTGTCCACCAGCGTGTGCTCCTCCACTCGGAGCTCCGTGCTGATGCCTGGGCAAAATACAAATGTTTAGCCAGAAGTTGATTCACGACAGGCTACAGCTCTCCTCCCGAGAAGAAATGTGCACATGGCACGGCATCAGCTCCTCTGGATGTGTCTTCACTTTCCAGGAATTAAAAAATGTTTTGTGAGATGTTGGAACAGAGCACACACTCCCCCCCCGTGAGGTTGTTATTGGGAGAGGATTAATGGACTGGGCTGAAGTCGGACAGGGTTAAGGTCAATACTGAGGTACACTTCCTGCTCTGCTTTATGAGTCGATACGGCCACGTGCCATCTCTATGGTTACTAAAAACAGTGACCAGGTAGGAGAGAGCTACCCAGAGTGTGTGTGTGTGTGTGTGTGTGTGTGTGTGTGTGTGTGTGTGTGTGTGTGTGTGTGTGTGTGTGTGTGTGTGTGTGTGTGTGTGTGTGTGTGTGTGTGTATGTGCGTGTGTGTGTGTGTGTGTGTGTGTGTGTGTGTGTGTGTGTGTGTGTGTGTGTGTGTGTGTGACAAGAAGATGCAGCATGTAAGATTTGCAGTGGTGGGTAGTGATGAGTTACATTTACTATGTTACTTGTACTTGAGTAATTTCATTAAACCATCTCAATCGTAAGAGTGGTTGTTTTGCAGAAATACTTTTTTCCCTTACCAACTTCTCCTTCATTTTAGGTATATATATATAACCATGAATAATGTTAATATCCGGTACATGGGACATTTTTCACTGTTTTCGGACATTTTATAGACCAAACAATTGAAAGATTAATCTAGAAAATACAGTCATCAGATTAATTGATGAATAGTTGGTATTTGCAGCCCTAGCTCACACACAATGGCAAGGATTTATTTTTCTCTGGTTTTAAGAGTTTAACAGTCATTACCTGCACATATCTCTCTCTATTTGGCACTTGAATGACACTTACTGTGCACTTCTCATTTGTTTTTATTGAGGATCTGTTTGAAAAAATACAATAAGTTATGTATTACACAGCATCTAATTAAGTTAATCTTTGCTTGAATAGTTTTTAATGGTTGTTATTCTTGCAGATAGTTATTTTTACATGTACTTTTACTTGAGTCAACATAATTATAAAGTAACAATAGTTTTGCTTGAGTACCGTTGTGTTTACTCTACCCACCACTGAAGGTCTTAAAGGATCTTCCTGTGCGGTTAATAGCCAGCCCAAGCATGTCACCAAAGGAAGAGAAAAACAATCTGCCGCTCAAGATTTCTCTGTACTCTCTGAGGAAGAACAAACACACGTGTAGGAGGAGAGTGTGCCTTTTATGGTCTCTTTCAAGAGTGTTTTCTTAGTCTCTTTAGGTTGTGAGTGATGGATGACCATACGGTTTGCTCAACTGAATCTGTGGGGATTGTTTTCCACAAATGCACGCAGACAGAGAGCAAATATCATAAACTGTTTTTGCAAGAAGAAAACACTGTCATGGCGTATTACTTGGTTATTGGTTGATTCTTTTATTTTATCAGAATCAAATAATAATTTAGTGTTGATAATAAAACAAGACGTCTGGGAAAATGTACCAAAGCCTAAGCACACGTCTTCAAATGATTTGTCCGACCGAAAACAGTTAAAAATCCAAACACCGTCAGCATTTAGAAGCTGCTTCATAAATGAGTTAAAATACTAATTTGTTTTTCAAATCAGTTGTATGTAAATTAAAGTAATGACTTATATTTTCAGCACTACACACAACTACATCATTGAGTCTAATGTCACTGTGGACTTTGACTGTGTTCAGGTGTACGTGTCTGGCTGTGTCCGGGGCGTTTGTTTTTCAGAGCTCGTGTTACACAGTTAACATAATGACAGCTAACGTGTGGCACATAAAGGAGAACAAACACAAAGCAGGTATCTGGATTGTGCTCACCTGTCCCTCATGTCAGATGATCACAGGCTGACACTTGATTAAATGTTCTTGCTTTAAATTAGTGTTATTGTGTACATATTCAATGTACTTTTTGTCTAAAAGTAGAAATTCTTAAAGTAGCATTGTACTTTGGATGCAGGTAGGATATGGTGAAAAGCATCTTGTGACAAACAGTCCTTAATAACCTGATTTTCAGATGAATGCAAATAAATCTAGAGTTAATAACTGTAAACGGGAATGTTATACTTTATACAGCACAGAGTTAGATTTAAATAAGCCACTTTACCTTCATCACTAGGAAGGAATTCCTTTTTGCCCGTCTTGTCTACCTCACTGTCAGCTTTGAGCATGTTGATCTGGAAAAAAAACAGATATGTTAACAAAATTGAACAGAAAAATATACCCAAACAAATCTCCAAAAACAGCAAAAAAAGAATACAAGACATACTGTAATGGGATCACACTAGCTGCAGCGCTAAATCCCACCTGATGCGTAAAGAGGGGGAGGCTATCGAGGTCACAAAACATGTCCACAGAAATACACGCCAACCGAAACACCACGTTGTTCGAAACAAGGCCATCTTTGAACTTTACCTTCATTTTGATTTCAACTACACATGTAAATGGTTGCGACGCAATCTTGTTACAAAACTGTCCACAGACACCAACTGAACCGCACAAACACAGAATCACATAGAGAAAACAATACCAGAGTCACTGCAGCCGCTTGTTGACTGGAAGTTGTACAAGTTGTACTATCAATGTGGACCTGTGTGTCCTTTCATATCACCGCTCATGCCCTCTGATTTATTATGCATTGTTGTGTTCACCGTTACCTGCTCAACTCTTATCAACATGTCTGACTGTATATTAAAGGGTGTGGGAGTCAAGGGCTTTCTGTTTACACAAGCCTGAACAAAACCTGTGCAAACGGCCTTATCTCGACAGCAACACACATAACATCATCAACAGAGACCCATGGGAATATTTATCAGCCCTTTCTGTTCTATATTGTGCATTAGATAGGAATACAATAAGGACGTTAAATAAAGGTGTTCCTGGTTGTTTGCTCTCACCCGTTTGAGGATGCTGTGGTCTGCCAGTTTGTCTCGGAGGGTGATGATGGCGTCCTGAGGGGGGGGGGTGGATGTACGTCTCACAGTCAGGGTCAGGGAGTCGGTCGCGGGACAAAACCTCAGCATGAAGGAGCTGTCGGCCCACACACAACACACACCTGGAGCAGGGCCGCCTGCAGGAGGACTGAGGAGGAGAGAGCAAGACGACAGAAAGTGAGGTAAAGTTCATTTACTGAGAACAGAAAGGAGCCTTCCCTATGATTCAGCCTTATCAGAAGTCTTGATTATTCAATTTGTAAAAAGGAGTAGCCTTACGCTGCAAGCACCCTGAACATGGCATGCTGTCCGTCCCTCTGAGCCAGCTGCAGGGGGGTGTCTCCCTCCTGATTGGGTAAGGTCAACGCCCTCTGACCTCTCGGTTGGTGGATTAAGAAACGGGAGAGATGGACTAAACCCAAACGCACTGCGAGGTGAAGGAGGGTCTCTTTGGGATGGAGATCGGCAGCTGGAAAAAGGGACAAAAATGAAAAGGGAGTCTGGCAAAGATATAACGTTAACTGCTGTTTTTCCTGAAATGTTTGGAGGAATCAAGATATATTGCATTAGTATTTTGGGATTGGTTAAGTGAGGTTGTTGCCATGTGTTAAATACTATTATGCTTAATATTACATACTATATTAAGCTTCAAAAGTATACTGTACAGCTTGTTTAGTGGGAATACTGATACAACATTCCAACTATCTGTTATTCGACGCACGAAATTATTTATTATTCCGCCGGGTTATTTTGCACCTCTTCTTCTCCCACATTCCACATTGCAGAAACTCCGTTCAAACATCAAAACGTTCAGCTAGGTCGGGAATCGATGGCTATAACTTTTCTCATTCCAGAGATACATCCCATAATTCATCACATTTTTAACATTGAAGTCAATGGAGAAACTCTTCAGACTTGAAAGATCTTCATGCGACTTCAACTGCTAACTGTTCCTTCATACTTTCACTCAGAAACCTCATTCCAACTTTAAAATGTCTTTCTGACATTATTCATGTTAAACAACTTTTAAATCTGATTCTAGAAATATTAAACATTGTTCAGACCTTGGTAAAGAGGCCTTCTTCCGATTTTAGAGTGCGTGATGTCACAGCTAGAGTGGAGGACAGATTTAATTTTGCCTTCATATTTTCTTTTAAACCTGCCATAATTCCCAAACCCTACATTCCTGAGACATAATTTTTCATGAGAAACGTAGGAAAACATCTCGTAGCTTGAACAATTAAAAATAATTAAGCAAAATAATTAAACAAAATGCCTCTTGAGGGCATGAAGTGACAAAAACTTTCAACATGTCTCCATTAAACCCCATTGTAAGTTCAGACTCATATTTCCCCACCACAGCAGCCGCACACCTTTAGTTAATCTGCCAAAAAGGCCACATTATTAACCAGAAAGTACACAAAAAGTACATTTCAGATGCTCAAGTTCCTTGACATGCTTCACGCTTTGAAATTTCACTGATATCTGTTACGATTCTTCAACAAAACGTTCACATGTAAGAGGTTTATCTCTCATTCAGAACAATGCAAATGCTCTCCTCTCACTGATTACTGCACATCACCATGGAAACCTTTGATCTCTGGACACGTCGTTAGCTCAAATATAAACACCTGTGTCATGGAACACGATGATGTCATAACTCCAACTGACATGCTCAGAGCAGCAGACTTCAGATAATGGTTAACACAGCTCTACATCAAATCTGATGTTATGTAATGTGGTGTTACTATGGCAACGCATCCCTCGCCATAAAACAGCACCAGACTTCAGATAATGGTTAATGGTCCGGCCCTCAACAGCTCTATGTCAATTATGGGGTGTCATCATATGCCGTTTCCATGTAAACGCATCCCTCGCCATGAAACACGATGTCGCTGTAACTCCAATGGACACGGTCCGATCGTCCCCAAACTTCGCTTGTATATCACCGGTCCATGCCTCAACAGCTCTACGCCAAATCTGAGATCTCGCCAAAAAACACGATGTTATCGTAACTGATATGAAAATGGTCAAAACACCACCAGACTTCAGATGACAGTTAATGGTCCAGCCCTCAACATGTCTATGTGCCATTAGTGAGTTTTCCTCAAAAGCTGTTGCCCTTGCAATAAAACACGATATTGCTATAACTCCTATGAAAATTGTCAAAAAGTGCTAAAACTTCACGTGTGCTAACAGTCCAGCCGGGAAGACATCTACGGGACAGTTTTGAGATTTATTCAAATGCCGTTGCCATGGCAACACAATGCTCGCCATGAAACACGGTTTTCTCATAACTTCAGTGAAAATGCTCCAAACAGCCCAAAACTTCACAGGTTTGGTAACGATGCAGCCATCAACATATCTAAGCGTATTATGCGGTGTCATCAAATACCGTTGGCATGGCGACAGATCATTCGCCATCAAGTTAGTTCAATAGTTTGCACTTCAAATATTCTGCTGCTTTTCCAAGCTTTTTTACTTTATTTTCTTCTCTTATCACACATTCAAGCCCCCAGTGTTCATGTATCATTTCAATCTAAATTCTTCACTGTCTTCTTACACATTACATTTCAGCATAGCAATTCAGCGTCAGCTTTTCAGCATAAAGCATTCCCACTAGCAATTTCTTCAGGAATTGCATTCTCTAGTTGTTTATGTTATGCATTTACGTAAAAAAGAAAAAAAAACTTCTTGGTTGATATATCATTTTCGGAAACCCCTGAACATCAGTATCAGATTATTTGACTACTCTATTAGTAGAGAAAAATATAAGCCACGTATTTGGATAATCTGTCATCGGAAATGCTGAGTTCAGATTCTCAGATATAGAGATATCCTGCTGTTATCGGTTTTATATCATATCAAACTACATTTCTTCACCTTAGCCTTTGAGAACCTGAGATGGACGTTTTTTTTTTTTTTTTTTTACAATTTCCTGACATTTTATAGAACAAAATATTCATCGAAAAAGAAAAAATGTTTTAGTTGCAGTCCTCATCGATATCACTATTGGCTTTAGAAATCCAATATCAGTCAGGCTCACTGTGGTTTACACAGTGAGCCTGACTGATATTGGATTTAAATAAATAAAGTAAGACTTTTCCTCCAACCCTCAGATTGATCAAGGCGTGGTTTTGTACACACGCTTTCTCCACTGTGCTCAGATGTACAGATATTCTGCTGCATATGTACGGCATGTATGGCATTCAGTGTTTCCCCTAGGTTTACTGCCTTGGCAGGATGCTGCTGGAAAAAAAAAATTTGAATTTCTTTTTTTTATTGATAAAGGCTTGAGGTTAAAAAATAATAATAAACGAATTTGAAACTGGGGGGGGACACAAACAGGCAGACAGCAGAGCTCGGGGCAATAATGCAGATTTGTTTGACTTTTTTACACCTTGTTGTTCTCCTCCGCTCTTGTCTCTGATTGCGAGTGTGTGCATTCGTGTGTGTGTGTGTATTCGCGTGTGTGTGTGTGTGTGTGTGTGTGTGTGTGTGTGTGTGTGGGGGGAGGGGGGGGGGGGGGAGCGGAGAGGAGCCCCGCCCTTCAGAAACAGAGCGGAGGGAGAATGTGAATACGCAAAGCAGTGGACACTGAAACATGCACATACATTGGATAAATAACATAGGCGTTTAGTTTATTTAATAAAAGAGCACATGTTCAATGTGAAAAGTGACCGTAGATAGATTACTTCAGTTGCAATTTGGTGCTAAATATATATATTTTTTTAATTAAATTTTTTTTTAAAAAGACAATGGTAGGGGCAACACTGGCATTAATAAAGCGTACAGATGGAGGAATGAACTCTGGGTCACGCAAAGTCTGTAGTATATCGATAATATATTATCTAGAAAAACTGGATATTTCACTGAGCCAACACCTGCTGTGAAACAACCGATCCTGCCTCCTGTCACGTGTGCAACGGAGTATAATGATGCATAAACACAAAGGATACAGGTGTATAAACAGCCCTCACTCACTCTGAATGACTCTTTAACATGAAAGTGCTGATATCATGCTGCAGCAGGGAGGCAACCGCTTCTGATGATCACTGCTCAGCACAAATCCTCCATATACACCCTTTTTGTTTTGTAAGCACGGGATGAAAGACAGCTTTAGAGTCGACTCAAGGTATTTTATCTGTACGCCTTCCCTGTAAGTGCGGGTAAGAGCTGAAGGTTGCCATGGTGCCTTTTTTCCCCACCCAGAAGAAATGTGCAGAATAATTTAACTCTTATTTTCTCTGTTTTCAATGTGTTGCCGGGAACCCCGGGGGGAACTGAAACTCCCCGTCACCTCCACAATGGCGCCGTTAATTGTGACCCAGTTTCACCCAACTGAGAGGAGTGAACACTGATCATGCTCTCCATGCAAAGTTCAACAAACAAGAATGTCATTGTCGAACACACCAGTAAATAGTGCCCAGAGGGACTATGGGCCGACAGCTACTTTGCATTTGCAGCCTGCCCATGTTTTGCATGTGCAATGGCTTTTTCTAAGCAAGCCATGTGCAAATACCATACTGCTGTTTAAAGGTGGGGGTAGGTAATTCACTTTTTTGTTATATTCCATGGAATGCTCTTAACATCCCGATAGCAATGAATATATTAAATGCTTTAACAATAAATCCATAACAAAATGTCATCTGTGGAAGCCGTAGCGCTGTAAAAAGCACGACCAATCATCTGAGCCGGCTCGGCTAAAAGTAACTGGATGGCCTACCTGCCTGTCAGCCTTCCATCTCGTGCACAAACTTATCTCGTGCCCTCATTGGTCATGTGCGCGTTTGTGTGTGTTGGAGGAGGGGCTCTGTAAGGAAGTCTGAAGGAAGGGGCAGATTTTTTCGGCTGCGTACTTTCAAATTCTAGCGCACTCGAGCTGGTTTCTCCATTCTTACCTACCCTACCTTTAATGAAAGGACAGCCTACGACTGTATGAGGCCTTTTAACCAGGCTATATACTGGAATTGTAAGAAGGCAATTAGCTGTATTAGCCAATTATACCTTTCGATAACAGGTCATGTCATCTCTTAAAATGCACCCATGTTAAATCAATACCTTTTTTTGTGTAAGGCCCTCAGTTTGTTAAAAAAAATGCTTTGTAATAATGAACCATTATAAATAACTAATTCTGAGGCCTTTATGCAAGAAAGCACTCTGACACAGCAGTGGTGTTGAGCAGTGGGAGTGCAGTGCAGAGGAGGATTGTGGGAGTGGATTTAACGGACACAGAGGTCTGCAAGACAACTCTAATCTGGCTGAGGAGGAATAATGGCAGTAATTGCTCCGTGTTCTTCAGAGCACACTGGCCAGCTGGCTGGTCCTGCACATCATGTGATGAAGATGGTGGGTTTCTAAAACCTCTGAGCACTAAGAACAGCACTGCGGTGACCTAAAGGCATTATGTTGTTTGTTTGTTAGGGTTCATTCACACAAATTGTAAAAATAAAAACGTCAACTATATCCGGCTATGTAGATACGGTGATTTGATTTGATTTGATTTGATGTTTCCACGTTATGAGGAGTATAAAGTTGTACAAAGTTTTGGGGAAATGTTTAAGATCTGTCTTCATTATCTCTTACTTTTCCTAGGTATATATATGTTAAAAGTATTTCTGCAATTATAATTGGACTACCCTACTTCATAGCTCGATAAATGAGCTTGCTAGTTCAGCATCTAAATTGTATAATTTAGAGAAATAGTTTACCATTTGCACTTTTGATCATTTTAAGATCAAAATGGCTATAAACATTACACATGAAATAATGTGTGTGTAAATAAAAGGTAACTAGTTTGAGAAACACTATGAAGATATATTTTCATTATTAATAAAAAACATTTCAATATGGGTCATTTTTTATCCACTTTTGGAAGAGTGTAGATCTAATTGAACTATGCATCTATAGGTTTAAAAAAAAGTCTCCTTTAGTCTGGATACATAACAGATTTGACCTCAAACCCTATGCAAGTGAGACAAGAACTGTGGCTGGATACCACAGGAGTTAAGTGACAAAATATGTGTTTCTGAACCTGTGTGAACCAGCCTTTAGGAACACCTCCAGGATGTGCATCCCAGCAACAATAGAACAAAACAAAGAAAAAAAACCTCCTTTGGCAGTTGAATAGTTGGTAATCCTCATACTGTATCTGCTGACCAGAGGGGATTCCCTGATATATGATCTCTGCAAATGACCCAGGAAGAGGCACAGCACCAACCAGGATGTGAGTGGATGTGTGGCTCAACTTACTTTAATCTTCTGAGCATGAAATAAATCCACATGTATATACCCTTGCTTTCTTTCATACACTAAAATATGCAGACCCAATTCTGCTTTAGAAGGCATTAAAACCTGAAAGGAGTACAACAGTGGCTCGTACTGGCTACAACAATGACCTCTGGCAAATAAAACCCACAAGATCGCAGCTTGTTACTTACACTCTCATCTCCTGTTTCATTACCTTCTCTCGGCTCACTGTCAGTGTTTTTCCACTGCTGAGGGTAATCCATGTTGGCCAGAGCCTGTGTGATCTTCTCGTCCAGCTGCCTGAGACCAGCTTCATCAGCTGAACTTTGCCCGAGTCGCATATCCTCCTGATCGCTGTCTGACCCCAGAGCGAAGGGCTCCTCGTCAGCTGCCTGCGTGGAAAACCTCTTCAGGACCTCTAGGTAGCTGTGAGGGCCGAGCTGCTCCCTGTTTGCACTCAGGTACTCTGCAGCCTGCTGGGCAACATCCCTGATGTATCCAAGAGAAGCTTCACCTTCACATGGGTTGACTTGGTCCTCTGCGTAAAAGTAGGGTGTCACAGAGGCAACCTCCACAAGGGCATGGCCTGTGGAAGATAGAAAGAATCATGATAAGGGGGTAGATAATGACAAGGCCAAAAAGTGAAAACTAAATGTTTGATTGAAGGACATACCGGGAACTGTGTAGCAAAGGCTCTGCCCATCATCTCCTCTTTTTGCTGCAGTCACATGTGTGAGATCAGAGCCTTGCACAACAATGTAAAACTCTGCATTTTCAGGAGCGTTCGCCTGAAACCTTACATGGGCCTCCACTTGTCCCTGCAATGAGAAAAAGAAAATCCAACTATTTAATTGCTTTTACAACTTAAAAAGGGGCCCTATTATGCTTTTGGGTTTTTTTCCTTTCTTGTAGTATGTTATATTGGTTTTTGTGCATGTAAATGGTCTGCAAAGGCTTTAATACCAAAGTTGTCTCCAGGGGGAGTTTTCTCTCCCACACACCCCCCCCCCCCCTGCTTGAAACACCTCCATTGGACTCCTTTGTTTACTTCCTGAACATAGTGACATCACTATGTAACACTCGTGCTTCTATTGGCTAGCGCTCCAACACATTATAGGACATATAAATGTCCCACCCCTTAGCCTAAGCAGTTTACCAATCACAATAGAGCCGGCCAGCTGACCAATCAGAGCAGACCGGGCTCTCCTTTCAGGCATGTCAGTAAAAGCACAAATTGAGCGTAATAGGGCCCCTATAGTGTAAAAGGCCTTTCATAAACTGCTCTCTCTAGAGGAAAAATGTATTTTCTTATCAACCTCTGACACAACATAGAAGGAGCAAATATGGGGCAGCCACCAAAAAAGGAAGAAAGAGAGACACAAGTCATTTTCCCACAATAGGAGTGAACGGCATCCTTAAAATGAGGTTCATGACTTCTGTAACATCAGTGACCTTGTTATTTTTACTGAGCTCATCTGAACTCTGCTTTGACCAGCATCACTCCCAAAACACCCACAAGTCATTTCCTCGAAAAAGATTTTAGAGGGGAAGATCAACACAGACCAACTGAATTTCCTCTCTTAGTGTTCTCTCCATCACCCACATTATTCACTGATATGAAGTGCCTCTTAGTCACTGACAGAGCAAAGTGAATGTCAATAAGATTACCAAACAGGAAGAACGCAATATTCACTTCACTACCCAGTGTTATTTTTCCCTCCAGAGCCGACCTTTTCAAGAGGGTATCACTGAAGTTCAAGAGGGATCACATACTTGGAGTTCAATGCTTGTGCACTATCCTTATCATCTGTTTTTCTTGTCCTCAGTTTAGGGTTTAATCTATTGATTTATTGGACCATCCTTCATTTGTCCTTATTCTTAATACTTTAGGCTAAGGCATTCATTATGCTTAAATGTATTTAACAGGGCCTACATCAACCAGGAATATTTTGTTCTCAAGCCAACAGCATTTGTTGCTTCGTAACTGACTCTTAATTCTTGTAACATTTCAGAGTGAGGACAGCTAAATAAAAGGGACTGAAGCATAAACAGCTGATAATTACAGCTTTGAGTGTGGGTGGATTAAATATAATCATCATTATATTTTGAAACATGAAGAGTCTTGAGTGGTTGTGAGGCTGTTGGGCACAGCCATGCTTAAAGCTAACGTCAGGACGCTAACATGCAGGGCTAGCTTAAATGCTCATTTATAGCAGGAATAATGTTTACTATGTTTGGTCTGATAATAAGCTATCATTTGCTAATTAGCACAAAATAAAATATAGATGAGTACTGATGGGATTGTGAATATTTTTGCCGGTATAATTGTACTTGATAGTAAGCTGCCTGCTAATGGACACAGATACAGGCCTAATTTTCAAAATGCCTTTTGTTAACACCATTACTGTACAGGGGAAAGATTTCACTGCACAATCTCATAGAGACCATCTTCCATCTTCACCCTGACTAACCAAACAATCATATCAAAAGTCTATGTTTTAGTTTGGGCCTTTCAAACTTAGGTCACTCTCCTTTTTATTTGCCTTAACCCAAACATCTGGGAGCTTTCCAGAGTTTGTTCTGGAGTCCGGTCGGCGGTGATTCAGAGGTAGAAATGAAACTGACCTCCTGTGTTGGCAGGCTGTTAGTTTAGACTGATAAAAGAGGTCTGACTCAGCCTCCAGTTTCTCAGCTTGCTGCGTGCACTTTGTGGTTAGTAGCACTACCACCACTTAGCAACCACTTTACACTGTTAAGGATATCGCTGATAATTATTCCAGCAAACTAAAAGATAAGATGTCGGCCTAAGGTTTGTGCAACCTTTTTGATTTCTTACAAGGCTAGCAAGACACAAGGCTCAAATAGAATTTCATTACATATATTAAATAACCATCACATTTGTGTCCTGTACCCATTACAAGTAATATTATAAAATATCCCAGGAGATTTATCAATTGTCTATGTCCACTGCTTTATGTTTTGGAAAATTGTCTTCCAGTTAGTAGATTTAAATGCGTTGAAAAACACAGAAACATGTGTATGTTTATTTTTGTATATCTTTTGTTTTTGTTTCCACCCCTACAATGAGGCTGAAGTTTCAACTTTATTGTCCCAACCATCTGCAGCAGCCTCAGACGATATTGTTCACACAGGTACAATCTGATCAGACAGAGTTTGCTTGATCCTAACTTCATCTCCTGTGCCTTGGGGAAAAGGGAAGGAGGAAGGCTGGTGATAATAAAAACGACTGATGTGATATGCCCTTTGCTGTGGGGCTTGATCATGAGCTGATCCAGTAACAATGAAATATTCAACAACTTGTAGTTTCACCTCATGCCTCTCATATGGGCAGTTCTCAGGTCAGATGTAATGTGTAAATTATGGAACATGAGGAGGTCTATCGCATATGCAATAGGAGCTTGATAACAATCTGAAAAGGCAATCACTTTGTCTGGTGGTAATTCAATAAATATATGTTAATGAGAGTGTTATTTTGTACTTTATTTGTCTTTTACTGTTTAATCTGTCGTATTTATTGTCTGGACGTGTATGCTTTAGTAAGAATATGCAAGATTACCATAATATAACATAATACCTGGTGCATATTAATATTTGTTTTCACTAGAAATCCACCAGTGTTTATAACCCCCATGTTATTGTCCTTTCAGTGGGGAAAAACAAGGTGGGATCTGCTGCCTGTCGTCTCCAGCAGTCATCAGCTTTAGAGCTCTTTGCTGTGATCTCCTGAGTGTAACACGCAGGTGACGTCAGGGGAGCAACAACACTGCAACAACAAAAACAGCTCCAATAACAGGCTGACCTGAGTGAGAAAACAGCCTGACGTCAGAGGTTGTTTTTTTGTTTTAATTATTGGCCATTTTAACAGCATAGTATTTCAGTTTAGAAACGGACACAAATTACGTTATGTCAATGAAATGTGTTGAAATCCCCACACAGTCACTATATATTATTATTTATTTTAACAGTTAGTCTTTGTTCCAACCAGCTGACATCTCAGGTAATGACTTTTCGAATTATAAGAATAATTCAAAGGGAAAATATTTTAAGTATTTCTACGTCACACAGTGCTGAAGTGACACATTAAGTACGTACATCTAAGCTTAAAGAAACTCAATGGACCGGAAGCTGATTGGAGCCTTGAGGGTGACAGCTTTAACTGTACTGCAGGCCTGTTCTCATACTCAGCTGGGACACATACCTCGGATTTAATCTGCTGTGAAAATGAGATACTAATAACTAATCTTCACATCAGAAAGATCTGTCAGTAAAGCTGGCGTGGTGCCGCAAACATTTTTAAGAATAGGACTGCCAAGAACAGACTCAGTAAAAATACTAAGAAGTACCTGGAGTTTGTGCAAGCTGTTACTGACATTAATCATTATTACATGTATTTCAGGTCTGCAATATTAGAGAAAACTGAGAGCACGTCTATTTGTTCAAGTATTTTCTTCTATTATGATTGACTGGCTTCTCAAACATCTAAAGGCAGGGTGAGGTTTTGTTTGTTTGACATGTGAAAAGCATGGCAAACACAACCACCTCAGCACTTAAAGGTGAACAAAATCATAAACCATGACAGAGAGATACCCCCTCGTTCAAAGAGCACTGTGAGATTACTGTCACTATCGGATCATAGTTACGGGCAATTGAATAAATATGGCACAAGAAGGATAGGGCTAATCTGTCTCCATTTTGTGAATATGCAGTTGTGCTGTGTTGAGATAACAGCTGCTGTAAAAGAAGCAAGATTTAAAAGACTGTATTGGAAATAGAAGTAATTTGAGAAAAATGCTAACGTCTACATGCTAGCATGCTGCTGTTAACAGTGCCAAGGTGTTTATGTTTAACAGGTGCAATGTCTTATGGTAATAATCTATGTTTATTGTGTTAGCATGCTAAAATTCACTAATTAGCACTTAACAATACAGCTTAGGGAATGTCATTTATTTGGCAGTGCAAAGTCAGCTAATCGACAGATAAATTAAAGATTTTTTCTAATAAACTTCTCTGCAAAACAATTTACCTGCCAAAAAAACTAAGTTGAGAGACCATGAAGGTTTGAAAAAAATGTAAATCCATCCAATAGTTGTTCAGGAAATGTAGCCTATACCTTGTGGTGGCACTGAAGGAAAAGTCAGGCTATTACTAAAATCAGTAGGAAACATCCTCTGGGGACCATAATTGCCTGTACAAAATTCCAATGTAATCCCTTAGATAGTTATTGAAGTATTTCAGTCTGAAGCAAAATGGTGGACCCACTAACAGTCTGACAATGTAATAGAGCTGTTGGCTAGATGAATTTGTTTTTTGGGATATTTCTCTCTTAAATCTGATGTGAACTTCTCACATTTCAGTGACATGAGTCTTCTTGCAGGGGGATTCATTTTACTCACACATAAGCACATGGACGGACAAAATCACTGCACTGGAGCTCAATAAAACTTCGTCCAAGACAGGAACTCCCACTTCCTGCCTGCAACTCAATGCAGCCATTTATCCATTGATCTGGGGGAACAGTACCTGCTATGGGCCTGACACTATGTTGTATGTATGGTGCACTATAACACTTCACTAAGGGTGTTACAATAACAGCTTTTATAGAACAGCAGTGTGGATTGGCTCGCCTGCACAAAGCCTGGCATTGAAATCTGGATCTCATTCAGCAGTGAGAGTTTGTGCTGTTGAGCTGTGACCTTAGAGGGTGGAGACGCCACTTCCTCCTAATGGAGAGGTGTATGCGAGAGTGGTAGAGCCCATAATGATTCACATGCCTAGGTTTTTAGACTGGACCTTAATCAGCCTCTATGAGCGAGGGAAGGCAAAGGTTTTGGAGCGAGCCCCCCCCCCCCCCAACCACTTAATCCTCTGAAACTGGTGACACAGCAAAACAAGCAGACACTCTGCTTACCAAAAATCTGGCAACGCTTCAGTGAATGGCCCACCCAGACTTCCACACACACACACAGGAGAATAAGGGCAAGAGAGTGAGAGAAATGGAGGTTTGACGAGTAATAGAAAGACAGATGGAAGAAATGAAAGTACCACAAAGAAACAGAGTTATATTATGTCAAACAATAATCCAAACACACCTGCATACTGTGCACCCTGACCAGTGTTTTCAAATGGAAAATGTGTATTTATTCAATTAACACACTGGTCGGTGCACTCCTTCCAGGAAAACCCACTAAAAATAGGGGATATTCTTTCCCTTGTTCACTACGAAGCGTAGAGGGCCTTGTCATTCGGTGAGCAGGCTGTGTAAGGCCTGGCTTCCCCGGGGACTGAAACCCTCCTGGCTTAAGTTTCATCTGCGACACAAGGCTTGCTAGTCAACCCCAGCACAGAGGGGGAGTCAGGACTGAGAGAGAGGCAGGAGGAAAAAACTAGAGTGCTCTAATTCTGGTGGGAAAACACAGAGTGGGGTCTAAATATGGCAGACTGCTATTCAGAGTTCATGTACTCACTCAACCACACCCTAAAAATATCCAAATTGACCACCAACACATCAGACACTTACAGAATGGAGCAAAAATATATGAGCACTTACATATAGAGGCACCTCTCTTCTGTTCACGTCCATTTTAACTCCATCCGCCAGATGCCTAGGGAGGAAATAGTCATGTTACTGCAACGTCAGGATAAGAAAAAACGAACCATTCAAAGTTAATAAATCATGACATTTATTTTATTGAAATTGTTTGTTATTCATTCAAGGAAAGGAAAAATGTGTGCTGCAGAAAGTAAGTAAAACCAAGTGAGCACTTATCATGTTTATAAAACAGTAAATTAATCTGAGGGCATTTTCTGGTGAACAATGTGTACTATATATGTACTATATATATTATATATGATCCTCTTCTTAAAGAGGACATATTATGCTCATTTTCAGGTTCATATTTTGATGTTACAGAATTTTTTTACAATATAGGCGTTTCAGAAAGGGGCGGAGTGTCGTGAACTTTGTGATTTAGCCAGACAATCACTAAACTAGGACAAAATAGGGCCCCTTTAAAGCCTTTAGGTGATTGGTTTAACCTGTACGGGAGAAGCTACAATAACAACAGTGTCACACTCATGCAGGATGCAGCAGTGGAGGAAAAAAAAGTAAGTGTATGGTCAGCACACACCAGACCCGCTGTGACTTCACTCTCAGCTTGAATAGTGCATGACTTCAAAGCTGCACAGTGGTGTCAGCTCTGCAGGCTGCACTGTGTCTAGACACTCATTAGCATGAGCTGGTGCCGCTCAGACAAGCCAAAACTGTTTTAATTCTGCAGCTCAGTAGTCATCAGAATCTGTAGTCATCACTTTTTCAAATTTTTCGGCCAAAGCAACTGTTATGCGAGCAATGCTAGATGAAAACGATGTTCCACCATGGTGTTACCTTGTTCAGAGATAGGCAGAGATAATGTCAAAACATTGAAAACAATCAAGTACCTATTTCAAGACTTTTCCCAATATTATCAATACAACCCCTTATTCAACATATTATGAAATACAATAAAATATCCCACGATTTTTCATTTTGACACTTGGTGTATACACTTTAAATGTGTCTAAAGTACAATAACCTAAAATCCTCTGAACCTCGGTTGAACTGAAGGTTACTTCATTAAAAAAACTATAGTGACACAGAAGACACAGTATCCATGGTAAGTAAAGTCACTTTAAACTAACTGGTGTCCTTAGGGTGTACCTAACAATAATATCACTATCCCTCTGATATTGTATCTTATCAATAGAAGTGAATGCCACAGGCCTGGGCGTCTATCTCCTGCTTTTAATCCTGCTCATATCAATGGGGCTAAATGATTGTAATTCGGAACTAGATAGGGTTTACGTTTCATATTATAGAATACACATTGTCGGTTGGCAGGTTGCGCCCTATACCATCAACAATATTCTGGTATGCTAGTGTTTATGCAAGGTTTAAAGACATAAGCTGATTCAACACATAAAAAAAGGATCAAGATCCATCTTGATTTAACCTTCTTGAGCTCAATAACACACTCTGAATCATCTATTAGTCAAAATAACCATGTGATCAGGTAGCCAAAGAACAGGAGGAACACACAGAGATAAAGAATCTCCAATCCTGATGTCCAGTTTTTCTCGTCTGCGCAGAATTTGTGTCAGTCATTGTCCTGAGGCCGTCTTCAGCCTCTGACATGTTCAATGTGCTGAATAAGAAACCTGACCTGGCTGGTGGCCACACACTCCAGGACAGAGCGTGAGAAAAGAGATTACACATAACAAGAGAACGAACACTGTCACAACGCATTTGGGAAACTCATTTAGACATCTTTATATGTGATGCAAATATTTTCAGACGTGAGCAAGCTGATCCTGTTGTCCCGTAAAAAGAATTCAGGGGATGCATGATTGAATAATTCAATTCCTCTCACATGACAAGCTGCAATCTGTTATAGGCTGTATGAATAGGTGCACTTTTCTGCTTTCAGCCTTTAGGTAGGCTACTACACTTTAATGTGGTACATGTTATCATTTGGTATATGGACTCACTGAGTAATGTCACAGTAGCTTTTTGTGATTAAAAAAAAGATGTTGAAACTTTTTTTCAGACCATATTTTGGCATATATTAAAACAAATGGATATAAGGTAAACAATGAAAAACAGAAACTTTTTTTGTAAATAACCTAAATGCTAAGCCACTGCATGGACAGGTCGACTATCCCAGAAAGAAGTGAAAACAGGATTTAGATAAATAGCCCACACATTATCAGCACTCTAACATATCCTTCAGGAACAATGACTCTACTGCTTTCACCGGGGAGTGAAACTCCAGCACACAGTCAAATACAGCCAGTAAATGCATCAAAGCAATAATAAAACAGACTGCAAGACCACAACATGGACAAAGAGTCAGGAACAGTGAGGCATTGAACTCACCACGTTGTTTTTACGGTTTACCTATGAACGCACTAACATTTGATAGTTTATAGTCGAAGTCAACTTGTGCAAAATTGAAAAACCATCATAATATCAAAGCGCAGTTGTTGATGTAAAACTATTTTACGCAGATTTTGTCAGCTGAAGATGAATCATTACCTGCTGTCGTCTCTTCTCAGCCCTCGGTGCGATCCGTAGAGAACTCAAATCGCGCAACTTTCTATATAAGTTGTTTTTCTGTTTGGTTATTTGCTTAATAAGCACCTTTCGCACCCTTATTCCGCATTACGGTTTGCTCCAGCTTTCTCCGTCCCTTCTCTTCAGTCTGTTGGCAGTTTGTTTGCAGGTGTCGCAGAGTTGTGTGAGGCTGTCCTGTGGTCCCGCCCCCCCCACACACACCGGGCTGCAGGACTGAAGTCTGTCAGGGGGCACAAACGTTCCTATAAGCGTTATATGTGTTTATTTGTGTCCCCTTACATGCTATGTCTACTATATAGACTGAGTTTAAAGCGACATTTCATACTTTATTATGATATGTTTATCATGCTGTGCACGGGTCAGTTGTAATTTCAATTTCCTCCAATCAGAGATGAGTTTGAGTGACGTCACTTTCACCTATGTTCATTTGTTCGCCCTCTGTACTGGATCGGATCCTACACAAATACTGTCACTTTTTTTGCAGTTGTGGAAATGTACTAGGTGAACTACATTTACTCAAGCATTGAAAAATTAAAAATAGGTTCTTATTTCGTATATTTATATTTCATACAAGGTAAAGCCTACAGTACATACTTTCTTACTAGGACTGATTTGACCAGTAGTTTGTGTTTGTGGTGGTTAGCATTAGCATTTACATATAGGCTACCTTTTTACTGATTGAATCACTTAAATGTAAATGTCACTGTGGTACTAAGCAGGGAAATTGAGAAGCATTAATCACATTCATCACCAATTATTCTGGGATTATTGTAACCTATAAAATATACAATAGATCTGAGACTATAGATATGTGTCATCATAACTGAAAGTGCTTAATTGAGTAAAGTTTAAAGAGTAGAGTAGAAGAATACCCTGTTTCATATCTGCTCACTTTGCATGACAGTTACTCCTTGTGCTCTTATGTTGGATGGAAATCTCAGAGCAGGTCTCTTTTGGATTGTAATCACAAACAGATATATGACAGCAACAGGAAGAGAGGGGAAGACTTTCCCACCCTTCCTGCTCTCAGATTTATCCCACTGATTTATAATGAGCAACAGATTAAATGTGTAAAATGAGGTCACAGCTGACAACAGTGCTGCCTTACTTTAAGCACAGTCAGCAGTGTGAGATAATTTGACTGTTCCCCCCGCACAGTGTTGTCTTGTTTAATTGGGAGATGAGAGGATTATAGGCCATTTGGGACTGGATCACATCTCTTCATACTTGTAGCACAGCAAGTGACTGGGCTGCCATCTGTTGGCAAAAATAGATCAGCAAATAAAATGTGAATTAAGTAACAATACTGCCATCATGTGGAGGTCTTCCTGATAACATACATAATCTTAAATGTCACTAATGTGACATTTATGTCTTTAAATAAAATACAATATGCACCACAAATTGATGTTCAGAGATGTGAAACATGATCTGGTGTATGTTCTGCTCATCTGGTTTGCAGTGCATGTGATCCAGGTGTCCTGTAGATGGCAGGAGCAGAACACATTGAAATTAATCTCATGATGTCATAAGAAAGCAGCTGAGATCAGAGTTGCATGTGATCTTGGTCTTGAAACCAACGTCCTCATTGCAACTGCAGCTTTGTATTGCCCTTGGTGTCATCACAGCAGTATGCATGGACCCTCATCATTAGGAGACTCAAAGGACAATCAAGTAAACAGTAATAACAAGAGGCAGCAGGGCAACCATATGTATCTATTTTTCCCAGTGCCTGGTGCTGTAATCCCAAGAAAACTGCAATTAGACTGTTTCAATCAGCCCCCTAAAAAGACATTCCACACACAGTCCAATAATAACATCTTAGGGATTGCTGTTTGGTAATTTTACTTGAACAAACACACAAACTGAGCCTCCAAAGCTCTGTTTGACCTCTCAAACACACTAATCATAACAATTCAGACCCTAATTAGAGAGTGAATGATTTTAATTTTGCAACACATACCTAGCATGCAAAGCATGTGTTTCTGAATTTGTCTCTGTTCTTTACTGAAGGAAGATTTCCTTCTTACAGAATTGCCCAATTTCTGTGTTTTTATTTAAAAGTAGGGAAAACAGAGAAGTGACTTGCTAATGTGAACCTCACATAGTAAGTCCAAGATCACTTGAGTTTAACAACATTTACAACATTAACCTCACTTGGGAAAATTGCTGATATAAAGCATCACACAGGAAAGCTATACATACCAAGCAATAATTAAACTTTATATTTAGAACCAATGAATGGGATAAATACTCCAGGGGCTTGAACTTGTTTAGACTGCAATCCTCATCACCAATATACCGTTTTGTAGGCCCAAGACAATCACATACAAATGAAAAAGAAAGAAAGTTATATTTGAATGGATGGATAGGTGGATGGATATAGTTTACACAGAGTGACTGAAGCATGGCAACCCCCTGATCTCCTCACTTCTGACTGCACAACAATAACAACAAAAGGCTAATCCTGTGTTTATGCCTTTCAATGGGGGGATTTGACAGATTATGTGGAAATGTTTGCTGTAACCTCTTAATCAGATTAACATTTCAGGGCTTTGGGTAAAGAACCTCTGCTGGAAGGAACTTGTAATTCTCCATCATTCATTTGGTAAACTGTTCTAAAATAATATTGAACAAGCTCCAAATTGTTCTGCTTTGTTGAAAATGTATTATATAAGCCCTTTCTCCAGAATAAGGTGACCATGAGGGATCTCAGGCCACTAGTTTATTTTAACAAGATAAATGGGACTTTTTACATAGTTGGTCTGCTAGATAAGACTCATAAATACACGATCAAATTCAATAATTAAATCAAGCTATTTAAATAAGTTCAGGTCCCACAATATTTGTCGACATTTCCAAATCATAAGTAATTTAAACTTTATTTTTGTTAAAATGTTTATCATCCTGATCATCTTCCTCCATAGGTTAAAATGCAGTTATATGGCCAAAAAGGTAAAGTAACTAAATAATACACATACTATTCAAAGACTATTTGTCTTGATAAAAATGTTTGTCCACCACCTACCTACTTTTTACACCTTATATTCTTATCTAATCCACCGCATAGGCTGCTCCTGATCACTGTGAATGAAGAAAAAGCTTCTCACTCAGAAAGTGACACACAAGAATATACAAGAAAGAGAAGTCGTTTTGTGTACTCTACCTTCGTTCGTGTAATATCAGACACTAAACCTAGTGTAGTGTTTTGACAATTTTGAGATTATTTGTCTATCTAATCCCTACCATTATTTAAAGTTTGCTCCCAATGTTAAAGCACATGATACGATAAACAAGCGGCCTTGGTGAATCTGAAAAAAAGTGTCTTCTTTCTCAGCAAAAGCCTACTTTCTATCTGAGGGCTACACAGCTCAACGGAACTAAAGACAGGGAGGCCAATAGTGGATGCACACGGTAGTGGACGACCAATTGCGCATGCGTGATAATATCAAAACACCGAATAAAGAGGGATGCTGCATGAGGATATTTCAATAAAAACAATGCCTGGTGGAGTAAGACATTTATGAATTACAAAATAATAACGTTATTTAATTTCGTTTAATGTGTGTTCATGTTCATATTTGTTTGCCATAGCTCGTTAAAAGTTATTAACTGAAAGCAACGATAACAACAGCTAGTATGCTAACTGATAGCTAACAGTCAGTTATTAGGTTTTTCACATGCAATTTCAGGTAAAAAAGGATATGTTTTAATGTAATGTGACTAATTGTGTCTTCTAATATATATTATGTTCTGGTTTCAGGCCTGCAGTGTCTACAGTATAATCTCAGTGTGACAGCTCGCTGAATGGACAACGTTAACATGTCAGCCTCTGGGGGGACAGCGGAGGACATGGAGGGGATCTGTGTCATGCCGGATTTGAGCAACATCAAGACGGAGCAGTCGGTGGGTCCAAGCCCAGTTAACACAGGCCCCCAAAATGTGGCCATGGGCATCAAGTTCATCCTGCCCAACCGCTTTGACATGAATGTCTGCTCAAGATTTGTGAAGTCGCTCAACGAGGAGGACAGCAAGAACATCCAGGACCAGGTCAACTCTGATCTGGAGGTGGCTTCTGTTTTATTCAAAGGTAAGACTCAATTTTATGAATCTTGTGATAATGCCTAATGTATGAGCAGAGGTGGGAGAAGTACTCAGATCTTGTAGTAAAAGTAGAAGCACCAGTGTTAGCATACTCTCTTACAAGTAAAAGTCCTGCAATCCTAATGTTTCTCAAGTAAAAGTACACAAGTATTGTATCTACTTAAAGTAACAAAAGAAAAAGTTATCATTCTGCAGATTGGTCCATTTCAGAATAATATGATATGTTTTATAATGATTGATCATGAAAGTGTTCTCAAAGCTGGTAAAGGTGCAGCTAGTTTGAATGACTTTGTATACTGCAGGGTAGCTTGTGAATTTACTCCAGGTGGAACTAAAGTCTGATTTAAGAGTTGGTTGTATTTCACATCATTCATCTGTAAAGTAACTAAAGGTATTAAATAAATGTAATGGAGTTAAAGTACACGATCTACCTCTGAATTGTAGTGGAGCAGAAGTACAAAGTAGCAAAAAAATGAAATACTCAAGTAAAGTACAAGTATCTTACAATTGTACAATTGTACTTAGTTACTTTACACCACTGTGTACGAGGCTTTAACTAACCAAAGAATGTTTCTCCTCTTTCAGCTGAGTGCAACATCCAGACCTCACCTTCCCCGGGTATACAAGTGCGCCATGTGTACACCCCCTCCACCACCAAGCATTTCTCCCCCATCAAACAGTCCACCACACTCACCAACAAACACAGAGGCAATGAGGTTTCTTCCACACCTCTTTTGGTGCATTGTAAGTAGTACAGTTGTGTTAACTACATTTAACATGAATTAAGTCAAACATGTTAATACATTTAAAACAAATCCTCCCAGCTTTGTCCATTCATCAGCTTGCAGCCCAGGGTGAGATGGTGTTTCTGGCCAGCAGGATTGAACAAGGTAAGCAGCCAATATGGGTTGTCATGCTGGTGAAATGATCTTAAACTATACTCATCATTTTTTATCTTCTTTAGGGCTTTTTAAGTGATTAAGAACATAGTGGAAAAAATGTCACTATAATCTCCCAGAGCAATATCTTTGAACATCTTGTGTCAGACAAACATCTTGTGTCAGACGAACAATCCCAAAACAAAAGATATACATTTAATAATCAAATATTAAGAAAAACAGTGTAGGTCATTTTAATATTTACGATGCAGGAACCAGAACATAATTGGCATTCCCTTCATCTTACATTTTTTTGTTCTAAGTCACTGCTGCCAAGGTATAGTGGGTTAGATTATGAAAATATTCATGTAATCACTTTTCTTTTTATGTTTCATTTGAATAGAGACTGTGATCAATCACCAAGATGAAGAAGGCTTTACCCCCCTGATGTGGGCCGCTGCACATGGACAGATCGCTGTTGTTGAGTTTCTGCTCCAAAATGTACGGAAACCTACTCGCATGATTGAATTATATCAGATATATACAGCTTGCTTTATTGTTCCTATGTTATTGACTCACTGGCCTGTATCCGTCTACGCTGTAGGCTGCTGATCCCAACCTCCTGGCCAAAGGCAGGGAGAGTGCCCTGTCCCTGGCCTGCAGTAAGGGGTACACTGATATTGTGAAGATGCTCATTGACTGTGGGGTTGATGTCAATGAATATGACTGGGTAAGAATACTAAGCTATACTATGAAAATGAACGCTGGGGGTTGCTGTTACCTGTGGCTTGTTGTGATGTTCTCTCTGTGGCTTTCAGAATGGAGGAGCCCCTCTGCTGTACGCTGTTCACGGGAACCATGTGCGCTGTGTTGAAATCTTGTTAGGTGAGTATGCACTGTTTACTGAAAGTTACACCTATGATCAATATCATAGATGTAACTTATCCAGCTCCATTAATAGACTATACGTGACAAACATATCCTGTTTTTATGCCTCACTTGTCCGATAATAACGTTTTGGAATGTTTTATATCTTACAGAGAGCGGTGCTGATCCTACCATTGAGTCGGACTCTGGATTCAATGCAATGGACATGGCTGTTGCTATGGGCCACCGGAATGGTATGTTAACCCCGAAGCGTGACACACTGATTTAACACTAAGTCAAATTGGTTTTTCTCTGCTGCTTCTTCATAAAGTCACCTTTTAGTATACACTTGAAATGACACTCGGCTCCGTCGATAAAAAAATGTTATGTTTCTCTGTTTAGTTCAGCAGGTGATGGAGGCCCACTTACTGAAGTTACTGATGGGAATCAGAGAATGAAATGTGACAGTAAGGAAAACAAATGCTGAAGGGAGGACGCTGGGCTCTGGACAATCATGGAGCACGCCCGGCTGTCCGTTAACAGGAATGTTTTGTGCATTCAGTGGACATGAAAGTCTGTGCTGTGTGGAGTTATTCACATCAACCCAGCATGCACTACACTCCATTTTTAGTATCCTTTACCCTGCCAAATGTGCAGTGTAGGTTTGATTTTGCTTTAAGTAAGCATGATTGTTTTGTTTTGAGTCTTTTAATATCAGATATGACATTATCATCCAAGAAGTGTTTTTTTAAACTAACTTATTAACCGTAATAAGGAACAGTTTTGAAAAGAAATTAATGTTACATGTTGAATTGCCTCATGTTCATACCGTCTTCATTGTGAGCACATTTCTAAAGGTTCATTTTGCTCCTCTAAGGACTACAGTGGGTGTATCAAAAATACATTATAACATACTAGTTGTACGTTTATGATGCAGCCAAGCTGTTCGTTGATCCTAAAGATATTTGAGTTGGTTGCCCTGAGTTTATTTATTTAATAATTTAGACGTGTTTTGATGTGAAAACGTCATCGTATTGCTGTAAGTCTCTTGTTTTTGTATAATGTGATTCTAATGTCTGCTGTGTTGTGATTTTAAAAAAAAAACTCACCTTGGTAAAACGTCCCACAATAATGTTATTGTGTTGCTGCTTCAGTTTTATACCAGACATAAATGGTTTAAAAAGAAACAAGTTGTACTGCCCTCAGTGTCCTCCATCATTCTGTACTGATATCAAATCGGATTTAGAGTCTAAACAGTGGTTTGAGCCTTTAGAGTCTAAAGGCTCAAACCACTGTTTAGTCACTGAAATGAAGCTGTTATTTAATCCAAATATGTTTTAACCCTTAGATGCATAAGTGGGTCTTTTTTGACCCGGTGAGGTTTTCTTAGTAATTACATTTTTGTATCATTTGATATTCCAGCTATTCTTCAAAAAACATGTTTTGGATACATTTTAAGAAATTGTAGTTTTTGTATTACTACCCCAAGCTTCCTTACATTTTCAAAATGTAAAAAAAAATTCTAAAATTCTAAATAGTGAAAACTTAAATATAAAATATTTCTAGTGTGAACCAAAATATAATACTAAATATTATACAAGTGATTTTTCTTAACCAAAATGACAAATGGCATAAAAACACATTATTCTAATGCGGGTCCTTTTTGACCCACTTATGGAAGAGTGTAGGGTCCAGTCATTAGTCAAAAACACTTATTTAGTAGTTGAGTTCTGTATCTAGGAGCAAGGTATATACACTGATTTCAACACTTTGATAATACAGTTAAAAGTGCCTTATAACATGTAAAGGAAAAAAAAATTATCTTAATATGTACGTGCCAAAACAATTTTTTATATACAAAGAATTATAGTGTGAGAAAGAAATGTTATCATATAGGTAAGATCTATACACAGAAATATTTTTAAATCTTATTTCAAAAGTACCTCAGTAAGTTTCTCATTAGCCGCGTTCACACCAAGTACTTTGCCGTACTTAGTGCCGGCACTTATTACCCCAGGGCACTTAGTACAGAACGCGTTCACACCGGAATAAGTTCCCTGAGGGAAGATTACGCAAATGAGCCACTGACGTCACTTCGCCTTCTTCTGCTTTGGGTTTACTGGCAGGCCGCAAACCACTTCACGGCGTATACTGCCACCCGGAGTCCCCGGCCGGAAGTCCCCGGAGTTGGGGACTGGCTTCTCTTCCGAGTAAATCGCCAGAACGCCGACACCTCATCTCCACCGCTCCCATGTTTTATTTTGTGTTGCCATAAGTTAGTCTCTCTGCATTTGTGCACTGGGCGAATGCTAATAATGCTAATGCAAGGATAATAAAATGGCGGCTCTACAAAACATTTCAGAGTTGTACGGGGCGTGGTTTGCAATTCGCCCAGCCAATCAGAACTGGGGCACTTTTTTCCCCCAGGAAAGTACCATCTCTCAGCAGGCACTAAAAATGGGGGTAAAAGATCCCGGCTTGAAGTACTCTTTTTGGTGTGAACGTGACATAAGGGGTACTAACGGAACTAAACGCGAAAAGTACTCCGGTGTGAACGCGGCTAATGTACTCATTTAAAATAGAGTTATATAATAATGGCTGAACAATTTACAAGAGGGCAACTTTAGTTTTTCAACTGTTTAAGTGTTACTTAATGTGAGAGAAAATGCAGACGTTTCTTTTGACAGTAGCACATGTTTATTCCAGATATGTTGGTTTCAGCGAGGCCACAAAGATCAAGGTTCATTAAGAGAGGAAAAAGATGTACAGCAGGAGCCTTAAACACAACATTTTACACACAATCTCTCACTAACTAGACCACAGAGCACAACAAGCATCTGGAGAGTCTGATGGAAAAGAAGAAGTGGAATGAGGACTAAAATGCCTTAACGCTTTAATACTGCTACCCACCCCGGTTTTAATACTTAAGAGTACTATTTAGAAAAATGACTCAAAAATATTGCACTTCAGAGTAGGCAAGTACTTTGTTCAGGTGTTACATTTTAGAGAATGCTAAAAGTTGACAGAACTGTAACTGTTAGCCTTCCACTTTAATAGAGACAACAAAAAAAACACCTTGAGCCTCACATGGTCCTGTCAAGTTCTGACACTTCAGAGTCCCGTTTCCTCTAGTTAGCTTCATCCTTGGATGCTTCATCAAAATTCTCCACCAGGTCTGAAAAGACACAAATTCAGAGGTAAATAGATTCACAAAGACTCAAAGGTACCAGAGCACAGTTCAGGTGTTTATCTGAAATGTGATACTAGGTGCAATGAAATCCAATTTTCTTTTGCCTGATCTTTCCCCTCTCTTAAATCGACCGCAATGTGCTGCACAGATGAGGCCCTTACAACTTCTGAAAGCAGCTGTAAAAATGATGGCGTAAATCATCAAAAGGTTGGCTTCAATTACTCCACGAGAAGTGAGAAATCTGCCTTTTCAACGTTTTGGCTCAAAGGGTCGAGGGTTCAAATGGAAACAATTCAAAAGGTCTGAGTAAACATGTTCCTTCAGTGGGAGAACAAAGAGGAAACGTAACTCCAATAACAACATGATGGTGATGGCTGTTAACCCTGTGCCATCAGGCCCCGACGGCTCCTATTGCTGAATACATGTGTAATCGTTTGTTACATTAGTGAGAGCCCAGGCTACAGGGAGAGGAGTCCTGGGAAAAGCTGAGATTTTAGTAATGGCAACCTCATGTGTTTGGCCTATTGTCCTCACAAAGAAAAGCAAACTGGATCTTGAGATCTTATAAACAATGAACATGAGATTCAAACATTGCACCATTAATCTGAAGTCATTGATGAATTCCCTTCATTTGACCCCCTTCACAAGCCAAATGAAAACAAACGGACCATGGTTATTTAACCGAGAGAAAGGAAAACAGTGTTTCCCCATTATGGACAAGTGGGAAGGAGTATCTCCATAAAAAGACTGCAAAGGAGTTTGATGTAAGAGGACCACATTTGACTTGAGACGTGTTGAAGACATCTTTAACGTTGCATGGTGGAACTGACTACGGTACATAGACAGATGAGTGTAATGAGACATTGAAGCACTCACCTGGAACATCATCATCTTCATCCTCTTCTTCTACTGTTGCAATTGGCGCTCTTCCATCTGAAGCTGCAAGAACAGAAAATACCTGTTAGAAGCTTGAAGAGCAGTTTAAACGGCCACAAAACAATCATGACTGAATCCAAAAGGAAAGAATCTCTTTAACCCTGCGAGACCCGCGTTAAGACCTTTCTTTATTTGTATACCTTTATGTTTCTCCGTAGAAATGGTCATTTTAGCAGTACATTCCCAGAATCATCAACACTCCTCTGAAAGTGTGTATAAACAGTTTGGATCCGTGTGTGACATCCAATGGAGCAAATAGGAGTGTTCGATTCAGAAAAGGTCGCTAACAAAAATGTATGTTTTACATACAGATAGACTAAGCAAATCCAACATGCAAATAGGGTGAGTCTTCACATCTTTTACAACTCAATTGTTTTATACACATAACTAAATGGCTTTTATGGAACAAAGGGGGTTTGAAAAAAGGGTCGTTTAGCAGTGTTCACTAGTTTAAGAGGGAAAAAAGGCATGCCACTAGCTTAAACCATTGCAAAGTTATGACAGTTTAAAGAGGGCATGGTTTTTGGACTTGTATATGGCCCAGTGAGTCCCAGATGGTTAAACGAGTTTGAATGAAATTACACCACAGTTCCTAATCTTGCATCACCTGTACAGGTTTTAGTATAGTAGGTTACTGACCCTGTTTGGGCAGAGCCTCGGCGAGTCTCCGGAGGCTCGTCAGGCTGTCGGCTCCCAGCTGGTTCAGGATGCCCGGCAGCATCTCCGTCAGCTGCTTGGTCTCAGCGTGGCCCGTGATGGTGAAGGTGTTGGCTGCCAGGGAGGCCTGCACTTTGGGATTGTTGAAGTGGATGACTGTTCCTTGATTTGTAAACATGTTAACCTGTAATGGACCAAAGAGTTACACTGTTAAAAACAAAACAGGCAGCCCTGAAACAGTCATCTTAAATCACAGTGGGACGAAAAGTCATGCTTACCTCCTCAATCCCAGAAATGTTGTTGACACCAAGTTTCTTCAAGGAGAACTGAAGCTTCTTGTCATCTGCGGTGGCCGTTCTGTGTACAACCTTCTTCTTTCTGCGAGCACTGCCCTGTGGGGACATTCATACAAACATATTATGAATATGTATAAGTAAACCTCCAAGCATCATTTATGTTTCAATAGGTTTTAGGCTGCATTTGTAATAGTTTTGGCACCAAGCTTAAAGTAAGCATGACTGAACACATTAGGAAACAGCAGACAGTGCTTTGCACAAAATGTATTACTTCATGGAACCTATGATATTTGAGTTTCACTTACCTTGCCGCCGATGCGGACTTGTGCCTGTAGTTTAGCTAGTTTTTCTTGATTCATAATTGATTCTTTCATCTGAAAAAGAAGAAAATAAATAACATTAGTTTATTTAGGTGTATCTGTATACTCACAGCCTCTATGTTTAACACACTTTTAAAACGCACTTTGGATGTTTGATGATTCACATAAGTATTACCGACACATTTAATATTTTGTAAATATTACATCATGGTCAAGAAAGATAACCGTGTAAGGGGTAAAAGATGAAAATATGTCAAAAAAGCAGCCATCAAGACACAACGCAAACCATACAAGTACAGGCTGTAACAATGTCAGACAGCAAAGCAATGGAAATGAGACTTCTCTACCACAATGACACTTTGACTGGTGTTGCAATAAATAATTGCCAAAGGGAGATTGCACAACATTACAAAGAAATGTGACTTTCCTATTGGACGTTTTTGACAAACACTCATGCACATTAACAAAGAAGAGCATGTACATATAACCATGTATTTAGGTCTCACCGTCATGATCATATTGCTACAGCGAATGTCGGCCTACTAAATTATAATATTACTGTATCGTGTTCATAACACCCGTGCAAAACAGTCATGCTAAACATGAAAAGAGTAAATCACATGTATTTAAAACATAAATACTACAAATGAAAAAACGTTATGAGCTCTCACGAAAGCTAATGCTTCCCCTTCCATGTTGTCTGTATTATGGACAACAAGCTAAGACAGCCCCATAACAAAACACTGCGTTAGGCTAAGAAATAAGCCAAAAACACCACAGGTAAAGACAATTACGTTTAAGCTAACACTAGATGACTAATTCAGCAAATACTGCCCCGAAACAAGGTGTGGTTTAGCTTTAATGCGAGAACTTGTAGGCTAACTGTAGCTAGCTTCTGAGCTAGCTGTGAGCCTGTTGAGTGGACGGCCTGTCACACAAACTGCGTCAGTAACGTTAGCCCGGAGGATTTCAGCCATCTAGTCAGAAAAGGCTTTCGTTTACCTCTTGCCGTCGGAACGGGGGGAAACAGTGCGGGGAAGAAGGTATTTAAAGCTCCTCACTAACCTGTAAACTAACAGCAGACACATGCGGGGAGCAAGATGGAAGCGAGAGAGAGGAGGGAGGAAGTGACGTAGGGCAAAAAGCGCTAACTGGTGGGGGGGTTTCCATTCCCTGAGTTTAGCTTTGCAGGCAACACTTCCACTTTATCAATGAAATGTCAAACTATGTGGAAAGCTGAGCGCATATTTGGGGTTTGGGCTGCCCCAGATTTAACACATTTTAGATATTTAAATGTTTATACACGTATGTTATTATATTTATGTTCTAAAAAAACAACAACAACATTGTTAAAGGCTACAATTTAAACAAAGTGTTTGCAAGCACTTTACATTATTCAATGAATGTACCATACATATCCATTATTCATCCTGGCAAAACAGTTGCTGTTAATGTCATCTTCATGCGTCTGCTTCACTGTAAATCCGAGGCTTTCTTCGTTCTACATCTCCATGACTGAAAGCATTTTTTACTTTAAAGCACATGCAGGTGCACAATGCAGACATTTTTGAGATAGAGCTAAGTGAACTGCTTTGAAGTGTTCATCTTGTATTTGTGTATTTTCAGTGCTACAATCTTTTAACTCTGAGGAAGATGCGACATAAAACGTGCAATCTAGCACAGGAGTCGCCCTAATAGGCACTGTAATAAACACCAGCCTTTGTAACATTTTCAGGCCAATATTTAATTGAACTCTCTATATAAGATAGGTATGACACAAGTATTTATAATACCTTGTTAGTTTGTGTTGTCTGGTAACACTGCGGATAGAATAAAACACAGAGGCTGAGGCTGCAGCTGATAATTCCTTTAGATGGATGTAATGGGTTGTGGAAATATAGTCACCCAGGCACCTGTGGAGGAAGAGCAAAAATATTTTTGATTATAAACCTTACTAAGTGTATACTGATGATGATATATTTGCAGTTTACTCTATGCATATGCATGATAATGCCAGAGCCCATTTACCAGATAAACTTATTTTAAGATGAACAGGTACATTAGAGGGAAGACTATGTATTTGATATGGTTATGCAAATGTTGTAATTTGACATTAATTGCATCTTCATCAAAATAATGTTTTTGTATATGCAAAAACACCATATGCACCCAAATAGTTTTTAAATGTGTTAATTAGACAATTTCATTATTTTATAAATGTTTCATTATAACAAATAAGTCAAATGTCCATCTAAATGTGCAGATACACTTGTCCAATCAGAAAACCTTCACTGTATGACCCTTTCACCTTCAATGATCTAAGTACAGTTTGCTGCGGTCAAAGTAATACAGTTTAGGTGAAAAAGTAGGAAAAGTAAGTGTGTGCTGTGCCAGTTGGATCAAACAGGGGAATATGATATCGATGTGTGCCCTCTCTTTGAATTCAGAGGATATTTCACCTCAGATCAGCTTTACTCCAATAGATCGGGTACTCGGGTGTGTGTGTGTGTGTGTGTGTGTGTGTGTGTGTGTGTGTGTGTGGTGTGTGTGTGTGTGTGTGTGTGTGTGTGTGTGTGTGTGTGTGTGTGTGTGTGTGTGTGTGTGTGTGTGTGTGTGTGTGTGTGTGTGTGTGTGTGTCTTGTGACTGCATTGCATTTGGTCTATTGAGTGTATCTGTAAAGATGTGTGTCTGTGTGATGTTGAACATTATAACTTAAAACATGTATAGAAGCATTTCCTCTGATAGACTGAATTTAAACCTAACAGTGATGTCACAACATCAGCATGAAAATAATTGTATATACACACATATGCACCACATGGTGCATATGTGTGTATATACAATTATGTAAAAACCACACACTACAAAACGAATAATGTATGGCTTGATATCCAACATTATATATTAATATTTATAATAATAATTATAGAGGTGTGATAAGTAAACGTTTGCTTTGTGTATTGTTTTGTCTTTTACAAACTTGAATAAGAAGCACCTATCACTCCGTACAACCTTGAAGACATAAAACATATGTCATGTTTTTAAATGTAACCAACAGATGTTAGACAATATACAGACACCATCAACTAATATGTCTTTATAAATAGAATATATAATAAAAACAATATTTAGTATCTTTTTCCTGCTGTTCCTCCTGCAGTCCACCTCAGTCTCTGTTGGTGTGGCCCTTGGTCTCGCCTCTGCATGTGATTCATGTGATACACACGGATCGCATGCCGCAGACCCTCAGACGGACCGGGTCGGTGACACTCGGGTTTTGTCGGAGCAGCAGCAGGCAGGGATTGCGTTGAACCAGCTAAGTGCTTTCTTGGTACCCCGTGGCACGGAAACACCCTCGGATCTCAGAGGGGGAACTTAAACACTTTAGAGGTGGTTTACCACACATGCGAGAGCTGTGTTGCAAGTGTCGGCTCAAGACGAGAAAATATAATCGCCTGGTCTTTATTCAGTTATGTGGATTTTTTTTCTGATAGTGTCAGACACTTTCGCTTAATTTGAACCGTTTTGGCTCCGAAACTTCACTTTTATTAGAGTGAAATGCACTTGCTCAATTTTTTAAACAGTTTTCTATACATTTTTAACTCGAACAAGAATGAAACCATTCTTTGGAATCAAACTGAAGGTCTGATGTTGACTTGATAAAATAAATACAAATAAAAAGGTTAGCCACTCAAGACGTCGCTGGGCTTTCAAATAAGGTCTGAATAATAAAGGATAATGTAGAGGCGTGTAATAACTTGTGTAATGTCCATAAGGTGTTTCTTTTTAAAGAGGCACATCCATTTTTTTCGATGAATCCATGATTTTTGTTAACACTTCTTAAATCATTGCACAAACCGTACGGCCTATTGATAAATGGCTTCAAATGTATCATAGCAAACGATACAAACTTGTTCCAACAATGACTCCTCTACATTTGGAAACGACACTGATTTATTCACCTATGTTTAAATATATGTTTGAAACATTAAATTGAATAATTCAATTAAAAATAATAATTTTTTTAAAGTTTCTATCAGATCATTTTTTTTCCATTGAAAAAACAATAATCAATACTGAGTTAGGCTATTGACTTATTTTAGTGCACTTATACTTTCTAAAAAAAAGAAAATGCAGAAGCGATGAATAAAATACAGCCTTCAATCATCTAAATGAAAAATAACACTTACTGTTCACAAAACATTTAGATAATATTGGTTTCACCCTAAGAACTTATTAATTTTACAACAGAACAATTACCCTGCATACAAACAAATACTCATTTATAGGGGCCAGAAGAATTAGAGCTTGATGACAAAGCACTTACACTTTACATCAAACTCTTTATTAAAAATGGATAGGGAGGTTAGTGAGTTGATGGTTGTGACAGCTGCAACAGTTTTTCACTTTTATGGGCCGTCAAGTGTTTTAATTGTGAGACTCTTTCACCACTAGATGGCGTTGGTCCAATGGGAACCTCAGAAGGTGACTGACACCTGAACAACTTGTGTCAGCATAAGCAGCTTCAGGTAAATATGTTTTATTTGAAGTATAAAAGTATTTTTTACGCCTAGTGCATCTATACAAAACTGGGCTTATGTTTTTAGATACAAAAAAGTAAACTTTACATAAGTTTGGTAAAGTTTAAAATATATGTATCATCTGATTTAAGTCAGCAAAATGCAATCATTTAGTAAATGCGTTTGCTTTGTTTGAATTGTTTTCGCTATTTAAAGCAACTCTTGATGTTTCACCTAACAATAAAAGGAAACTACGTTAAAATAATTTTCGGCCAACTAAGTTAATAACAGTTTTAAAGGCAGATCTGAACGCAGCAAGATGGCGTTAAAAATAATATCAATATACAACATAATCTATAATCTTACTTTTTTTTTTACCTCGCTTTTATTTCTTTCTAAACTCAGTTTACTCATCTCTGTAAATTAACCATGAACCGAATAATAATGTTAATTCAACAAACATCACTTTACATTAGGTTGATTAAAGGTCAATTAGGTAGATATATTACGTGTTTCAATGTTTTTAATGGCATCTTTTGTTTATTTTTTTTATAGTTCACATTTTGTTATTTTATGTGATTAACCTGTATAACATGTATTTTATGTTTTTAGACACTCATTTCAAATATTCGTTTCATTTTCCTAACTCCATGAAATAAAGAAAGATGATTACAAATGTACACTGTGCTCCAGACGCACGGCAGAGGCCTTCTATATCTGGGGCGTGCATGCTCTGCGTGACCCATGACTGATGCGAGTTAACAGCTGACTCTTTTCCATTACAAATGGCTTGCGGATAATCTAGATAACTACCGGATCACGCAAACTGAGCTGCCTGGATACGGTGCACCAGTCTGCGGCACTATTTCACAAGGCAGTCATGGTAAAAAAAAAAAGAGAAACAAAATCACCAAATAAATCTATTTTATTTTAGCGGACACATTTTTTTATTCCAAGTATTTTTTTATATATTATTTCTGCATATTAGAACAAAATTGCATGTGATTCCTTAATGTAACACACCAGTAACTAAGCTTAAATAAATACAACGGTTGTCAAGATATCCACTTCGATTTTAGCAATAACCAGTAATTACACTTTCTGAAAAATCTGTTATATCTTCCAACATCTATTTTTGCGCAAAACACTGACTGCGGTAGAATAAAAGCTTCAGATTAATGCGGACTACAGGCCACCGTGAATGACCACTAAAAAGGATGGAGGCCACACCAAACTTTTTTTTTAAACCACTCAGTTAATTTTCAAAGACCTTTTGTTTTGTGTTATTTAATTTTTTCTCTCTCTTTTCATTTGCCTCGGTGACGTTTCCTGTCCATGTGACCAGGGCGGCGGTATAAATATCGGGAGAAGATCCGCCCCCTCTGTTATTCAGGTTTGGCCCCGTTTGCAGGTTTTCCCGGCACATTTCCCTTGCCTGATATCGGGACCGTTTGTTACAGTGGGCGATACAAAAAAAACCTGAAAACATATGGAAATAGCGAGAAAACAGGGGGACAGCTCTCACCGACGGCGACACGTGGTCCTCTCCTCTCCCCCTCCTCATATGAGTTTTTGAAGAGGGAGGGCATCTCATCGTCTTCCTCATCTGGCGTCGGAGCGCACAACCGTGTGTGAGCCATGACTCTGAGCTCAGAGATGTCGGATGCCTCCATCCTTTCGGAAGAGACCGACATAGACGTGGTCGGCGAAGGGGAGGATGGAGACAGCCAGACGCGCTCCTACGTGGACGAGGAGGCGCAGATGCACGACGGCATCCTCCTGGACGGCTCTCATCCTCCGTGCCTGGACGGCTCCACCTCCTCCTACAAGCCGGCGGGCAAGAACACCCTGGTGAAGCCCCCTTACTCCTACATCGCCTTAATCACTATGGCCATCCTGCAGAGCCCCAAGAAGAGGCTCACTCTCAGCGAGATCTGCGACTTCATCAGCAACCGCTTCCCGTACTACAGGGAGAAGTTCCCGGCTTGGCAGAACTCCATCAGACACAACTTGTCCCTGAATGACTGCTTCGTGAAGATACCGAGGGAGCCCGGGAACCCTGGGAAGGGCAACTACTGGACCCTGGACCCGGAGTCTGCTGATATGTTTGACAACGGGAGCTTTCTGCGGCGCAGGAAGCGCTTCAAGCGGCAGCAGGCGCAGGACTTGCTGCGGGAACACAACAGCTTTATCCCCGCGGCTGCTGCGTACGGGTACGGACCGTACGGCTGCGGAGGATACGGCATCCAGCTCCAGTCCTACCACACACACTCTGCACTTTTTGCGTTTCAGCAGCAGCAGCAGCAGCAGCAGCACTCCAGGCACTCACACACCGGGACCATTATCCCCGCGCCCTCTTTGATGACCACGGACTTAGCCAGGACTAGGTTTTATCCCCAGCTCAGCTCCAGCCTGGGCTCAGCCAGCGTGCAGGCTGCAGTCCCGGTGCAGAAGTCCAGCTCCCCGGTGCAGAGGTCCCCCTTCTCCATAGAGAGCATCATTGGGGGGTCGCTGAGCCCCTCCAGGACTTCCCCGGCCGTTATCCCGGTGTTACCCTCCTCTCTGGGGCCTTCAGCAGCCGGCCACCCCGCAGAAATCTTCCCCAGCAGACTGTTGAGCGGCTCTAGCGACTGTTAAATGTCTTAAAAACTTTTCCAGAGACTAAACAGCAACAATAACAAAAAACGCCCCTCTTCGAAGGTAGGATTATTTTTGTATGTTTGTTTGATAGCACGCAGCTGAATGATGGACATAAAAAAGAAATCACTATTTGTGCCTATATTCATGCTGTTTAAAAATATATATTTATGTTCATGTTTTTCGGTGTGAATCAGACTACCACTTGTGTTTCCATGGAGTAATTCGTTTCAGTCACTGTTTAGGGCGTCTCAGGATAACGATTCAATGGAAGGGTTATTAATGATCACATGTTTGGAGAATAGGCTGATAATGTATTTGTGTCAAACACATCCATGTTTTTTTGTATTAGTTTGGCAAATCAAAACGTTTTTTTTAAGGTTTTGATTTGAACTTTGTATTAAAAAAACACAGAGAGCAAAGTCATACATTTATAATAATAATAATAATAATAATATGCAGTGTGTGTTTATTTCAGTAATAAAACATTGTACATTTTTTGGCAAGTTTTGTGTAATTGAAGTGTGATCTTTTTACACAGTTTGTTTTTCAACAAGAATAAATTTCGTTTTGCAAAAAAGGTAATTTGTTTGGAAATACATGTATTAATTAACATAGAGCCTGCTGGGCCTATTACCACCACAGGGTTTTAAAGTTAGGAAGAAATGAGGCTACAATACTGCAAAAATATCTCAAATAGGAAGTTATTTGTCCTTGAAAACTTTATTTGAACTTTACATTGCTGGGATTATGCTAATGTTCTCTCAGCTGACAGTAAACGGATAACATCTGTATGGCTTTAATGGGGATTTTAAAGTGTTTTATATTGACACAAAATAAGACTTGTATGTCTTTGTTTTTGTGATCAGGTTGTTCAAATGTGGCACATTATCTAAAGTCAGTGCTGTATGCTTTGGAACATGCGCACACGAGGCCTGCGTGTCCATCTGACCTCTCTCACACTCATCCTCGTAATGACGGTGACGGTGAGCGGACAGGAGGGTGTCACAGGGTGAGCAGGCTGCATTTTGCCTGCTCCAGGTCGGTGATTATCCCGGTGCTGGTGTCGACAGCTGGCCAGCTCTTGAGAAAACAATCCTCGTGTAATATTTCATTATCTGCTCTTATTTGACACAGTTTTCTAACCAGAGAAAAGAAACTGCAGTGGAGTCTTGCTCTGCTGTGCCACAGGGGCCAACAGGGTCTGCGTGGGCAGATATGTAGTGCAGGTTAAAATCATCTTCACCCACTTTACATTTTTTTTGTGTTTACTCCCATTTATTTTACAGGAAAGGGCATGTGGTGTGGTGACACAAGAAGCCAAATAGTGTGCCACCTTTTACGCAGAAAATTACGCACCAAAAAGAGCCACAGTAAAATAGGGTTAGTAACACACTGGGATTATCAATGCACAGTATATTTACTTTCTATATGTGAAAGTGCGAACTGTATAGTAGCAAGAAGTGATGAATTACACTTAGAATACAGCCTACAATTAGTTATATAAAATACAAATAATCAGTTTTAGAAAATACCAAACAAATTGGTTGTATTTTTCGCCCTCAGAACTTTCTCATTCATTTTACTACAGAAGGGTTCCCATGCATACAGACAAGTACTCATAGGGGCCAGTAGAATTGGATTACGTTATATTTTTATATTACTATTTTCAAAAACATATTTCTTTGTGAAGCAGGTGCTGCAGGGCTGGAGCTCCTGTGTGAGGCTGCATGTGTTTCCTTTTAATATTTCACGAGTTTGCATGCAGCCTTTACTGTAGCCGCGCTGCTTCCGTGACTGGATGTGTGCGCGCGGCCGCTGCGCGTGTCTGCAGCCCTGATTCAAGCAGCGTGTGTAGTAGATAGCTAAATTGGTGCAGCGCTTAGAGCCAGTTCAGTAGGCCACGGGAGGACAGCGATTGCGTGATGATGTAACACGCAACCAGAGACTGACAGGCACACTCACACACACACACTCACACACTGAAGGGAAGGAGGTCAGTTGTACTGTATGGACTTGTTTACAAATAGAGTAGGTTAAACAGGGAACATGCGAGAATAAATAATGCAATAGGACCAGTTTTAATGACGTGTAGCCGATAAGATTATATTCCAATTGCGTTTAAAATAATGATACATTATAATATAGTGCTTTTCCAAATTACAATAAGAGTCCAATAGGTATTAACAGTGTGTGTTTGGATAACTACGGTGTTTATATTAGCCTTGAAAAGCCTATTTATTATGCCGTTTATACACACATAATGTGTTTTACGCATTAGATGTAATATATTGAATACTGTGATCCTATCATGGTGATTTATGGTCTAAAAAAAATGCTATTCTCTTTACAATGGTGCAGCTGTCTGCGGTCCTGTCATATTCTGTAGGATTTCCTGTACTCAACTTAAAGTTAATTTAGCAGTCTTTCCTCTGTCTCATTGCTGTGGTGTTAGCATATTTTCTAAATAATCGTTTCTAATAATAGGAGTTTGTTAATGCGAATGAATGGATGTTTCCAAACGTATCCTGGGCTTCAAATTATTTAAAAATCATACTTTGGACACACGGATTTAATACAAAGCATTCTTTCGCCATATTGAAAACACGTTTCATTATGAATGAATGAAGCAGACTCTCTCCTTTATGCCTCTCAGGCCATGCTATCGTGGTATACAGCTACAAGGCTACATTTTGAAATAATCGTATTTAAATGATGCCATTTTGAATAAGAAATAATGTATCTGAAAATAAATCCTGACTCAATAAAATAAATAATAATTATATTTTTGAAGAAAATTGACGACGACGGCAATTTCTATTATTCTTAGCCAATGGGAAACGTGCACTCGTTTGGTTGATTAAAAAAGGTATTACATAAATAAATATACCGGGTTGTATGGTAAATCACCACAAAGGTCTTTAAGACTTTCGTCCTGATAAAAACGGACTATAGGCTAGCCATTGCTAATATGCATTATTAATGTAAGTAGTAGTAGCAGCCTGTATTGGTAGTATTAGCAGTATAGTAGTATCCCACATCATTCAAATGTATCACTCAGAGATATAATACAAAAATAATTAAACAGGCCTATTATTTTAACCTTGTTGGGTTTAAAATGGAGCAGTCAATATTTAAGGGCATTTATTTTATTGAATTTATACAAAGTCAAATCAGGTGCAATTCCTAAACGTCATTTCAATCAGAATGCTTTATTGGCTACTTTTGTACACAAACCTCTTATAGTACACATATTTTAAAGAACAAATCACAGAAAGATATATATAAAAAGAAAAACATAATTTAAAAAAGCTGAACAAAGAGTGGTAAAAAAATATACATAGAAGGTTTGTTTTTAAGAATAGGGACAACATGTATTGATCCAGAGACTCAGGGTTAGATTTGTTAAGTGTTTTGTCAGGGGCAGTTTACCATCAACAGCAGAATAGGTGGGTAATCAGTTAGAAAAGGAGCTTTTCATGAAATGTCATGGATCATGTGGGCATCAGCCTTCTTGAGCATGACTGAAGCTCAGTTAGCAGTTTATCCTGCTGGGTCACAGGTCATGAGGAGAGGGGATAAAGCACCACACTCAGCCCATAAAACACATTCGGCTTTGGGTAAATGTGTTGGGTCATTCAACACTGTGAGAATAATCTATATTTCAAAGGAAGTCGTAAAGACTTTTGCTACTATAGTAAGAAACTTAGTGCCAGTAAACGGCACATGTTGGACCACCTTTAGACACCTATATGAATAAATAAGTATTAACCCCAGCAGCTGCACATCACGCCACATAGCAGTGTTTGTAAAGACAGAACACCAGCAACTACTGGGAACATTTAAAACAATTTGGACGTGTATTTAATCTGTGAAAACACACGCAAAATAGGAATACACATTTTTCCTGGCTTAAAATGTGTGCTACGAAATAAAAACAATAATCACTCGTTTCAAAAAACCTTTTTGCCCCAATATGCTTAAATACATCAGTCTGTTGTTTTAATGAGGTTTTATTTTTATTTAAAATAAATAGCAACAATGATGTAAAATAGGATTTTGTAATAAGATTGTTTTTTTTATAAGAAATATTCTAAGGTACATAACCTTTCTAACACCATTATATAAAAATGTCAACAAATACAGTTTCACTAATAAATCATAAATGCAAGTTGCCCTGTACAGTCAAAGAAGTTTATTCAATTGAGTCTAATTAAAAACAGTTTATGAAGCGGTGTAATAGTTAACATGTTGTGTTTCTGGCCTCTTAATGCCTCCATCAAATCTTTCATTATTTACTAAGGTGCACTGCAGTGTGAGCGGAAGTCCTCAGTGTGGTAAACCAAGCTATTTATATGTTTTTAATTGTTCTATAATTAATAACACAAGTTAAAAATGAACATCATCATAATAATCTTGAATTACTGTGCAAGTCAAACAAACCAATAATAATGACTGCTGTTAGAAATATGGTTTTACCCCATCATAATACAAATTCAACATATCAAATTGTCTCTTTAACATTTAAACAGCAATAAAAGCATAAAGTATGAATAAGTAAATAAATATGTCTTGAAAGAAAGATTTAAAGATCTTATACTAATCACAGAGAAAGTATGTGTTTCTATCTTGACTCAAGTTTGAAATATGTGTATTGAAACAAGTTGTCAATATATATGCAAATGTAATCATTAAGCTCATTCATTTACTTTTTCCATTAATATTTAAGCCCCACACGAGAACAAATATATGTGTTTCTTAAATATAGATATATAATGAAAAATAAAATTGAGTTTTAGGTCATTTTTCCAAAATGAATTTCTTTAACTAAAAAGATGTACTTATTACAGGGATAATTCACATTGATCAGCAGCACTACGTGTGTCAGTGTTATCCCTCGGACCAGTGGGTTTTCATCAGAAGCAAGACTAATGTGCCTTAACCTCGGATCCTCTGCTGAAGTGAAATGTCTGGAAAACAGAGGAGGAATATGAAGAAAAAGAGAGCAATTGGAAAAGGGGCGAGTAAAAGGAATTACATTTAAAAGTAAAAAGAGTGAATACCTCCCAGGGAGGTGCAGAATCTCTCCATCTGCTATTCAGTGTATGAGCAGGCGCTACACTTATCCCCTCTCTCTAAAGGGAGCTCCGCTTTCCACCCCATTAAAAAGTTTGGGAACTAATGCCACCCCTGAATACTACCCTAATTAGAGGCTGCTCAGAGCTGCAAGGACCTGCTACACAAGAGTGGCTTTGGGATGGATTCTGCTTTCCCCCTTTTGTAACGCCATCGTTTAGCTCTCTCTTTTTCTGACCCATTACAACTTTCTTTCTGTCTTTCTTCCCTTTCTTCTTTCGGTGTCCTCTCATCAGAGCTTGCTCACAAAAAAAGGAGAACCAAGCTTTCATCATGTTTTAGCACTTTTGATCCAGACAGAGTGATGGGGAAAGTGCCTAAGCATACAGGAGCAGCGTTTGAAGGTAACTAATAGTACTTACAATTTTGAGGGATTTGTACTTTATGTATTTCAATTATATTTTTACTTTGTACTTCAACTCAACTACAATTCAGAGGTAGATTGTGTACTTTAACTCCATTACATTTATTTAATACCTTTAGTTACTTTACAGATTAATGATGTGAAATATAATCAAGTCTTAAATCAGACTTTAGTTCCACCTGGAGTAAATTCACAAGCTACCCTGCAGTATACAAAGTCATTCAAACTAGCTGCACCTTTACCAGCTTTGAGAACACTTTAATGATCAATCATTATAAAACATATCATATATATTATTCTGAAATGGACCAATCTGCACAATACCTTTACTTTTGGTAGGGTTAAAGGTGGGGTAGGTAAGTTTGAGAAACCGGCTCGAGATACTCTTTTTGTTATATTCCATGGAATGCTCTTAACATCCTGATAGCAAGGAATATCTTAAGTGCTTTGACACAAAATCCATAAAAAAATGTCATCTGTGGAAGCCATAGTACTGTAAAAAGCACGACCAATCATTTTAGCCGGCCCGGCTAAAATAACTGGATGGCCTACCTGCCTGTCAGCCTTCCATCTGTGCACAAACTTATCTCGTGCCCTCATTGGTCATGTGCGCGTTCGTGTGTGTTGGAGGAGGGGCTCTGGAAGGAAGTGGCAGATTTTTTCCGGCTGTGTATTTTCAAATTCTAGCGCACTCGAGCTGGTTTCTCCAAAATGACCTACCCCACCTTTAAGTATATTTTGATGCTAATACTTTTTACTTGGGCAACAATTGCAATGCAGGACTTTGACAACTTTTACACTCTGGTACTTCTACTTGTAGCCTATACTCAAGTACAAGACCCCCCCCCCCCCCTGTACAGAAGTGATGGTACACATGATGAGCCTTACAGTTTCAGCTGTACAGATGCATGAAGTGTTTGACAGAGAATGAAAGAGTCTGGCTCCAGGCCGCTGCAGACAGAGAGGAGAAACACTGAGCTTTCACCACCTCATGAAGTACAAGCTTACGCGTCCTTGCACATAATTTATTTAGCTGAAGACTTTCAGAGGTGTTTTTATTTGTTCTACATCTTGCCTGTCTAACCCCGGTGTGAACCCGCAGATCCGGGATCTGCTGCAGACTTATGTTGCTGCCTCTCACTGCATTTTTCACTTTTTTGCCCTCCACATGTTTGCTTTGGCATGCTATCCGCTCATGCAAACAACTGGGGCCCGTAGCTTATCCATCACGCTTGTGCAGAATGTGATGATAAAATAACAGGCGGCTTGAAACAAACCATTTGTTACAGCAGAATTTATTATTCTGTCCACTTGAAACAAAGTACAGAGGTTACCTAGACATCTCCTACTTAGGTTACAACAATAAATATAACAAAAAGAAGTTGGCTGCACAAAGTCCAGCAGCTGTGTGATGTCACCGCAACATCCGCCGAGTGTTTGCATCCCACACATCATTTAACATCATCGCGTTACCGTTCAGAAGGCTCTGCCAGAGGAGCACTGCTTTTCACTACCAGCTTCAGGCCTGATTAGTTACATGCAACAACGCCTTTCAGTCATAAACACTTCATGGAGCTCCTGCAGCCGTTCATCATGGTGACGCCCGCAGGTAATCCACACCGAAGCTGCAGCTGACACAAGGCAGGACACAACATCTCCTCGAGCCTCTCAACACAGACTGCCAGCCCTCTAGAGCGGTACACTAACAGTAATATCACAGGAAGTATTCAGAACTTTCTTTAGATTGAAAGAGCTGTATGACATCTTCAGCTTTAAGAAAATGTATAAAAAAGAATAATTAGACAGTGTGAAGATGTCAGGTAAACTGTTTCGGTGAAGGTACACTTAAAAAATGAAACGTTGACTTTAATTAAATGTATTATGTCAACAGTTTCACACAACTGTATTAGGTTAGTTGAGAGCAATAATATTACATTTAAATAGGTTCAACTTAATATTATTGCTTTCAACTAACCTAATACAGTTATGTGAAATATGTTGACATGATACATTTATAAAACCAACATTTCAGCTTTTCAGTGAAGATTGCTGTGTTTGTGTAATTGGTTTCATGATACTGTATTGGTTGTGATCAGCTGGGATTGACATCTACTTTTGAGTAAGTGACAGGTCAAATAAGACTTTCTTCTCCCTGCTTCTTTCCATTATGGGCTACAAAGAATATGCCTAAAGTGTACATGTTTTGTTTTATAATAAATGCCATGAGTGGAATACAAAATCTAATACATATAAAACCATAACAAACACAGAGATAGAAAGCTCTAGCCTGGTGTTTAAACATATGTAAAGACTTGTTTTACTTCCTCAAAAAGCTTCCAAGTTTGAAACTTCAGTCTGTATCCTCTGCCTTATGTCACTGATTTCTCAATGACGATGGCCTTGTCACTCAAAGGGGAAAACATCAACAGTGGAAGCCACCCATGCAGGCCCATTCACTCCTCACTTTTCCTTTTCCTAAATATCCTTCGCTCTCTCCTCCCCCAAACATTCCCTCCTGTTTGTATATTTCTTGGCCCCCCATCCTCCTCTCTCTCTCTGCAGCTCTCCGCCTCATTGACTCGACCACAAAGTGTCTATGGCAGATGACTCGATCTCTGAAAGGGAACAGGGAGACGTGGAGCTGAGCATTTAAGTGGTGAGCTTCAATCCGCCCCACCTCTCTTTCTGTGTCACTGTGTCTTCCAAGGCTTTTGGAAGTCTGCCTGATCTGTCTCCATGTTTGACATACGTGCTCTTCTCACACAGCAAACAGATCGACACACAATTAGAAACAGAGATGTTACGATACACTCACAAGCACCCCGACTCTTGGATGTAGGCTTTGCCAAACTGTGAGCCACATAAAAGACAAACCCATGACCCTCTGCTATGTATTAGGGATGTGAGGCTTTGACTTTGTGATCACACACTGCATGGTTATGTATGACATTGTCGAGGTGAGGGATATGCCTTAGAGACACGTTCTTAAATTGTCAGCTGCCCTCTGAGTCATGACTCGATAATGCCTGGAAAAAGATCAATTACTGGGGGGAGTGAGAGGAGTGAGAGGAAATACAGTAAATGGGAGTATTTGAGTGTTCATTTCCCAAGCATGTTCTAATGTATGCAGCTAACAGTGGCCTGGAGGACCTTCTGGAGATTGACAGAGGTTGTTTCACCAAACCCACCTCCATTCCCTTCTTTCCTCTCCACAGGTTTGATCAAATATATACCTAGAGTGCAACAACTCTCAAAGGAAGGAAATAAACTGTAACAACACTGTCTTGCTGAAAGCCTTTGTCTGTAGTGCCAGTGCTAAAACATATAACTGGCAAGATCTCACTAAAGTGGAAAAAAGATTCTGTTCTATTTGATACTTCCTCCCAAGGCAGTAGGCACTTCCTGTTCCCCGTCACAACATTTTCAGGGGCCTCTATCAAAGCACAGGGTCCATTGGCCCCTGTGCTCCAGGGTGGTCAAGCCCGCCAATTCTGAGCAGAACTCTGTTGGATATGTGAAGTGTCTCCAGTGATCGGTAACTAGATACACATTCAGGGCACAGCAGGGTTCTGCAGACCTGCTGAAATGTAGCCTTACTCTGATGTTAGCAGAGGTTACTTTTACAGGCTGATTTTGTATGCAAGTCCACTGCTAACACAAGCTTAATAAGTACCAAAAATCTAAACTCCTACTCAATTCACAAAAATTGCAACATTAGTAGTAAAGAGGTCCGACTTGTGTGTTTACCGACGTTCCATAAAATGAAACCTCTTCATGTATCCAAGTTACATCCATAATCACTCTATTTCACGTTTTATCAATGCTCAGAGTGCCTCACTTATGCTCCATTTTGCCCTCTCATACAGGGCAAAGCTGGAAAAGTGGCTTTTACACACCCACATACCATCAGTGCACACATACTCTTAAATGGGAACACCAAGACTAATTACCACCGCCCAATAGTGGTAATTCAGTTTGATCATTATGCAAGCGGACTTTTCTCCAAACAGCAAAATATCTGTTATAGCAGGACCCAAATGATATTATACATTCATCTACTCACCAAAAGATGTCCAACTGTTGTTATAGTTACAGTATAAAGCTTCCCTGGTGATTTGTTCATCATGGGACCATGTTTATCCTGAGTTGATTGGCAGCTCCTGCTCCTTCTCCTTCTCCGTGGTGTCGTTGGAGTTTGAAGTCACTTTACACTTCATCACAACTGGAATCGTACCTGGAAAACGTGCGACAATTTTGGTCAATTGATTAATTGTGTGAAATGTAACTGTAGCTATAGTTAGCATGCTAAGGTAACCAGCTAACCAAGTTCAATATTCCTCACTTGTTCTTGCCAGTCTCCAACGCTAATTTTTTGTCATTCAAATCATCAACTCGATATTTATACTTATATCTAATTTAATATATTATTGTTAAATATGAAATATTTGTTATTATTGAAGAAAATCCCCTGGCGATAAGCCATTGCAATGTTAATTTATGCAATTCATTTCAAATGATATAGTATCCTGTGAGATGTTACCATGTGAAATGGTTTTGGTATTTTCTTCCATAATTCATAAAGTTATGAAAGGGGGGTGAGGTTCCAAAACTGCATCTCTTCAGATAAAATACAAGTAATTATCAATAATGAAACAAAAATGTATATAATTAGACAATTTTAGGGTCGGGTTGGCACTTGGAGTATTTCGTTTTGTGACCTAAGTATTCTTTTAAAAACCCTCCTGTTGTCTTCGGGTCAAATCTGACCGATTCACTACTTTCATCAATCATAACTTTTACATTCGATTGCATTAAGGCTTCATGATATCCTTCACAGTAGACATTTGAACATATCAAATTGCTGATCACCACTTTCATTGCATTTTGGATGATTTAGTCAACTTTGTAACACCCATGGTGTTCCCGCTCAAAAATGACCGCCATAAAGAAAAGGAATTAGTAACCATCCGGATCAGATAAAACACACACACACACACACACACACACACACACACACACACACACACACGCACACACACACGCACACGCACACGCACACGCACATGCACACACGCACACACGCACACGCACACGCGCACGCACGCACACGCGCACACGCGCACACACACACACACACACACACACACACACACACACACACAGAACAATTTGACACATGTCCCGCTCTTATGTGCCCCTCCCCCCACATGGATCACACCTGGCACATGCAATACATGTTCAGTGTCTATTCTTTGTATATGTACTGCAGTTTTTCATGTATACCAGTAGTCTGATACAACATTTACAGTTTGAAAGGGTGTTAAATTAAATGTGGTGATGATTAATGGTTTTTGTGTTAATGTAATAGAAGTTAAAACAGGACCGGTCAAATTTGACCGCGAACACCAAAGTAAGGGGGGGGAAATTAAGACAATAGGAGGGTTAAAACCTGCATATGCTCTAATTTAGACTTGTTAGACTCTGTTCTGGTTTCTTAGTTTTTGTTCAAATTAAGCAACTAAACGATCAAAAAAGAAAACAAATGGACAGCAGCAACTTCAACCCTAACTATGTATTGCATCTAAAACATTGTGACATTCTCATCTTCCTGAGATAATATTTGTGGTGGGTTTTGCTGAACATGCAGTGCTTCACTAATTGTGGTCTGCAGTATGTGAAGCCTAAGATAACATTATCAACATTTGTTTTAAAGTCGGTTTCTGTTTCTTTAGCCGAGGAGGTTTCTCAAACGATGCCCTGAGTAGTCTTCAGTCGCTGTTTATTCTTTACAGATTCATGTTCACATTCAGCCAACGCACACATGGTAGAATAATACATTTGGAAACTTTCAACAGAACTGGATTAAAGAGAGTTCTTGTTTTTAGAGTAAAGATATTAGGCGCTAGACAAACATGGAGGAGTTTTGACAATGAGTGAGACGGCTTAGAGGAAAATGGCTTTTAAAGGAGCTTGGTATGTTTCCTTAAAGTCATTTAAAGGAAAACAGCATGTGTTCATGTCCATTCCTCAAACCCAGGGTCCCAGAATGTGAATTAGATCATAATAATAATTAATATTATTTATTTGTATAGCATTTTTATACACCAGGTGCAACTCAAAGCGCTTAAACAACATGGCACACATCACAAATTAAAACAGAGAACAACTAATTCACTTCAGGTCAGTTGGTAAAACCTTTTTGCACATATGCAGCGTATTAAAGGTGGGGTAGGTACTGTAAGTTTGAGAAACCGGCTCAAGATACACTTTTTGTTATATTCCATGGAATGCTCTTAACATCCCGATAGCAATGAATATTTTAAGTGCTTTGACAAAAAATCCATAAAAAAATGTCATCTGTGGAAGCCGTAGAACTGTAAAAAGCACAACCAATCATTTTAGCCGGCCCGGCTAAAATAACTGGATGGCCGACCTGCCTGTCAGCCTTCCATCGGGGCACAAACTTATCTCGTGCCCTCATTGGTCATGTGCACGTTCGTGTGTGTTGGAGGAGGGGCTCTGTAAGGAAGTGGCAGATTTTTTCCGGTTTAGTATTTTCAAAATTCTAGCGCACTCGAGCTGGTTTCTCCAAAATTACCTACCCCACCTTTAACATAACAGTTTAAGATAAGAGAAGATAAGATGGACCTTTATTAATCCTCGTGGGGAAATTCAGGAGTTTAAGCAGCAACAGAGTAAGAGTGAAAGTACAGTACAGATTCACACAAGATTAATACAATTAAAGATACAAATGTAAATTATATACAGATAAGTAGCTTTTAAAACAAGAAATACATGAAATCAACATATATATATTTGAGTCCGAGTTAAATATATTTACATGTATGTGTGCAGGTCAAAGTTATTGTGCAAACAGTGCAGATGTGATGTACAATACGTGTTACTAAGGGACACAGGAGGTTAAAGGTATCATAATACAGAAACACATTTGTTGTATCCCTCTCAGTAAAATAAAGGAAGACTAAATGAATAAGTACAATGACAGAAATAATAATAATGAAATTAAATAATAACAATAAAAACTAAATAAATAATAAAAGGTTAAAAGATGAAAGACTAATTCCTTCGAAAGGGGATGTCGCTAATAAAGTAAAAACCTATAAAATAAATAAAACATTGTAAAAATAAAGAAATAATGAAGATTAAAAGACCATTTAAAACGGGGGCGTCGTTAATAAAAACCTCATCTAAAAATATGTGTCTTTAGATGTTTAGCTCTCAGAGAACCTGACAACATATCAGCAGGCAGGATACAGACAGCTGGGACTCCTGCCTCTGCGCCTCGTTGTTTCTACAGTATAGCTTAATTGATTCTCTGGTCACACCGGTCTCCTCCTCTTCATCTCTCCATCCTCCCCGTCACTCTGCACTCAGGTGGAGCGAGGCGTTGGGGGTCCAGGACGTGGTCTCAGTCCAGCCTGAGCACACATGCTGCACAGATCAGTGTTTCCATTTCTCTGCCCGTCACCAGAGGGGATAAGGTTACCGTGTGCCGAAGAGGGAAGAGGATGAAATGCAGAGCTGGTTGGATGGTGCTGGGATGTGATGAGCGTACACACACATCTGTAAACGGTGATGCTTTGTTAGCTGTGGGACCTTTCCTCCTTCATGAACCTCACACTTCTTTAACCCACCGCTCACCTCACTTCTTTTGCAACTATGGAAAACCATAGTCTATATCTATGGTTTAATAGAGTCAGACAAATTCATCAATGTCCTTGTGTCTCTCAAAGTATAGAGTATAATAAGAGTTGACACTAGTTTATGAATATTTATGAGATCAAAAAGCAGCTATTACTTAGTATTGAGATGCAACAGTTAACTTATGAAAAAAACGAATGGCCCGTATAACTTTACTTCAAAGACTCTCCTGACTGTCTGGAGGACAGAATATTACCTAAACAAAACTAGTAATTCTCCAGTTGTGAATGTATTCCCTTTCCATGGATGCTAGAAATGGGTCTTTTATGAAACTTAGGACATGGATTAAAAATGGTTTTATAACAGCACTGTGGACAGCTTTTATTTTCTTAATCTTAAATGTAGCATGGCTCTGTCTAAAGGTAAACACAAATCCTTTACCATACAAGCACATTTAAAACTCCCTAGCAATTCATCCAAGTAGTTACACTCATGTCCTCATGTACAAAACGAGAGTAGCTTCTCATCCAACTATTGGCAAGAAAGTGAATATGCGTATTTGCCCAATGTCAAACTATCATTTCCTGTCAGTTTCACTTTTCTCAAGGTATCAAAGACAAACATGACCTGCAGTCCCATTCAAGCTCATCCAGGAAGTGAAGAAAGCATCGGCTTTAACTGAATCAAATAAGCCTGACAAATATGTCAGATAATAAGCCGTCATTACAGTTCATTATGATACACATCCTTATGCTTTCAAAATACTTTCCACTGTTGTAACCTTATTTTCGAGATCAAAATAGCTCAAGCTGACAGTGAAGCAGCCTGACAGATTGATACTCTCCCGTTAATGCTTAATAACTTTCCCAGTCTAAACAAATAATCAGCCCCTCAGTAGCCGGGCAGGGGGATTCATGGGGCTATCAATTCACTCTTTAGGGATGAAGGAGGGAGCGAGGGCTGATGCCAGTGGAGGAGTGGAGAAGGGGCTTACCCAAGAATTTATCCTCCTTGTCTTTGGCTGCTCTGAGGGCGGTCAGTGTGGTGACCTCTCCCCTGCAGGAGGGGTCCGCATGTGACCCCTGTATTCCCCTGCATCCCCTTCCAGCCCCGGCTCAATGCAGGCCATTCATGAGTGTGTGTTTATCCTAGTGATGCTCCTCAGGGACGGCCTGCTATGGCATTTTATGGAGCCTGAGGGGCAGAAGGAGGGAAAAGAGGAGCGAGATGGAAGCGTTTAACTACTTTACTCACACTTACCCACAATAACATTTCTACTCACCCCTTCACCACTTGTTTGCTTTTCTTCTCCGTGCTCTGGCGTTATAATACACTTGATTCCTGATATTCTCTCATTCAACAAAACACCTTTTGGGCTGCGTAAATGTAGAAGGATTGATATGCACTGAAGAATAACACAAACTTTCACTCTCTCACACTGCCTTACACAAACATACAGTGGAGGCGCACCCACCAGGAGGGAGAGGGAGAGAGTGAAGGAAGTGTTGAAATATGTCTTACGGCGCTTAACCAAGTGAACCTTGAAGTTATTTAGCTTCCTCCAAACCAAGCATCTGGGTCTACCCCCAAAACCCCTGCAAACCCCCCCCTCGCCAACAGCGGCCTCCAGGGACGAGCCGTAGGACAGGGCGGAGGAGGAGATGAGTCCACTCTGTTTTCACAGCTGAGGTCATTAAAGTTGTACGTGCAGGATAAGACAAAGAGCAGGGCGACGGCTTCAAGACACATTCTCATTCAGAGGGATGAATCTGCAAACTCATGAGCGTCTGCATCATGTTGTGAGTAATCCACAGCATGTGTGTGATTGCTTGCATACATGCATTATGCTTTGTGCCATCTTTTTTGTTTTAAAGGAAGTGTACTGGATGTGAGTCTGGCTGACGCGTGGCGTAGGGACCGACCACCCACACTCTCTAACACTCATCAGGGTGAATGTCTCTCATATCATTTATTTAATACAGCAGTGCAGGTGATTTTATGATGAATTCATCCTGGAATACTACCAGCACAGACACGGGACATGTGTTCCATTTCATCATGTCTCAAATACTCTCTCTGACCGTTATGATTTAGCCTGTGTATTTGTAGAAGAATTTAAGCTTAAAAGTGAAATGAAATAAAAAAACGTTGCTCTCATCGCTTCTGCACACACAATTGGATTTGATCTCCACCCACAGCTTGTGAACTACCTTTGGAAACAGTGCACCATATTTTTCTCACGAGCCAATCAGAGCAGTTCCCCTTAGCCTTTTTTGGGAAACAATACAAACATGATTTCTTTGTTAAAGAGCGTAATTCTTCATTGCATTCATTTCCAATAATGAAAAACAGTAAGAGAATAAAATATATGCCAGTTAGAACAGCAGTGATACACTCAATATATTGTCACATTTGTAGCAGAGTGCACAGTATTTCCATATTGGTTGTAACTATTGGAAAATGTGTGAGTCTTCTTCCATGTGCAGTTTGATAATGCTTCACTTGAAGATACTGTCCATACATTTGTCTTTGTCAGATAATCAATTCCTGCTCCCCAGCGTGTAGAAAGGCCACTGCACACACCAGGCTGTTTTGCCATTCTCAGTTAGGCTCATTTGTTGGCTGTAGACGGGTCAATTACAGTGCGAGTGTTGTTGTGTTGAAACAACATGTTGTCATTTCCTTTTTGGGTTCATCTGTGTTGGTGGTTGTTTTTCCTGTGCTACAACAGTCTTTTAACAAACACCAAAACAGATTGCTCACATTACTCCGTCTCATTACAATGGCTCCCACATCGCATTCAAATCATTTAGTTATTTATGCTAATTACCATTACTCAGCAAAGCCCTAGAGTACATTTAGTCTGTGGTCACCTGACCCAGATCTCCTTACTGTCTCACCAACTTAACCTAATGATAAAGGAGATTATGCAGTTGCAGAATCTGAAGGAAAGGTAATCATGTTATAATATGGCCTTGACCTTTGTCATAAGCTGTATCATTGCAATTTGCCTTTTTTTGTCCTGTGGGATTTATATATATATTTTACCATTAAGGTCTGTGTTTTAGTGTCATGTTCCAGCCTTTGGACCACTTTGCAACGTTATTTTTTAAACATTTCTATATAAATGGTAAATAGGCTGTACTTATACAGTGCTTTCTCACGTCTTTACCACCCCTCAAAGCTTTTTACATACTACGAGTCATTCACCCTTTCACCCCTCGTTCATGCAGAGCAGTACCACTTGCTCTAGGGAAGCTAACACTCACACACATTCATTCACCGTTGACCATCGGGAGCAACTCAGGGTTAAGTATCTTGCCCAAGGATACATTGACATGCCGTACTCCCTGGCCACTGGCTATATTAACAAGTTATGTAAAGTTATTTCAATGATTATTTAATCCCATTTTTTGTATGCGTGTTTCTATGTTGTTAGTGCTGCACGAAAAACAAAACAGTATTTAGTCATCACATCAAACAACTGATGAGTCACAATCAGCCTCACAGCAGAGGAAAACAACATGATTTTCTATTATTAAGAAGATACAGTATGAAATGAATTCTAAATGTAGGAAGATGAGTAAATATACATAGTTGTTTCTTCCTGTAACATTGCTCTTTAAGCAGTAGGAGCACATCACTGAGGAGGGTCTGCTCCATATGAAGGTGGTTAAAATGATGCCTCAGGACGTTTGTTTTAAAAGCCCCATAAGGAAAGCTGTTTGACAAAGACGAACCACAAGCAAAGCAAAACAAACCTGCACTTTAAAGATGTTTAAAACCAGACGCTAACACAACTCCCAACCAAACACGCAGCTATCATAACCAAGAGTTTGGAGTTCTGTTGAAACTTCTTACACACATTTGAGAACAGTGATGATTTCCCCTCCATTTTGGTGTTTTCTACATGCTGCAGTCCTCACAATATAAACTTTATGCAATACCGCAACCATTTTGCAGGATCACATAATTAGAAGGCGAGTGGCCATGATTGTAAAAACAATTAAACAGACCTGATATTTTAGGCACCTATCTGAACAAACTTTAATTTACTTAAGGCACTGTGTGTGTATGTCCTCCATGTGTACTTTACAGCCCTGCTATCTTTAGTTCCTTTGGGAATATCACAAGAATGCCGAAACCGGCCACTTCCATAAAACTCCTGCTATAGTCCTCCCACTTTGAGGTTTCTGGCTTTAACATGCTCTGACATACTTCAGTAAATATAATTGACTTTATTTCTTACGTTTATTTCTATACCGAGCCCTGTTCTTCAAAAGGTTTACATCTTTTTTGCTAAGCCCTTTTTAGTTGTGGAGTTCATTGCCAGGGAGCCATGACCTCATGCTGTAATTTTAGTCTAATTCTATTTTGGGGGAAACTCAACTGAGCGGGCCCTTGATTCAAGACCAAAAAGGTTAAGAAACTACCACTGGCTAATAGCAGAGGTATGGATGCTAAAAAAAATAAAGATAACTTTTTGACCCTCTTTACTTCCTCTTTCAATTGCGCCTCTCAATCATTTTTTCCCTCTAAAGGGCCAGCTGCACATCTTTCATTTATGAGATATTAAAACAAATTGTTTTAATAATGATGCCATTCAGTTGCTCTGAAATCAATTTTTCACGTATAAAAAAATCAATTGACACAATTGACACCTTAAGGTACAGTTTAATATATTGATAAATATGCTAAAGTAAATATGCTTTACTTTTGATAACACTCAAATGTGTATATGGTTAATATGAAGATACCAGCAGTCAGCTTACTTAGCTTAGCACATGTTTAGCGTAGCAAAGGAAGAACTAGCCTAGCTCTTTAAAGGTAACAACATACACCTAATTGTGCCTCTAAATCTTACCGACTATCTTGTTACATCTTACTTGTTCACACCTAGAGCCAAGTCCAAAGATGACTATTTTACCTTATTTTAAAAGAAGTAAATATAAAGCTGCTGGCTAATGTAGCTTAGCATAAAATCTGGAAACAGGGAAAACTCAAGCCTGATAATGTGGAAAGGTAACTAAATCCGCTACACAGCACCTCCAAAGCTCACTATGTAAGAGCACATTTTACTTCAGGGTGATTCAAGACGAGGAGGAGGAAGCGTTGTGACTGTATTAATTTAAAAAAATGTGGTCGACAATTCAACATTTTATGAGGGGTTTTGTGCCTGACTATTTATTGGCTCTCTTTAAAAGGCAACTTTCTTTGTTTTTTGTTTTTTACAGTCAAACATCTAACTCTTGACAAAAATGCAAATAATCTTATTTCCTAAAATGTCAGTCTATTTGTTAAAGGGCAGATGGGTTAGTTTGCCCCATCCTACTTTTACCAACATGGCAACCAACTTGAAAAATGGTTCAATTAGTGTATCAATTGGCATCCTGTATTAGAGAGACCTCTATTTCCAGATAGATCTGATTTGCCATTTGAATTTACAGGGTCCAGTTCTCCACAGAAATATGCATATTTAAATGTACTTACTTTTACAATTTTAGCTGTTCACTGTGGCTGTGTGTGCTAATTTGACCTTTTATTTTTATTTCAACTGTACATTTTATTTTAGTTATACTAGCGTTGCATTATTAGTCCATAAACTAAGCTTAGCTCAGTGTTAATTATATTTCACTTTTAAACTACATGAAGATTTGGCAGGCATTTATGAATTTGTCTGAATATGGGTAAAAAAGATAATGCTAATAGCCTTTTCAACAGTTGCATAAGTATTAACATGATAAAGTACATGGGGGAGAAAGAAAACAAACATTTCCCAAAATGTTGAACCTTTCCTTTAACAAAATGAACAGATCAATAACACTGACCTACACAAACAGGGCAATCTAGAAAAGAGTTCCCCAGGGTGGAGAGAGCACAAACAACCTGAGAGCACTTTCAGATGTGTTCCTGCTTGAGAGGTCACAGGACTGTAAGCTGCAGCCTGCTTCACAAAGAGGAGGTCTCACACCATCTTGGCAGAGGAGAGAGCTGAGAGGAGTACGGGTTGAAGTCTGGGTGTCAGTCTGCTGTAACTGATTCAGTGGTAATGAACCCGCTGCATGGGCAACGAGCCAACGAGCACAGAGCCACCAGCAAAACACCCTCAACTGTTGGAACAATGGGCCAAAAAAGGACTATTTTCAATACAAATTCTCTATCAACTACTAAATGATTCTGTTGTTGATCTTTTAAAGGATCTGTTTATGGCATTCGACATCAGCCACTCAGAGCGTTGTTGTTGCCCTGATGTGAAACTCCTCCAGGGTTGTATAAAGGACTCCTGAATCATCACTTCCCATCAGCTCTCACTCTAAGAAAACCATGTTTTCTAACCTCCCCCTAGCCCCAAATCACATTTATCATTGCATAATGTGTCTGCTTCTCTGTTTCCATCTCAAACACACACACACACACACACACACACACACACACACACACACACACACACACACACACACACACACACACACACACACACACACACACACACACACACACACACACACACACACACACACACACACACACACACACACACACACACACACACACACACACACACACACACACACACACACACACACGACACAGCCCTCCTCCCTTTTGCTCTACAGACAGCCGGTCTTCCTCTCCCAAATTCATTCATCTCAATCCTTTGTCACTGCTGTTTCTCATGCTGTATCCCCACCATATAACACATCAGGTCATATTTCCAGGCTTGGAACAAAAGGAAATACATTCAAGTACATTAGCAAGATGAGCAAATGGGTCCATTTGATATCATGAAAGAAGGGGTAATTTTAAAGATGTCAAAGTGTGCTTTTGAGAAGGAATATGTTTGCCATTTCCGTGGGCGTACAGTACGTGTTTTGTGAGTGGTCATACATACGAGGCACATCTCGTGCGTAGAGCACTCGGGGACACTAAAGCCACACGCAGCGTTTGTGAGAGATTATTAGAGCGAAAGATATCAGTCTGCCGCTCTGGGAGGACGTTCCTCGAAAGATTGAACCAATGAATGGAGATGGAGCCAGTATGTGTATGTGCACCATAGGGCTAAAGCGTGTGTGTTTATATACTGGGGGGGGAGGGGATTTAGTTATAGTATTACTGGCAATCAGATAAACTATAAGGGTAACAACACACACGTTGCCATTGTGACAATATTATGGCAGTGATAGATTCAGGGCCATTATACTATATAAACATACAGCTGATGCACTAATAAATCATTCAAGTGCAGAGCAGCGTCTGCTCACACTCATTCTTCATTCAAAACCATCATAGAGCAACTCTGTAGTTTCTTAGTTTGATTTATAATTGTATTTTTTTTAAACTGAATTTTTGTTAAGAATATATATTATTAAACATTTATGAATGAATATACTCACATGAACTAAAACTGTTTCTAAACGATCTTTATCATGTGGTTTACATTGTAATCCTTAGGTGCAGAGGTTTACCTCTGAAAGGAATGCAATTTTAGGAAAGAAATATTTAAATTTGACCTTCGAGTACTCAAATATAAAAAAGAACTTATTGTTTGTTTACTCGAATGCTTGATCTTCTCTGTGCAAAATGATGTATGTGCAAAGTGTTTTCATAATTATCTGCTGAAGGGGTAAAGTGTTTCTGTCACCCAAATGTTGAGAACATATACCAAATGATATAACTTCCCATTTCAAGTGCCTTACTCATTATGTCATTGTAAAATGGCCCTTCCAGTCTTATATTTTTTTACATGTAATTTCTTAGACGCTTTTATCCAAAGCGACTTACATACATTCAGTACTGTGGGCAATCCACACAGGAGCAATTTGGGGTGAAGTGTCTTGCCCAGGGACACAACGACATGCTGACTGCAGTGGGACTCAAACTTGCTATCCCCTGATTCGAAGTCCAGCACACTACCCATTGAGCCACAGCCTATTATATATAATAAGATAATAATATCTTATTTATATGACTTTTCATTTCAATGTTTTGTTGGGTATCAAGTAGTTCCCAACTGGAGGTTTATAAACTAGATGGTACATGCAAAGGACCAACAAGCCAAAAGGGTTGGGAACCTCTTGTTTAATCCACAACATCACATGGTATTATACAAGCTTATCATTATGTTTGACATGTTGAATCTATTTTTACGAGTAGCATTCAAATAAGTGTAGCATTTAGGAATAAAAAAGCCTCTACTTTTTGTTGACTATAAGCATAAAGTGGCATAAAATGGGAGTAAAAGTACTTGCACCACTTGTTTTATACCTGCAAGACTGCTGGTTTAAGACAAGCCACTGTGAGACTTTGAAATAAAAAGCGGCTCAGCAGTCAGTTGTTACTCCAGCTGCGAGACTGAAAAAGCAACACAGGCAAAACCGAGGGAAAAGTACATCAATAACACAGCTAAACACACAAGAAAAATCCTTTGTCTCACACACACACACACACACACACACACACACACACACACACACACACACACACACACACACACACACACACACACACACACACACACACACACACACACACACACACACACACACACACACACACACACACACACACACACACACACACACACACACACACACACACACACACACATTGTGACATGCACAATACTGTTCTACATCTGTTCTGTAAACCTGCAACATGTTTGTTTCTCTTAAGGGGAGGACTGGAAGAGAAAAGGCCAAAAGAGAAAAAGGGAGAACTGAAGCGGGATAGACTTGGAGGGGATGGAGGTGGATGGGTGGGGTTATGTGAGTGAAGGTAAATGACATTGGAAAGCCCAGCCTGATTCCAAGTGCCCCCGCTTTGAAAGTTTGCGTGAGGCGGCTTAACGGAACGCCGGGTTGTTTTTCCGCCTCACTGCTTTCTGGACTGAACTATAAACTAAAGACGACATCCTCTCATTAGTCTGCCCTCTGTAGCAAAGCCAGGCCATTTAGTGTACCCAAAATCCCATTGTTTAATTGTGCGGGTCAAGTCAAAGGTCAACCAAAATATTGATGAACTTTTTTAAGGAAGGAGGGGGGAGCAGTGAGGCTTGAAGCGGCGGGGAGGCAGGCGAGGGCAGAGGTGCAAGGGCCACAAACACAGCTGTACGGAGAACATACACAGCCAGTGCACTGGGAAAAACCCACATTTCACACTCACATTGAAGTTGTGTGTGAGTTCACAAAGAAACACACCTTCATAGAGATTTAAACTATGCTTGAAATGACAGTGAGAATTCCCTGTCTCTGCCAAAAAACAATAAAGTCTGAGAGACAAACCTATTGAAAGTAACAGCAGCATGCAGGGCTCATAACCTGGAGGAGATGGTGTGCACTGGCTGAGTGTTATGGATTACACTGTTTGTTTAAATCCATGTTAGGTGGATTATGCTCCTTCACTAAAGAGGGCTGGCCGGGGTCAAAGGCCAGTGAGGCAAAGGCTGCTAAGAAGGTCCTCAAAACACAGCTTTCTCCCTGACCTGAGGGAATTTGTGCAGACACCACTCTTTGTACTCGTGACCCAGGTTTGTGACGACTTAAAAGAGTGTAAAAGTGCAATGTACTCAGATATGTGAAAGTGGGAAAAATATCACAGTCAGGGGTTCATAAATAATCTGCTAGTTTGAAGAATAAATGAAGTATTTCTGCACGCAAATAAATACAAATAAATCAAAACAGGAGGTGCAATACAATATATTAAAATAATGACTTTTGGGCCTTACATATTGGTGGACTGTTTCTCCAAAATCGAAAAGTATTGTGAATAGTATGTGATAATGTCTCATCGCAATCTGGATCTGGATTAATTTATTTCCCTTTTCTCTTGTGCAATAAAGTAACTTGTCACAAAGTAAATCTTCCTTATAATGGCATAGAGTTCTCAACTTGTTGCACAATTTAAAATCTTATGTTTTCAGATGTTATAATCATGATAATTGTATATACATTTGGGCTAAAGGGAGAACAAAGGTCAACCTTTGCCTTTCGGGTCAAAGTTCAGATCATTGGTTGTATTGAGCAAATTAAATGAAGATAATTGTACGTCAAAAAGACATACAAAATTATAGAGGTATATAAAAAATAAATGTTTGAATTGAAAAATATCAATTCCAGCCAAGTTAAACCATTATTACTATTTTAAAGATATATACATATTTTTTATTTTATTTAGGGTAAAATGTAGCTTGCCACAGTGCAGACTTTGGGTTGACCCCCGCTCTGCAGTGATATCACCATGCTTGTAACTGAGAGGGATTTAAGCTCTCTAAACAAAAACAAAGTGGTCACTTTATGCCCCGGGCGCGTTTCTGGTGACATTTAACAGCAAGGAAAGCTATTTCCTTTACCATTCAGAGCCAAGCGCTCTTAATTGCTCAAGAAGTCTGCTGCAGTTTGGAAAACACTTTGTGATATTCCCTGAGCTTGATCTCTGCGGTTCACTTGAGTCTGTGTTTATTCCTGTGTGGAGAAAATTGGTTTACTCGAGTTGTAATTTTGATATGACACTAAAATATTCCCTTGAACGCGCACCATTTGGAAACCTTTGTAGATCTAATGGCCATTCATTATGGTTTTCCAGATAAGTTTATGTTGTCATTAAATGTGACTAAACACAGAAACAAACATTTCCCAAACGCACCTTATCTTCTCAGTCGAGCAGCCGGCTGTAGGACGCTGCTCGGCGAACAGATCACATGGCCCGCAGTCATCACCGGGACTGCACCGACTGGATCATTTCACCGATAAACATCTTGGGAACGTTTCTTCTTGCAGACTGCAGATCGGCCAGCCGGGGGAAAACAGGAATGTCTTGATGCTTTGTCACAGCCTGCAAACATCACCATGCACGCACTGAAGCAGTGTTTCTGTGGAGAACTCAGTAAAACTCTCACTTCTCAAGTTATTCTAACTTCTCAGCCACATCTGAACACTTCTTTCTCTTTTTAGGGGAACAATCCACCAAGTGATCTTTGCTTATGTCATTTAATGTGAGGAACAGACACATCACTGCCTTCTGTCAGGAAACACCTTTTGACACTCGAAATGAAAACTCTTTAAACTCCACTGTGTTTTCTTTCCCACAATGCAATTAAAATAAATACATTCCAAATTAAACTTCTTAAAATGCTGGGTATTGGTGTATAAATACGCGAGTGATGGGAGGGGGGGGGGGGGGTATTCTGAAGCTATTCAGAATCTTACATTTGAATAGCTTCATAATTTTTGTAACCTCACAATAATGGGAATATTATTATTTTCTTATTTTATAAACAGTTTCCTGACAGAGTAAAACACCAGACACATAGCTTGTATTGCCGGTAATTCCTAAATCTGTAGGTGTGCCATTTTTAAATGATCTCCATGATGATTAAGCGTTTTGTAAGAATGATTGAATAAATAGCAGTCACAGGCTCATTTGGTTCAGCTGAGGTAAACCTGCTGACTGGAGGACTTCCAGTCCAAACTCGGCCTGGTTACAAGAGTTTAGCATTTCAGAAGAGAGCCGAGCCAAGAAAGTTGGGATGCCCTTCTCCTGGACGTTTAATTTGAGGAAATTCCCTAAACTTGAAAACAACAACACATAATTGGAAAATATTAGATGCATTTCTTTGTTAAGCAAGTTTAGATTAAGACTTTTTTAAGAAGTTATTTTCGTTTTGATGTCCTTGAAACAAAAGCACTATTCAATCATCAACCTTATTTTATTTATTAATATGGAGTTTAAAATAAGAAGATATATTCGTATATTTGTTCTTTTTCAAATAATTCATGGCTTCAGCAGCCCGTTTGTCATGGGGGGATACACATGTATATTATATTAAAAAATAATTCTCCAAAGTGCAGTTAAGGTAGCCTACTTTTATCATCCTTAAGAATTTATATTAAACCCCATTGCAATTCAGGGATTAACATTGTTTTTGTACTGGAATATTTTCTGTCTACTTTTTTGGCGACTTTACTTGGATATTTGTGAATAATTTATGATGAGTAGGCTATAGAATGCATTTTTTTTTTTATAGATTAACCAACTGCAAAGAAAGCTAAGTAATGAATGAACCCCACTTCGACCGAGCCTAAACAAAATAATAAATATCCGTTGTGTATTAATAATTGTATTCAAGGGGTAGACTTACTTTGGTAACGTTTTCAACTCAACATTTTTTTGTTACCTTGTAACATCTTAATACTTCCTTTTCTCCTTATTATATGGCCATATAGTAATACGATGTTCCACTAAAGCACCAATGCCGGGAACCACCGGCCATAGACCGGTGTATATTAATTATTGATCGCTCGCAGCTGCTTATGGTTTATGGTTTGGCATTAGACACAGAGCGGATCTTTCCTGGTGTTCCCTTAAGCAGGATTGTGAGTTTGGCCTCTAATTATTCATAATGCCCTGCGGAGAAAAACAAAAAAGAAACAATGCCTTCCGTGCAAAGGGATTGGCAAAATGTTGCAATTTAATCAATTGACTTAACTCGCCACCTAGAGTGGCTGAACAGATTTATGTATCCCTCATGCTGGAGAGCAGAGAGCTCTAAACTGTGTAGCTTGGCTGTACCATCACAAGTTAAATATTAATGCAAAACAGTCAAGTTGATGAAAAATATGTTTAAAAATGTATGTTTTGTTTTCCCATGGAGAGAACTAAATATGTTTTGGGGAGCCTCCATGTGGGGCTGGGTCGTGGTGGGAGGTAGGCTCATTGATGAAAGAAACGAGTGTGTTTGCCCCAAAGCTGAGGAAGCTGTTCCCCTTCACCACCAAACACACTCTGACTCCATTCTCACATCAAAGCCTCACAAAGGAGAACAAACCCAATAGAGCTGTAGGTCTGCGGGGTTTAACAGCCACAATGATACACTTTGACTGCTTTTTGACACGGGGTAATATTATGACAGGTCCCAAGCACTGTAAATCACTTCAACATAATGTTAGTAAGGGGGAAATAACTGTGAAAATTGAATATTTTGCATTTATTAATGTATTTATCTATATGTGTGTTAGATTGATTTGGGAAAAATTATACGATTCCCTCAAATTCAGACTGTCAGCAAATGTCCGTGCCTGATGCTTCAAGGAGGCCTTCACAACATGTCAACTCGTGGAATAACTTTTAATATTGCCAAAAAAGCGTTGTTCAATGCTGATGTCATGTGTATTCAAATTATTGTTTTAATTACAACTTTATGTAATCATCTTTCTCAATATGGATTAATCTCACTTAACGTGGAACAAGGGACACAAATAAATCGAATAAAGGCTCATAATGCAGCCTGCAAACTCGTCCATCGTCATAAGCATGGTCACAACAACAACAACAATAATAATAATAATAACAATAATAATAATAATAATAATAATAATAATAATAATAATATATATATGATATGCCCTACAGACATATATTAATAATAATTAATGTATTATCATATTTATTTAAAACGAAAATAACAGATTCAGTCAACTGTGTGACGAAAACAAAAACACTTGGTCTTTAAAAAACAGTTTAGGGAATAATTGGAACATAATGATTGTGTAATTATAACTTGTGCAGCCTATTGAGTTTCGTTAGAAATTGATGCATGCAGAGTTTTACAAACTCAACTTTTTAAATGAAAATTATTTACATATTCATAGTTTTTATTTGAGCTTTTCCAAAGGTGAAATAAAAGTACATTTTCATGTTTGATGTCAGACAAAACATAATCAAAGTAGCCCTTTAAGTACTTAACTTACTTTAAGTATAGCTGTAAGGATCTTTACAGCTTTTGTTAGGTTACCCAAAACATTGCTTTTCAAAGAATTACATTTTTGATGTAAAGGTTTAGTAACTATTTTTCTCCAAACGAATTGTTTTAATGTGTGGGAGCGTAATTAGAGTGAAGTCATGTGACACTAATGGAAGTAATACATGCTATAAGAGTCTAAATAAGACCAATTAACAAAATATCAATACATATCAATTGAAACCTATCACAGAGAAATTAAGCGTTTTTGTAATGTGTATTCTAAAGTAATGAGTAAACCCTGCTCAGTAATCCCGGGTGCAGACTATTATGTCGCGCGTGCGTGGATGTTTATTGGCTCAGAGCTGCACGCGATGCTGTGTTTGGTTGCATCTAGTTTTTGTTTGCTCTTCTAATTGACTGGTCAGGTTCAGATCGCTCAGGGTCCGCGGGAGGCTGGGAGGGAATGTGGGCCACGACCCCCCCGAGGGGCGGAGGAGAAGAGAGGTCTGCTGCCGCCGAGAAAGGTAGAGCTTTAGAGCTTCTTAACAATTAAATAAAGACAAACAGGACAACTTTAAAAAGGCAACTTAAAGAGGGGGATAACTTCCTTATAGTTTCATTATTAATACAAACTTTTTAACTTTTTAATTTGAAAAAATAATTTAATTTTGAAAGGACACAATTATGTTTTAATTTTGAAGCATTTACTCATTCTTTATGGGAAATTACTCTTTTAAATCAATTACATTGAATGATAAACAATGTCTTTAAGTCTAGTTTAGCTAAATTAATAGTCACCTGAAAAAAAACAATACATTTGAGGCTCAGTACAATTTCGTATTATAAAAGTAAGCTGCAGGGTCTCTGTCATTAGGTTAATGTGGGAACCTGTGTGTTTAATGGATTTAATAACAGCTGGATTATCTGAAGTAAAATCCCATTTTCAATAATCCACATGCATTTCTTATTACCTACCATTATTAATGGAAGTCTGCTAATCCTCTGTCAGTCAGGAGGCTTCACTTTGCTGTTCACACCTTTCACTGAGTGACAAGTGACTTTAAAGTGATAACGTTCAAAATAACTTAAATTATGAAGCTATCAACACCAAAATGCCTTATTAAACATTGATTTTCTAAATGAGAAAAAAGCTCTCACACATCACTGTAGTAAAATGATCAGATTCAAATATAATCCAATTCTATGGGCACAAAACAAAAAAGCAGGGAAAATGGTGATTTAACCTCCTGAATGAGGTTGGAAACATGATGTCAGACTTCTCCACATCCAAATTAACCTCCAGCCGTGAGCATTGATTTGCAAATCTCTGCCGTATAAACCTCCAGTGACTCCTCGTGCCATTCAGTGCATCTGAGTTCAACGAGCGCTGGTGCTCACCTGCTGCATGCTCTGACTGCTGCCAGCTGCCAATTAACACCTATGGCATGTTAATTAGGCCGCAGAGTCTACCACTTCAGGAGACTTTTCAGACCCCCTCACCACAAGTGCCTTTATTTTCACAAGGGCTCATGTGCAATCTGCATATGCATCTTGCATGGGGAATGAGGAGGAAGCCAAAGTGGGATTCAAAGCCGAGGCCTGTAGCTGCAACATGTGAATCAATGGACTGAAAGCATTTGGAGATCATGTGTATAGTTCAAACAATTTGGGCCAATTAGAGGATTGTGGGTTATAGATTCATGTTAGAGGTACTGGTGGGAGGGTAATTGAGTTCAATAAGTCTGAAAACAGCCTTAAATGCATATTAAAACCTGGTTATTTATTGAACTTGAAACTATTTTCAGAATTTACAAGGATTTGAGATATGGCAAAAGTACTCTGATCTTGTTCTTAAGTAAAAGTAGAAAGTCCTGTATTCAACATGTTACTCAAGTAAAAGTATAAAAGTATAAGCATCAAAATATACTTAAGTACTAAAAGTAAAAGTACTCGCTATGCAGATTGGCCCATTTCAGAATCGTTATGTTTATATGTTTGGATTATAATTATTGATGCATTAAAGTGTTTTTTAAGCTTGTAAAGGGGGAACACATTTTAATTACTTAATTTACTGCTGGGTATCATGTACATTTAATCCAGGTGTAACTTCAGTCTCTTTTTTTTTTATAATACATTATTGTAGTGGAATGAAATACACGATTTACCTGTTGAGTAGAATTACAAAGTAGCATAAAATGGAAATACTCAAGTAAAGTACAAGTACCTCAGAATTTTACTTAAGTACAGTACTTGAGTAAATGTACTTGGCTACTTTACACCACTGTGAATATATAAAATATCTAAAGTCAAATTTGATGTATAATACCAAAGAAAAATTAAGGAAACGTGTTCATCCCCTAATATTAACAACTGCATTTATACAATAAACACATACTGTTCGGATTCTGCTGCTGCGTCTCACACGGATGAGTAAAACAAACAAACCTCAAAACAAATGAACAAACGGCTGGCTCTTCTCACGCACAACCTATCATGATTCGTCTTCACAAAAAAAATCTGGAATCAGTCAGCTCCGAGTATAAACGCACAGAACCTGCTGGAGCAACTTCAGAAAATTCAGACAAATGCACAACATGGCATCATTAGTGCCAAAAGGGATACTGTGGGAGTGTGTGAGGGTGTATTGGGGGGTGTTCATGAAACGTTACTCAGACAAGAAGAAAACCACCTAAAAGGCTAGAGAAACACAATGACACATCAAAAGGAGAAACCTGAAAACCTCAGCATAATAAGACTCATGAATAAGCTCAGATCCCAAAAAAGGAACAATGTGTGTTTAAGTGTGTGTGTGTGTTTAAGTGTGTGTGTGTGTTTAAGTGTGTGTGTGTGTGTGTGTGTGTGTGTTTAAGTGTGTGTGTGTGTGTGTGTGTTTAAGTGTGTGTGTTTAAGTGTGTGTGTGTGTGTGTGTGTGTGTGTGTGTGTGTGTGTGTGTGTGTGTGTGTGTGTGTGTGTGTGTGTGTGTGTGTGTCTGAAGCTGTTCATCCATCTCATTTTTTTCTGAAATAAAAGGCCTCAATTTCCTTTACAAAATGAAATGTGTGCGAGCGAGAATGTGGGCCCAATCCCAGAATTACTCTAAAATCATCCACACAGCAGGAGGCCACTCTTTGCCTCATTAATGGTTCCGTTACTTCACACAATCATTTCAGCTCTTGTCTCTGAACACAGTTCAACAATGACAAATGTTTCATCTTGGCGAGAGCACACAGAACTCTGCTAATAATAAAAACAGGGGGATAAAATGTGCTAAATGTTTGCAGGGCGCTTTAAAATGCTGACTTTGTTCATTTAAACATGAATCAGGCTCAGGTTTTAGAGTAAATACTTTACAATGTGCATGTCATGGCAATAACAGGCATTTTTGTATGCAGGTCAATCACATCTTACTGTCTACCTGCGACATTACTCCAGAAATCTTAAATCAATAAAAACCAATCAATAGTCATATATTTTACAACTCGGATGTCACTGTTGTTTGGTCCCCCTCATATCTCAACAACTATTGGATGGATGGACTGTGAGCATGTTAGCATGTGGACGTTAGCATTTAGCCCAAATAGCTGCTGTTTCTAACAAAGCTGCTAACAAGGGCTTTCTCCTTTCATTTCAGTCACAGTCACATTTCGGTCAAGGTTCAATTATAGAAAGAAGTAACACAATATGAAGCTGTTTGGATGAAGCACAATACCCTTTGTTAATTATTTTGTACTTTTATGTGTTATTGAACATTTGAACTGAATGAAATCACCGTAGATTACTTTCAACTATAGATGTATTTAAAAGCAAAACTTATATCTACAGGCTAATATTGATCAATATGTATGTTCCCTAAACAAAGACTTTTGATTAAACGTTGGTTTACCAGATGCCATTGAGAGGTAAACGCAGTACAAACATGGAGCAACAGTCATCTGGATTCTGTACGCTCACACAGCGCTGTGACTCATTAGCTCTGTGCTCCATTGTGTTTTTGGGGGGGTAATACATTTCAGCTTTTTTCCCTCAGTTTTATGGTTTGTCTACAAATAACTTCTCCAGAGGTTCCCCTGCTTTTGAGTTTGACCCCCTTCTCTGTGTTGTATGACATCATTTCCCTATTGTAAAGCAATTTCTGCTTTGAATCCAGAGTGAAGTGATACAGTGCCAGAAGGGATAGACTTTACTCCCTCCTGTAAACAATGAGAGGCCGGCCTACTGTTAGAGGCTGTGGACATGTTGGGTGGGAAAAGCTCTTTTTGTTGTGTGCACAGAAAGTGACCAAATGTTTAACATGGTTGCTGCATATGTTAATGTGTTTTTGTATAAATGCATTATGTTATGAAATACATCTTTAGAGGGCAAATACAGCGAGTCATTGATTATGATTTATTGTTTTTCGACTGGAACACTTAAAGCTTCATCAGTCAACTGCACCACATCTCTAGTCATGTATTATTAGTATTTATAAAATATTCAACAATGGATAGATACATTTTAGAGGCATATCATATTCTATTATAATTATTAGATTTTCATTAAGTTGTTTTAAAAGCTCTTTGGTAAGAATATAGACATTTAGTAGAGTCAGGCCTAAACATTTAACTTGTATGGAGGAAGGAGATCATCCTGATCTGTTCTCCTAAATCCAACTTAAACTCATCGGTTTCCTTTGGTTTAGAGAAGGAGCAAAATGCAGATGGACTGGAAACAGTCAGAGGGCATCTAGGGGACAGGAAGAGAATGGCATTCAAAAGGGTTTTAATAAGTGTCTGTAAGGGGGGACAGCCCAGCTAGCAGGGAACGTTCTCACAACTTTGGCTAACGTTACCTACAGGTTCTAATAATGTTTCATAGAAAACGTTTTAATCTGATGTTCAAAGAACCTTTTGAGGATGTTTATCATTTAGTGGGAATGCTGACACAGCATTCCCACTATCTGTTATGCTACACAGTCAATTTCTCTGAGTAAAATTGACTCAAATTGAAGAAAATTTTACTCTAAAAATATTACATTTGGTCCCAACCTATATAGAGTAAAATGTACTCTTTGTTCAGAGTTGTATTTTTAGAGTTCATTTTACTCTATTATGTGCTTAGATTTGACTCTGCTTAATGGTTATTTACTCTATGTAGTGTATATTAAAAACAACTCTACTGCCATTTTACTCATAATAGAAGGTAATTTTACTCCCAATCGAACGTCATTTCACTCCAACTAGAAGGTAATATTACTCCCAACAGAAGGTAATTTTACTCAGAATAGAATAAATGAACCATAATGATCTTTACAATAAAAAAGGTCAATAAACCAAAGTGCTTAAGGAACATGAGTGGGCGTGTGTGAAGCTGACCATTGAGCGGCCCGACCAAGCAAGGAGGCAGAGGCAGAGAGTTCAAATACAACCCGGTGTGGGCATTTATTCCTCTTTGTGGTACAGGATACACAGCCTCAATATGAGTGTCTCACGTGAACACAGTCAGCAGCACCAAGGATCTCACACACACACTAACAGGAAAACAGAACCTAAATACACACAGGACTAATCAAACCAACAAGACACAGGTGAGGAGGGAGGAGAAACACAGGGCACCAGGTGAACGCAATCACCAGCAACAGACAAGACGGGAGGGGGAACACTTTTCAAACTAAAACAGGAAACAGAGACAGACAAACTAAAACATAGACAGATCGTGACTAATATATGCATAAATTGCATATAATCACATGCTTCCTGTGCAATGTTTTAGCGTGGAACAAATGAATATACTTTGCCAATAATGAAGCTATATAATCCGTAACGGAGACCGAGATCATTGGCCCCAGAGATCACCTCCGTTACAGCGTGGTCATGGTTTAACTACAATAGAATTGACTCTGCATTTTTGATCGCACTCTAGAAGCTATGAGTAATAAATACACTCCAAAATGGTTAAATATCACTATTTCAGAGCAAAATAGTAATTACTCTGGAAAAAATACTCACCAATATTTCCTGTATACACACGAAATTCTTTATTATTCCGCCGGGTTATTTTGCGCTGCTTCTTCTCCCACATTGAACATCGCAGAAACTCCGTTCAAACATCAAAACGTTCAGCTCTGTCGGGAATCAATGGCTATTACTTTTATCATTCATAACTTTCATAATTCCAGAGATACATCCCATAATACATCCCATTTTTAACATGGAAGTCAATGGAGAACTCTTCAGAACAATCTTCATGCAACTTCAACTGCTAACTGCTCCTTCTTCAACTGGTAACTGCTCCTTCATACTTTCACTCAGAAACCTCATTCCAACTTTAAAATGTCACACATCTTTCTGACATTATTCGTGTAACACAACTTTTAAATCTGATTCTTACTTTTACAGATATTAAACATTGTTCAGACCTTGGTAAAGAGGCCTTCTTCAGATTTTAGAGTGCGTGATGATGTCACAGCTAGAGTGGAGGACAGATTTAATTTTGCCTTCATATTTTCTTTTAAACCTGCCATAATTCCCAAACCCTACATTCCTGAGACCTAATCTTTCATGAGAAACGTAGGAAAACATCTCGTAGCTTGAAAGATAAAAGAGAATTAAGCAAAATAATTAAACAAAATGCCTCTTGAGGGCATGAAGTGACAAAAACTTTCAACATGTCTCCATTAAAACCCATTGTAAATTCAGCCTCACCTTTCCCCACCACAGCAGCCGCACACCTTTAGTTAATCTGCCAAAAAGGCCACATTATTAACCCGAAAGTACACAAAAAGTACACTTCAGATGCTCAAGTTCCTTGACATGCTTCACGCTTTGACATTTCACTGATATCTGTTACGGTTCTTCAACAAAACGTTCACATGTAACAGGTTTATCTCTCATTCAGAACAATGAAAATGCTTTCCTCTCACTAATCACCATGGAAACCTCTGATCTCTGGACACGTCGTTAGCTCAAATATAAACACCTGTGTCATGGAACACGATGATGTCATAACTCCAATTGACATAATTAGAGCAGCAGACTAATGACGTGGTCACTGGAGTTTAACAGACTGTCTCAGCCTATTATTTTCCGTCTGATGGAGACTTCATACTGACTTCAACATGTTCCACATATTTTAGACATTATTGGTGACGTATGCTTTTAGTTCTAAAGTTTTCAGTTCAAATATTCTGCTGCTTTTTCATGCATTTAGAATTTTATTTTCTTGTTCTTATTTCACATTCAAGTCCCCTCTATTCATGAACCCTTTAAAGTACTCAGCCACACCACTTATATACCACGTGTGACTGTTGCTATGTCAGTTAATCTTTCAAATACAAGGTTGCTTGTTTGATTCAAGCTCTTGTAGTCAATATGTCAAGGTATTTATCCCTAACATTTTATCAGCTAACTGAGATTTCTTCAAATGCCGTTGCCATGGCAACACAATGCTCGCCATGAAACACGGTTTTCTCATAACTTCAGTGAAAATGCTCCAAATGGCCCAAAACTTCACAGGTTTGGTAACGATGCAGCCATCAACGCATCTAAGCGTATTGTGGGATGTCATCAAATGCCGTTGGCATGGCGACAGATCATTCACCATCAAGTTAGTTCAAAAGTTTGCAGTTCAAATATTCTGCTGCTTTTCCAAGCCTTTTTACTTTATTTTCTTCTCTCATCACACATTCAAGCCCCCAGTGTTCATGTATCATTTCAATCTAAATTCTTCACTTTCTTCTTACACATTACATTTCAGCATAGCAGTTTAGCATCAGCTTTTCAGCATAAAGCATTCCCACTAGCAATTTCTTCAGGAATTGCATTCTCTAGTTTAGTGGGAATGCTGATACAGCATTCCAACTATATGTTATGCTACGGACAAAATTCTTCTTCTTATTCCGCCGACTTATTTTGGCCCTCTTCTCCTCCCACATTCAACATCGCAGAAACTCCGTTCAAACATCAAAACATTCAGCTCGGTCGGGAATCGCAGGCTATTACTTTTATCATTCATAACTTTCATAATTCCAGAGATACATCCCATAATTCATCACATTTTTAACATGGAAGTCAATGGAGACATTCTTCAGACTTCAACAAATCTTCATGCGACTTCAACTGCTAACTGTTCATTCATACTTTCACTCAGAAACCTCATTTCAACTTTAAAATGTTACACATCTTTCTGACATTATTCGTGTAACACAACTTTTAAATCTGATTCTTACTTTTAGAGATATTAAACATTGTTCAGACCTTGTTAAAGAGGTTTTCCTCAGATTTTAACATTAACTAGAGTGCGTGATGTCACAGCTAGAGTGGAGCAAATCTTGAAATTTGCCTTCATATATTTTTTTAAAACTGTCATAATTCCCAAACCCTACATTCCTGAGACATAATTTTTCATGACAAACGTAGGAAAACATCTTGTAGCTTGAAAAATGACAAATAATTTAGCAAAAATAATTCAACAAAATGCATCTTGAGGGCATGAAGTGACAAAAACGTTCAACATGTCTCCATTAAAACCCATTGTAATTTCAGGCTGATATTTCCTCACAGCAGCAGCCGGACACCTTTAGTTAAACTGCCAAAAAGGCCACATTATTAACCCAAAAGTACACAAAAATTACACTTCAGATACTCAACTTCCTTGACATGCTTCACATTTTGAAATTTCACAGATATCTGTTATCGTTCTTCCACAAAACGTTCACATGTAAGAGGTTTATCTCTCATTCAGAACAATGCAAACCTTTGATCTCTTCAGAGCTCGTTAGCTCAACTATAAACACCTGTGTAATGGAACACGATGATGTCATCACTCCAACTGACAGCAGTCAGTTCTAACTGTTCATTTCATACTCACACACACACACTCTCTCTCTCTCACAAACTCTCTCTCTCTCTCTCTGCCACACACAGAGTCTCTCTCTCTCTCTCTCTCTCTCTCTCTCTCTCTTCTGGACCACACACAAGAGCTCTCTCTCTCTCTTCTCTCAGCGCGCTCGCTCGCTCTCTCTCTCTCTCTCTCCTATCTCCTCTCTCTACTCTCGCTCTCTCTCTCCGCTCCTCTCTCGCGATCTCCTCTCTCCTCTCTCTCGTAGCTCTCTCTCTCTCTCTCTCTCTCTCTCTCTCTTCTATCTCTCTCTCTCTCTCTCTCTCTCTCTCTCTGCTACACACACACAGACACGTTAGCGTCAGCTTTTCAGCATAAAGCATTCCCACTAGCAATTTCTTCAGGAATTGCATTCTCTAGTTATAAATAATGTTCCTATACGGTTTAAGGTTAACTAAGACATAATGTTTTAACTGCAACATTCAGAGGATGTTTTGAGGATGTTATTAAGGCCTGAGATGACAGAACGTTTTTTATAAAACGTTCCTTTAATAGCCGCTTTCACACCAAGTACTTTGCCGTACTTAGTGCCCAGCACTTAGTGCCAGCACTTAGTACCCCCATGGAACTAAGTACAGATCGCGTTTTTTTGTTTATGCACATGTCTCTATTGTCATATTGATAGAATAACACTTAGAAATCTATTAGGTTTATTTTTATCATGACAAAAGCCACTTTTAGTCGCCAGGAGTATCGCCGATTAACGTTGGTAGTACTCTCCTCCGGCATTTGAGACAATGAATAGGACTTATAAAAACGAATTTGCATGCCTATATTCAGTCACATGCTCTTATAATCACACTAAGGTATGTAGGCCCACAGTATTCATAATATCATATGTGTAAAATATCAGAAAATAATCACACTTTTTTTCTGACTATAAAGGTTGTGTCTCGTATGTAGGTTCTAACTCTTAGATAAGCTATCTGGCCGTTTGTGGTTTGTGAGGGCTGCGTATAAACAGTGTCCACTGTTTATGCATAGTGGATAAAAATCGTTATTGCACCCTTAAGATTTGAGACCAACAGACATATAGAAAAATGGACCGACTGTCACTGCCCGTCCCTGAAACCCCTGTTAGTGTTTGTATGTGTTTGTTTCTACTGTGTGTGTGTCTTTTCTAATAAACAAATGTTACGCTCACCAGCTGATTCCGAGTCTGATTATGGGTCCCCTTCAGTACATGTGACACCGACAGTGACTTGTACTAGCTGCTGGTCGCAGCTTTTACAAAAATAAGACTCTCTGATAAATCAGAACGATAAAGCACGTTATCCTACTCTAAAATAATAACATTCTGGCAACATAATAAAATCTAACTTGCAGCTGAAAACGTTTTAAGAATAGTAGGGCATAATGTTCTAACAATGTTATCAAAAACATTTTAAAAAGGTTATTACCAAGCATTTTAAGAATGTTTTTACAGAACATTATCCTACCTTTCAGAAGAACATTCTGGGAACAACAAAAACACTTGCAGCTGAAAACGTTTTAAGAATAGTAGGGCATAATGTTCGAACAATGTTATCCAAAACATTTGAAGAAGGTCATCACAAAACATTTTAAGAATGTTTTTAGAGAACGTTATCCTACCTTTCAGAAGAACATTCTGGGACCAACAAAATAAAACTTCCGGCAGAAAACGTTTCAAGAATAGTAGGGCGGAAAACCGCTAGGGGCGTCTAATGGAGTAGACGGATCTAACAGGTGGTCCTGATACTTCATAATAAATCCATTAACATCCTGCTATTTTTTGTTCTAATTCGACCAAAACTTGACCCATTTTAAGATTAAAGCTATATGTGATCTACTATTGGGATATATGTGCAGCTATCATGCCTCCAAAGGTGAACAAGACGACTGCTAGCTTAACCAGTAGCACGGTTGAGGCTAATGATCAACGCAACAACATGCTAGAGGACATCCGCAGAATTGTAAGGGAAGTGATTCAAGATGAAGTTTCCTCGCTCAAGACAGACATTCAGCTTGCAATTGCCCCAGTAAGAGCTGAATTGGATGAATGTAAGACTCAACTTGCTGATCATGAGGAAGGTTTAAACACCGTGGCCGCCCGGATTGATTCTATGGAAGCCCGCAGTACTCAGCTAGCTAAAGACAACGCTAAATTACAATTGAAAACGGACGACCTGGAGAATAGAGGGAGACGTTGCAATCTACGTATTGTTGGAATACCAGAAGGTGTTGAACAAGGCAACCCTACTACCTCCATCTCTAACATGCTTCACAAATTGTTTACCGGACCGGGCGGACTGGAGAAAGCACCGGTACTTGATCGTGCTCATCGTGTACCCGCTTCCCGACCTAAAGACGGAGAGCGCCCACGCTCCTTCCTATGTAAAGTTCATCTTTTTCAAGTGAAAGAGGAAATACTGAAACTCTCACGTCAGAAAGGCACGCTAGTGCTAGGTGGCACACAGATTTTCATATTCCCTGACTACTATCATCTCCATCTCCTGATTTATATAAACAGAGATTATGTTTACAGACAGAATTGAATCTTCTTTCTACAAGACAGACTGAACAGATGATTTTAAAATCAAAGGGATTGGTTTATGGCCGAATCAATGCCGTTAAGATGAATGCTTTGCCGAAATGTCTTTATTTGTTTCAATGTGTGCCAGTATTGATAAGAAGAAAATTCTTTGTAGCCCTTGACAAATATATCTCAACATTTATTTGGAATACTAAACCTTCAAGAATTTGTAAGGCTTTTTTGCAAAGGCCAAAACAACCAGGAGGAATGGCTTTACCTAACTTTGAGTATTACTACTGGGCAGCTAATATTCGTAGCATGTTATTTTGGAAAATGCCGTTAGACAACCAACAACCATCCTGGTTGGCTGCTGAAGCCTCATTTTGTAAACAATCTTCACTACCTGCTCTCTTGACATGCCCCACAACTGTGGATCTCTCTGCATATAAAAATAACCCAACATTTGGACATTCCCTTAGGATCTGGGTACAGTTTAGGAAAAAATGTGGACTTGTATTAATGCCCCTTTCAGCACCTATTGATCAAAATCATTATTTTCCCCCATCACTGCAGGACCTTGCTTTTAAAATTTGGAAGACAAAAGGTATTAAATATTTTGGAGATTTATATATTGATGGTACTTTTGCCTCATTCACCCAGCTGAAACAGAAATATAACCTTACTAACAACCACATTTTTAGATATCTGCAGGTTAGAAACTTTGCTCGAACTAATCTAGTTAATTTCCCTTATCCGCCAGATAAAACAATATTAGACCATATTTTGGATTTTGGACCCACTCGGCTGTGTGGTTGCTCAAATATATAAGAACATTTCTCAACTTGACTGCCCCTCGTTATTTAGTGAGTATGCTGATACAGCATTCCAACTATATGTTATGCTACGGACAAAAAGTTTATTATTCCATCCAGTTATTTTGTCCGTCTTCTCCTCCCACATTCAACATCGCAGAAACTCCGTTCAAACATCAAAACGTTCAGCTCGGTCGGGAATCGGGCGCTATTACTTTTATCATTCATAACTTTCATAATTCCAGAGATACATCCCATAATTCATCACATTTTTAACATTTGAACTTTAACATTGCGCAGCTCGTTAAGTTAGAGTGCGTGATGAGCTAGAGGGTAGGAAATCTTGAAATTTCCCTTCATATTTTTTTAAAAAACTGCCATAATTCCCAAACCCTACATTCCTGAGACATAATTTTTCATGACAAACGTAGGAAAACATCTCGTAGCTTGAAAAATGACAAATAATTAAGCAAAATAATTAAACAAAATGCCTCTTGAGGGCATGAAGTGACAAAAATGTTCAAAATGTCTCCATTAAAGCCCATTGTAATTTCAGGCAGATATTTCCTCACAGCAGCAGCCGCACACCTTTAGTTAAACTACCAAAAAGGCCACATTATTAACCCGAAAGTACACAAAAATTACACTTCAGATACTCAACTTCCTTGACATGCTTCACGTTTAGAAATTTCACAGGTTATCGTTCTTCCACAAAACGTTCACATGTAAGAGGTTCAAAAAGTGCTCAAAATTCACATGTGTGCTAACAGTCCAGCCGTGAAGACATCTACGAGACAGTTTTGAGATTTCTTCAAATGTCGTTGCCATGGCAACACAATGCTCGCCATGAAACACGATGTCGCTGTAACTCCAATGGCCACGGTCCGATCGTCCCCAAACTTCGCTTGTATATCACCGGTCCATGCCTCAACAGCTCTACGCCAAATCTGAGATCTCACCATTGGCTGTTTCCATGGAAACGCATCCCTCGCCATAAAACACGATGTTGTCGTGATACCTATGCAAATGGTCCAAACACCACCAGACTTCAGATGACAGTTAATGGTCCAGCCCTCAACATGTCTATATACCATTAGTGAGTTTTCCTCAAAAGCTGTTGCCATGGCAACGCATCCCATGCAATATAACACGATATTGCTATAACTCCTATGAAAATTGTCAAAAAGTGCTAAAACTTCACATGTGTGCTAACAGTCCAGCCGTGAAGACATCTACGGGACAGTTTTGAGATTTCTTCAAATGCCATTGCCATGGCGACAGACCACTCGCCATGAAACACGATGTCGCTGTAAGTCCAATCGACACGGTCCAATCGTCCCCCAATCTTCACTTGTATATCACCGGTCCATGCCTCAACAGCTCTACGCCAAATCTGAGATCTCACCATATGCCGTTTCCATGGAAACGCATCCCTCGCCATAAAACATGATGTCGCTATAACTCCTATGAAAATGTTCAAAAAGTGCTCAAACTACACATGTGTGCTAACAGTCCAGCTGTGAAGACATCTACGGGACATGCCGTTGCCATGGCAACACAATGCCCGCCATGAAACACGGTTTTCTCATAACTTCAGTGGAAATGCTCCAAATGGCCCAAAACTTCACAGGTTTGGTAATGATGCAGCCATCAACGCATCTAAGCGTATTATGGGATGTCATCAAATGCCGTTGGCATGGAGACAGATCATTCGCCATCAAGTTAGTTCAAAAGTTTGCATTTCAAATATTCTGCTGCTTTTCCAAGCCTTTTTACTTTCTTTACTTCTCTCATCACACATTCAAGCCCCCAGTGTTCATGTATCATTTCAATCTAAATGATTCACTTTCTTCTTACACATTACATTTCAGCATAGCAGTTTAGCGTCAGCTTTTCAGCATAAAGCATTCCCACTAGCAATTTCTTCAGGAATTGCATTCTCTAGTCTATAATTAAAGGCCTATGGGAAGAGGACTTACAATTACAATTGGATGAGGACACATGGGATTCAATTCTAAACAAAGTTCACTCCTCCTCTATTTGCGCACGGCATGGACTCCTACAGTTTAAAATTCTTCATCGTCTACACTATACTAAAGCGAAATTAGCCACGTTTTATTCTAATGTGAGCCCCATGTGTGCTAGGTGCAAGAATCAAGTAGGGAATCTTATTCACACTTTTTGGACTTGTCCCCGGCTTTGCAAGAACTGGGAAGATGTTTTTAAAACTCTCTCAGAAGTGTTTGAGATTCCTCTCAATCAGTCTCCGCTGACAGCATTGTTTGGAGTTGTTGTTAGAGAAGCTCAACTTCCAAAATATAAGTTAAATACCATTGCTTTTGCATCGTTGATAGCTCGACGACTAATTCTTCTTAAATGGAAGGAAGAATTACCGCCCACCCATACTCACTGGATTAGAGACCTGTTGCAGTTTTTGCATCTGGAGAAAATCCGGTCCACTCTGAAGGGATCTACTGATAGATGTGATAAGGCCTGGCAGCCATTGATCACACACATAGAGAAGTGCAAGCTGGACTTAACTCTTTAAAGAAGATTGTGTATAGATTTGAGTGTTGCTGAATCTGGGCTACTATCATTTCTAAAGCAATATTGTAAGTTTTGTATATATTTTGTCTTTTTGTTTGTCGTTTGCTTTGTGTCAATTGTGAGAACGTGTACACTTATCTCATTTACTCTGTTTTTTTTTTTGTTTTTTTTTTTTTTCTTTCATGCTGGGGTAGGGGTGGGGGGTACATTTGATCTGCTTTTTGGCAGTCTGGTTTAAATGTGCACTGTTGCATCTACAGTATGTATTTGACTGCTCAATGACATTCTGTATGATTTTTCTTTGTAATGAAAACTTTCAAAAATAAAGTGTAAAAAAAATAGAAAAGAATAGTAGGGCATAATGTTCGAACAATGTTATCAAAAACATCTTAAGAAGGTTATCACCAAACATTTTAAGAATGTTTTTTGAGAACGTTATCCTACCTTTCAGAAGAACATTCTGGTAACCAAACTAAAACTTCCCACTGAAAACATTCCTAGAGCAATGAATGGCAACATTCTCAGAATGTTTTTAGAACCAAAGATTTCTAGCTGGGAGAGAGGCAGATTAATAATACTCTAAAGAGAATGAGATGTTGAAGTCCGGCCCTTTATTTGTCAGATAATCTGAGTGTAGCATCATTTTTTAAATACATTGTAAAAGCTATAACCAACAATGAAAGGAATTGCCAATGTAGTTAAATCTCTAAAATATGTTGCAAAGTGGTTAATTTTTATAATTTGAAAATGTATGCAAGCTAGATTTGACCTAATTTGGAGATACAATTACAAATACCTTTTTTTCTTTTTGTTATTGTTACTTAAGAAGATTGAAGGAGAAACACTGCTGAAAATTGGTTTATGTTACGCTCTAAGATCTGACAGCATGCATGGTGTGGAGTTTCCATGTCCACACACACACACACACGCGCACATGCACATGCACACGCACACGCACACACACACACACACACACACACACACACACACACACACACACACACACACACACACACACACACACACACACACACACACACACACACACACACACACACACACACACACACACACACCTCTTAAGCACAGGGACTTAAGTGGCAAACACTCTGCAGGCCTCCCCAATTTTCAAGGCGATTTCCTAACTTGAGAAAGAGCGGGCTGTGAATAATTGTGGTGCTCTTCATGCCTGTGATAATAATGTTATTCTAAAGGGGTGAAAGTGGTACAAATAGTGGAAAAAACACTTAGAAACGCTAGGACATGTGAGAAACCACACATTTTAACTTAGTGCTAAATTACTCATCTATTATGGGCTTTCATTTACAATTAAAGCAACGTAAGTGCTTCAGTAACACCCGTTCTGTTTCTCACACACACAGGCCATGTGGTGGTGAACATTAGTGAGCTTGAGAAGAACACTATTTATCTTCATTTGGATGTTTTGCGAAGTCACTGCGAGCAGGACTTTAGACTTTAGATTTAGATTATTGCAATTATTAGTTGTCCTTGCAGACCAAAAAGGCTATACTGCAGATTTAAAAAAGGTATTTTAACTGCTACTTAAATGTATAACAATAAAACACACTTAGTTCACTTTTAATATGCCACATGATTCTTAATCATTGTGAAAATTGAGAAATTGATTAAACCATCTTGTCCCAGTCTCAAATGTTAGCATGTGCGGCTAACTGACTCATCACCAAAGCAATTTTTTTAATTTAGGGAAGTTAACACTCAAGCATCTTTAAATATGTAACTCTTGTAAACGCACAATAAAGCATGCATTCTTAAAAGTAATCTCACCATAGAAACAGGGATTATTTAACAACCAAAAGATGTTCTGATCTTACGTTTTGCTACCGCATTGTAATACTAAGGTAAACCAGCTCCTGCAATACAAGAACAATGCAGAATCGTATTGCTATGTTCATGCTGTATATCTTCAGAGCAAAAGACAGATCACTATGGCACAATCAGTAGACATACAGTCCATATAGTCCAGTGTGTTAGGGTGATAACACAGTAAGGGACTTCTGGATGTGTCTGCGGAACTGCATAGGGAATTGGAAATCATGAAATTGTGTTAAGCACATACATCTGCTCTTAGTTAATGCTTTCCATTTAATCAGAGTAAATAACCGTGTTTTACTTAGTGATCGTGTGTGTGGGCGGGTGAGTGTAGCTTTGTGTGAGACATAGGGAGGGAAAGCGTGTATGCTTTCAGTGTTTTGTCTGTGGTTTGAGTGCCCACTGCCCAGACTATTCTCTCATCATGTGTGTGTGTGTGTGTGTGTGTGTGTGTGTGTGGTGTGTGCGTGCGTGCGTGCGTGCGTGCGTGCGTGCGTGCGTGCGTGCGTGCGTGCGTGTGTGTGTGTGTGTGTGTGTGATACCTCAGAGTGCTCTTCTTGCTGTCTGTGTATGATCTGAATAATGCATCAGGAGATTCCCTTCCTCCCTCTTACCTCATTTCTTATCTCCTTCACTCATCTTAAGCTCAGATCTCTCAATCATTTGCTTGTTTTTCTAATATTCACCTAGTTACCATGACCTTTGTTCTGCGTCTCATCCTCCTCCATCAATCTACATCATCGCTCCTACCTCCCCCCTCTCCCTTACTCCCCACCCTCCATCACTCAGCCCCTCCCAAGCCTACTCATGCGTAAGGTAGTGGGGTGAAAATGCTGTGCTCTCAGTGCAGCCTCGGCACGCAATAGTGCTGTGATCGTGTGAGAGGGCCGGCAGACATGATGCAGCCCTACATGGCTGTGGCAGGGAGCCACGGAAGAGAGGAGGGGGTGAGGAAATCCCCACTGTCCCCTGTTAAACACGACAAGGGGTCTCAGCTCAGACGAAACCATGGCAACGTTTCACACTGATGAGGGATTTTTTCACCGACATCGACAAGGGGAAGGTGACAGAATGCACCAAGAAAAACAAACAAAGCGACTTTCCATCCATTTAGCAGAGCTCCTAATGAAATCTGGTGGTGGACATATTTCATACCTCAGACACAAAGGTTCAAGTCAAGAGATTGTCTTTGAATATTTAATAAGCAGAAAAGGATCAAAACATTACAGAGTGACATGTTCACGCCAAGAGTCTGCGCGGCCTGAATTAAGATTATGCTTGTGGTGAATCTGGTAACTTGGATCTGTTGAAACACCTGCGTCCTTCAGACTGCTAACCCGGTATAAAACTACTCCCTATCTGGTAATACAGAGCTATACAGTTAGTTGTAAATGAAAACATAGCTTTGTATTATGTGGGAAAGAAGGACTCAGTACTTTCCCACTTTCTTGTTAAAGACACTTGAATCCAACTAAATGAAACATTTATATTACAGCAAAAATACAATCTGTAGTACAGAAATTCCCTCGGCTGTGTTGTGTGGTTTTGTTATCTTGAACAGGAGGTGCAAGGCTTTCATTTAATTTCAAACCTTTATTTATCGAGGTGTATCCCATTGAGATCATTGCTCTCTTTTTCAAGGGAGACCTGCTCAAGTAGGTTCCACATGAAACATAAAAACATAAACAGAACAACAAAAAGGACATCATACAGCATCATTACAGGGATTACAATTTACATAACTATCCACATGAACAGGTACCAACAGCTTCCGATTGAGGAGCATCCAACCGAGCTTTAAAAATATTTAGTGGCACCAGATTGCTCAGTTTCCATTTCAATTGCAGACTATTCCAGGACAGTGGAGCTGCGCATCTAAATGCTATCTTCCCTTGGATGAGGCCCTTTTATTTCGTAAAATAAACGCCCTGATTGACAATCTTGAATCTGGAGTTGAATCTGGTGTGATCACATGGTGTCCCTCGGCAAGTGTGGGAAATAAATAGATATTTTCATGCAGTCCAGCTTGAAAAAACCCGAAGCCGTCCAGACGAGAGAATTAAGCATTTGCCCTTTTTTAAATAACTCAAATTACGTTTATTGTGTTCACCTGAAAATGACTTTGGGAGCTATAAACATTGCCTTTCAGGCATTGATATCAAAACCACAACATGTTAAGGAAAGGTTTTAGTAGTAGGTGGATGGGTAAAACAAGTTTAGACTTTCACACTGATGAGGGATTTTTTCACCTCAATCGCCAGGGTCAATCATCCGGGTCAAGGTGAAATGGCTGCCACTCACGCAATGCCGATCTTAAAGGGGGGGAGGAAGGGGAAGGTGACAGAACACACCAAGAAAAACAAACAATGCCGAGCGACTTTCCATTCATTTAGCAGAGCTCCTAATGAAATCTGTAGCTCAGAAATTCCCATGGTGATATTTCCTTTAAACACATTGATTTAAAGTGGTGATTACTGCGATGACTGAGGGTGGAGGAGTGGGTTCAAATCACACCCATCACTCATTCTCTTTTGATATTCAGGCCTCGGTGCTCAAAGGGCGTCCAGCCTGCTCCCCCACTCCCCCCGGGCCCCCCGCAGCCGGGCTCTCCACACCTCTGCTGCTGCTCTGGTTTCAGGGGCAGGTAGTGATGAAGTCGTGGCCCTGTGATGTATGTTCCTCCGGGGGCCGGGCCGTGTGGGCCAGCCGCTGAGCCAGAGAAGGCCTCCACATCTCAGACGGGTTAACGTCTTGTGTCAAGCTCTGGCCGCCATGGCTGCAGTTGTGATAACAATGTAATGACTTTTCTACCTCTGATTACCAAAGAGTACCGAAACATGCAGGATCAAAGTAAATAAAACAAAGTAGCACCTTCGGCTAGAATAATAAACCCCCTCAGAAGTGGTGCATGCTGGGAGGATTACTCATATTTTTTCATCTAATTAGGACAATACATCATTTCAATTTAGCACGTGGAATGAGGCCAAATGGAGAGGCCCAGGTTACTCAACATGCATGGGAGCTTATGAGGGGCCAAGGAAAATGAATCAAATACATGAAATATACTGAGTATGTTCAATTATTTAAACATAAACATAACCATTTTTATGGTTAATGGAAGTAATTGTACATCTTGAGTCATTAAAAGACAGGAAATCAGTCAAGATCTATTGCAGTTTCTATTTTAAATAGACATTAGATAGGGAGAGTGTGTCATTCTGTTTGAATATAGGGTTCCAGATTCAGTGTGCATGTTTCTCAGAGGGTGCAGGTGTCTGTGTGTGTGTGGTCCCATAGTCTGGGTGCTGGCGGTATTGAGGTGGGGGGGGGGGGCTTTGAGTGAGGAGGCCTCTTGGAGAACCATCACTCGCAGGGTTAATATCTGTTTCCCATCTTTTCTAAGTGGCTCTTGAGGAACTGTGGGTTTCCCCCATTTCATTTTCAAATAGGGTAGAAAGAGGAAAAGAAAGCCCACTCTTATGAAATTACAAGCACTTGAAAAGATCTAATGTGGTCTTAATTGTCTCGCTGCAATTGACAATGGTGTGGAGGGAAGCCATTGGGCTGTGGGGGGGGGGGGGTTTCTCAAGTGTGTTTCAAATTACAATACAAATTCTGCAGAAAATGGGCTCGGCTGTGTTGTCTTGAACAGGATAAGGAGGTGAAAGGCGTGGGTTTTTCATGAAAGAAATGCCCTGAATAAAAGTCTTGAATCTGGAGTTGAAGCTGGTCTGATCACATAGTGTCCCTCGTAGTGTGGGGAATGAATGGATATTGTCATGCAGCCCAGCTTGAAAACATCTGAGGCTATCCACACAAGAACATTAAGCATTTATCGTTATTTAAAGAAGAAATATGTGTTATTTATCTGACAAAGACAGAGGCTTTGGGAGCTAAAAGCATTGCCTGTCAGGAACAAAGGTGAACATAGTGTAACATTGATATCAGAAGCACACAATTATCCTGAGGAAGAACTTTGGGTGGATGGATGGGTCAAAAAAGTTTGGACCTCGACGCAGGATAGCACTGTTTTTGTTTCCAACCCACAGTCCATGCTGATTTCTCTTATTCATGACAACAATCTTCTCCTAATCCTAACCAAATGGCTTGTGTCTTTCAAATGGAATCACAGTGGATGATACAAAATACTTTTGTCATTAGTCTGGATGTATTGAATTATAATGACTAGGATAGTATGCACTAAATTGGAATAATAAAGACAGTGACTGTAAAAACAATAGTCAGAAGAAAGGACACATTTAGGGCCATTAACCCAGCATTCAAACATCTAAGGACTTCCAAAACAGGTAGCAGGCCATTATTTCTGAATTGAAGGACTCTATAATGCTATGTGTGAAATATGTTTAATTTCCTATGGCACAAACAAATGTGCCAACAGATTTGGAATTGTTTTTGAACTGTTTAAAACTTTTTATCATGAGGAAAAATAAGAAACTCTTCTTTTAGCTGCAGATGTTGCACACCTCAAACGCCAACAAGTGGTTTTTCTCTCTAGACGAGCTTTGGGAACCCACAGAAACAGAAACCGGGGCGATCCCTAAAACTGCTCATGGCCACCCCTGTAGCCAGATTCCTCCTTTGCCAGCTGCTGAAGCCTAATTAGCCATTTCAGGAATCACCACGGCAGAGGAGATGTGTTTCCACGTATGTGAAAATCCCTCAGCCGTCATTCACTTCAACATGTTTCCCACCCTCCGCGATACAAATCTGCATATGGCGCACATCTGGGCCTTCATTCATGAACACTCAGGGCACTGAGGTGGTTATCTGATGAGAGGAACACACAAGGAAATCTGGCAGGCCTTTTTGCTTACTGTGTGACCGACTCCATGTTGACAGAGAGACGTTTGAGAAATAAATGTGTCTCGGACCCCACAGGGCTGAATCAGTTTGGTGTACACAAGTGCTTTTGTTATGTTCCTGTTTAACTGTGAAAAGGAACTCTATTGCGTCTTCTAGCACGAGCTGAAAGAATGACAACAGTTTGATTATTTAAAAAATGAAATGAAAGAACTGCCTCTGGTTTACAAGGGATTTACAGCTTACAAAAATAAAGAGACAGATGCACACGCACACACACAAATGCAAACAAAATGATTTCTAATTGGATTAGGGCAGCTCTTTGGGCTGATGCACTGACCATGGAGGCCTTGTCCTCTGATAAGTAGGGATCTAACCAGCGCTGGTTGTCTGTGTACTGACCTCCACAGTCGCTGAGTGTCCACTGACACCTGACACAGCCAGCTTACTCTCCCCACCGGAGCCTAATGTCTGCTGATGGCGGAGACCACCATCCCCTCTTTAGTTTGGGTGCAGTGGGCCGCGTACACATAGGCCAAGCAAGTCTGTCACCCTCCACCCACCCACCTCTCATTAGGACGGGATAACCTGTTCTGTGCAAATGACTCTTGCTGTATTCAATGCGGGTGGTGGCTCAGGGGTTTCCCACTCACTGTGTCTCCCTGGATGATGGTTAATAATTAGGCCCAGGGCTGTGCTAAAATACCCCCAAAGTCTGGTTCGGGTTGGATTTATACAAGCATTTAACATTATGTGGCTTTTAGAACAATTTAGAAAAATTATACCCCACCGTTAGTGGTCTTAAGTTGTGGTTTTCTCCATTACATAGAGCATGTGCACAGCAAGAGCATGTCGCAGCGTGAGTCCTGCATGATATTAATAGTATGCACGGCAGCAAATTTGGCCGGGACGTGGTTAACTCAGAGACCCCACAAACAGCGCTGCAGTTTTCCCATGCTCTATATATAACTTATCCATCTCAGTCAACAGGTTTTGTACCTGGGTGAGCTGCAAAACATGTGATGAATAATGCTTATTAAGGGCCCAGATGGAAGTATTATAATCACGGATCAATTTCCAGTTAAATCATCAGAAATGCTGTTAAAAAACGAATAAAATGAGAAAAAGGAAATGTATTCATGAATATGAGGACTTTTTGTGATGTAATTCATAAAAGTGGAACAATGCTCTATTCACTGAACAAAAAAAAGACCATGAATTTTGGCAAAGAAAAGTTTCAAATACTTCCATGTTTCAGCGAGATAATCCTCACAAATGAATACCACATTTAATTTTTAAAGGATAAAATGGTCTCAAGGACAAGCTCGGCTATAAATGATCGACACATTACTGATATACACAGATTACTTCCTGTCAAAGTTAACCAAGGAACAAAAAGTGTAAAAGTCTAACTAATTTCCAGGTTTAAGGACTCATTCCTGCTGCACTCCATGCATTGATTTATGACCAAATGCCTGCAAAACTAATGACATTCCTACTCCTCTGTAGGGCTAATAAACAGTTGTATTAATTTGTACGTATTGTCGTTGTGAGCATGTTAGCACAACTCTACACAGCAGAGAGCCGAGCCTTCTGTGTTACATTCCAAACACACAAACACACACGCTGGCTGGTCTTCACTTCCTAGACAAGTAATGAGTAAATTGTAGTGAAGTTGGAATTGCTCAAATGTATATTTTATGATGCTTAATCCTTGAGTTCCGTGAGTAGAAATATGAAAACAAATAGGAAATTAATCTTTCTGAGTACAAAGTTAACCAGCGGTAATGTTTCTCAGCTGCCTGGTGTTTGCCTCATGAGTTGGGACAAATACAACTCCATCAAATGTAATCAAGTGCAACAAGTTGATAGTGTAAAACACGATGAAAGGTAATCGATCGCAGCTCTGCACGGGTAAATTGAAGCATAGCACGCCACATTCAAAGCCAGCAACAGGACGCTGTCCGTTGGGATGAAATAAATCAGAACTTAATAGAGTGGATGCTCAGTCCTACTACATGTCATCAAACTAATATCAAATGTTGAGAGTATTTTGTTGTTTGCAACGGAAATTCATAATTGTTTCTCTTTTTTTCCCCTTATAGTTCACCAAGGAAACAAAAAATGATCGATCTCTATTTTTATGCTCATGCGCTTCTGACAGTCCCATCCAATTATGGTTAGAAAAGAAGTCTGGGGATGAGGCTCATTACGATGGGTGGAGAAGTTTTCTCTATTCATCTCCTTCACTTTTTGACAGATGCTGTAATTCACAGTGTGAGGGGAAGATTGGTGCGTGTTAAATACCGAGCATAGCCTACACTCTCATTCGACTTAGCTGGTGGTCTCTCTGAATTATGGTTAAGAAAATGTTTTGTGCATGTGTGTGTTTTTAACTTTTTAAAGGACAGAAAGAACCACTTTGGGCAAAACCATCCTATAAGCCTCCATTATGTCCTGCCTCATGTGCTGTCTATGAACACCACATGTTGCTGGTCAACGGCAAGAAAAATACGACTTTGTAAATCACTTGTGGCAGGTTTACAGTACACTTCCCTCACTGCGTGTCTGTCCTCTGCTCTCTGTGTGTCTGCTCTTGCACAAACACACACATAAACACACAGATAAAACCACACACATACATGTGCAGTGACCACTATGAGACACCATCATTCAAGTATTCAAGGAGATAAACTGACTGTAGACGGCACGGGACAACACTGGTGTTTTTTCTTCTGTTTGATCGGAATCATAAAAGGGATCACACGCAACTAAAAGTGTCCTTATGTCATAAAGCTGACATCTGTCATCACTGAAATGAACAGCACATTACCCTGAATTTAAAAGCATTGAAAGATTGCGCTACATTGAAATCCTCTGTAAAAAAAAGACTGAAATGATGTTTGAAATGTTTGTCTATCTATGTATCCAAAGCCTGATATATCTTATTTCTCCGTGCAATACAGCTCCATTTTCCCCAAATTCTATTAGTGGGGTCCTGTATGCTCATTTTCAGGTTCATATTTTGTTCCTCTACTGTGACCTGCTTTAAAGGTAGGGTAGGTAAGTTTGAGAAACCGGCTCGAGATACACTTGTTGTTATATTCCATGGAATGCTCTTAACATCCCGATAGCAATGAATATCTTAAGTGCTTTGACAAAAAATCCATAAAAAATGTCATCTGTGGAAGCCGTAGTACTGTAAAAAGCACGACCAATCATTTTAGCCGGCCCAGCTAAAATAACTGCATGGCCTACCTGCCTGTCAGCCTTCCATCTGTGCACAAACTTATCTCGTGCCCTCATTGGTCATGTGCGCGTCCGTGTGTGTTGGAGGAGGGGTTGTGTATTTTCAAATTCTAGCGATATCGAGCCGGTTTCTCAAACTTACCTACCCTACCTTTAATGTTCAAAAAGTGCTTTATTTTTCTCATAGCCTACTGCAGAAAAACATACTACAGGGACAACTCTAAAAACATAATATGGCCTCTTTAAAAACATATCAATGAGCCCACTAAATGACATACAACTTCATTATGAACAATCAATCTTTAGTTTGTTTTGATTAAATCCCAAAGATATCAACCTGCTTCTTTATAAACACTTACATACAAATGTAAAACTTCAGGTGCATTTGCATTACCCTAACAATCGAAAAAACACAAACAGTTCATTTGGTTTACCATTGGGAGCATGTGCACAGTGATCTCAGGAGCATGAATGGAGCTCACACACCTGGTTCAGTCCTCTCACCTTGATTGGCCTGATTGTGCCTGGGTCCTAGTGTCCACCACTTCAAATGATTGTTGTTAAAGTATTAATAGTAATACTAATGTCTTGTTTTCCCAATTTTTTCACGTGTGTTTTCTGTTCACAATGAGAAAAAAACCCTATATTTTATTGCTTTGCTAAAAACTTAAATCTGTATCGTTCTTACAGTGAAAAACACATATCGACAAGAGTTGTCTTGCCACTTCCACGATTCCTCCTGCCAAGAGCTTTAGCTGGCTTATTTTCCACCGAAGAAATCTCTCTTTCCCGCAGAATAAGTCAAATATTTTATGTTAAGTGTGTGGGACCTCAAAATGAGAGCCAGCCCTGCTCATTAAACCAAGGAATAAAACTTCTGTAAAAACTGATAATTGTTTACTCCAATTTTCCATCAAAACAATGTTTTGAATCAATTATATCAAATTCAAACTATCAAAATATGTCCTCAAGAATCTGTTTGATTGGTCCCTGTTGAAAGAGTCCAAGACCACCGCTGCCTCAGAGCAATAAGGGATATAAATCTATGTGGCCATGTGTTGAAACGCTCCATCAAGAAAGCGTACGCAAAACAGCTAGACATCTTTCAATCCGGGAAAACAATAAATTACATTAGGATTTCTCTCTCCAACGAATTGGCAATTGTGTCTGTTGCTAGTTAGTTTTTGTGTTTCTGCCCGGTGCCATTCTAAGATGCACATACTGACTGTGGTCAAGTCACAACCAGGGTAGGAATTTCACGGCGGCCATGACGGCCATGGCCGTCGTTGCCCCTCGGTCTGGCCGTTATGCCCCACAAATTATTGTACGTCCTACGGCCACCATGGCCTTTGTGCCCCTCAAACTGTTAAAATCTCGAAGTTGCTTTAAAAGCGTCAGAACAGTGGTCTGGTTTCTGAACTGCATTATGCTGCGTTCACACCGGACACGTTGCGAATATTCGCATTGCTCTAATCGCTGGAGTTTCACCGCGGCTGTCAGCTGTGTTTACTCCTGTCATTCAAACAGGACGCGCTGGAGAGGGGGCGGGACTTATATCCATGTAAATACTGTGGTAGAAACCAACTACAACAACATTAACATATTTTACCGTGATGTAATTGTAATACACGTTTCAAAATGATGCCGAAGTAACAACATACTGATACCGGCTGTATCAGTGCGTAGACAAGACGGCAGGCGAAAAACCTTTTAAAATGCGTGTTTTCTGAATGGAGATCGGAGGCCAGAGGCCTGTACTACGAAGGCGGATTTTCGCTTAGCCGGCTGAAAACTCTGGCTTTCCGGTCCTACGACGCTGGTTCTCTTTTTAGCGGGCTAGATCTCCATGGTAACTTATGCTGAGTGGCTAACCTCCTCGGGAGGAGGTTAGGTTGCAGGCTAAGAGATCAACTCAGTGAAAGCACCGCCTGCTGACCAATCAGAGCTCCGTGTGCGGAGTTTAAAGCGATCAAGTCATATTACAGGATAGAGGAAATACAGAAAAACTGCCGTTGCAGGAAAGACGGCCGGCAAAAATCAACTGACTGTGTGAACGTGAAAATAAATAGAATATCCCCTCCCATCTTCAGAGCAATCTGACTATTATAAACATTAGCGTTAAGAAAGCTTACTTAAATATCTGCCACAACATAAGTAACCGGATCAGAGTCACATTAAATACAGTCCGCGGCACTGTGAGTGCAGACGTCGATGTGTCCCATTATCATTCATATCATATCACATCATAATGTATCATATATTTCCTTATCTGAGTCAGCTTCTTGAGCCGTATCTGGCCGTGCAACACTCACAGTGTCACATACTGTATGCAGATGTATTATTTTAAGCAACACATTAAGTTGACGAAACACTCGAGTCAAATGTAATTAAAGTCAGATCCACTCGTGTCTTGGACGGGGCCGTGATATCATAAACCTGTTAATGTACGCATTCAAACACTTTTTCTTTTACCAGCTGTATTCACCTTGCAGGTGCAGCTATGTGGCTTTTATCCTGGATAAAGTGTTTAAGTCATGGATGTTTAAAGTTTAACTTCTTCATATTTGACTAATATTAAAGTTCACTTTTCATTCAGGAAGTATGACGCTGCGCTGCCAGTACGCTTGTCCATGTTTGAGATTGGTCGAATGCTCCAAATACCACCCCTTTCATGTGAACGCGCACCTAACTAGATAGGACACGGCTGGCTTGAGCGATCCACTTGCGTCGTAGTACAGTTTAGCGAGAGCGCGTATGTTTTGGATTGGGCCAACCGGCTAACTCAAACATATCCAGGTTAGGTTGAACCAGCTTCGTAGTACAGGCCTCTGTACTATGAATCCAGTTCAACATTAAGGATATGTTTGAGTTACCCGGTTGACCTAATCCAAAACAAACGCGCTCTCGCTAAACGGTCCTACGACGCTGGTTATCAACTCAACTCAAGCCAGGGTTTCTCTGTCCGGCTGAGTGCGCGTTCACATGAAAGGAGCGGGGTTAGCAACATTGACCAATCACAATTAACATGGAGAAGCGTACTAACAGCGCAGCGTCATAAGCCTACTTCCTGAATGAAAAGTGAACTATAATATTAGACAAATATGAAGACGTTAAACTTTAAACATCCATGACTTAAACACTTTATCCAAGATAAAAGCCACATACAGTAGCTGCACCTGCAAGGTGAATACAGCTGGTAAAAGAAAAAGTGTTTGAATGCGTACATTAACAGGTTTATGATATCACTGCCCCGTCTAACCCCTAGATTCCACCGGGTCCGTCTGCGTTGCGTTACGGCTGCTCCCCGCGGTTTTGGTCCGGCCTCCTCCGGCATCATACCCTACCAGGCGCGTTTCAGAAGCATTTCAGAAGCGGAGCATCTTGCCTGCCTGCTCGCAGTTTTTGTTGATTTGGGCATATTTCCTGGACAGGCTACTTTGTACAGACAAAGTTAATAATAACTGTAATATTCCAGTTATAACCGACATGAATCAAAGATGTGTTGCTGTATTTTAGTGGTAAAAAAATGCATTCATCATCATAATTATTCTATATATATCATTTACACAGTGCCTGTAAACCGGAGGAGAATGCTGGCATTTCTCCTCCTACTTGAAAGACTACGGAGGGATAGGGTCTGCAAAATTTGTTTGTGTGTGTGTATATATATATATATATATATATATATATATATATATATATATATATGCTATATCAGTGGCGAGCCGTCAGGGCCCTCTAGGCCCTCTGTGAGGGCCTAAGATATTGTAGCGACCCTGCATAGGGTGCTGGGTGTGTCACTCAAGCGTCCCCCGTCTCTCGGCCAATCACGGAGCTGCACAGTAATGCTGGTCGGTGTGCGGGCCTGTGGTTGGGGGAGCAGAGGGGGGAGGGCTGGGGTGTCGTGACGTTGACCCTGTTTTGTGTCTGGGAGTGAGGGAGTAGAGCTCAGAGTGTTGATGAACCTGCAACCTGTAACATGTAACCTGTGACCGTGTGCGAACAAAGGAGCTATTAAACACCAAGAACTTGAAGCCTATTTCCGACTCCCTTTGTCGAACGTTACATTGGTGTCAGAAGTGACTTTTTCGAACGAAGGACGTCTATCCTGACGGGAGCTCGTAACTGCGTCACGGAGTTAGCCGGTGAGCTAGCGGAGATGGATGAGTTCGGCAGGATGGGAGTGAAGCAAGAAAATAGTGACGGAGAGGAGGATGGAGCATGCGGGTGGTCGAAGGACATGAGTAGGGAGTTCAAGAGTGCACGGGAGGCGAGAGAGCGCCTGAGAGAGTCGGCGGTGAGGATGGCTAGAGACGCGGGGATGACTCCTTCCTCAGCGGCGTTTCGCGCCATTGACATTCTGGATGTAAACAACAATGGCGGCGCCCAGCAAACAGTAGCAGCCGCCGCGTCCGTGAAAACACCCAAATACTCGGGTAGGTCAGACTGGGAGGCTTTCCATGCCCAATTTGAACTGCTAGCACATGCCGGGGAGTGGTCAATAGAGACTAAAGCGCTACAGTTAGCTCTGTGCCTCACAGACGAGGCTCTTTCATGCCTGCTACTACTTAGCCCTGAGGACCGACACAGCTATGAAGCGTTAGCGGGGGCTTTGAAGAGGCGGTTTGGACAGTGTTTCCCGCCAGAGCTGCTCCGGAATGAAATAAATAACCGCTGTAGGAAGTCTGGGGAGACGCTGCGGGCGTTGGCTAACGACGTGGAAAGCCTGACGCGGCGGGCGTATGCACACATGCCACCCGGAGTGCAGAGTGAGCTGGCACGGGATCAATTCATCAGGGCCCTCCTCCCTGCGGACTTGAGGGTCGAGGTACAGCTGCAGCATCCACAGTCCTTGCAGGCGGCTTTGGAGATGGCTGTGGAGAGAGAGAATGTGTGGAGTGTAGCTGCTAGGAGCAGCGGAGGGCCGTTACTACCGGCTGTGAGGAGCTGCAGAGAGGAGGAGAAGCCTGCATGGGTTGCCGAAATGACTGAACTGATAAGGGCTGTGACTCTGCAGTCAACACGCAGGCCAAGTAGCAGGGTCTGCTGGGAGTGTGGTCAGCCAGGACATTTGGCCAGAGACTGCCCCAAGGCACGCCGGTCCCAGGGAAACGACGGGGGGCCCGCATAAAGGGGAAGATGCGGATCCAGGCCCAAAAACCCACCAACCAAACCACAGCCGTATTGCCACCAACACAGACAGCCGAGGAAGGAGCCCGACAGCACAGCCGGGGGAGCCAGGCTCTACTCCTTCCTGAAGAAGATGACAGCACAGGCTTGGAGCCTGTCGTCGCGGTGGGCCGTGCTGGTGGTGGGGATTCCTGTTATGTCCCTGTCACTGTGGAAGGGGTGCCCTGCACTGCGCTGGTGGACACAGGCTCGACAGTGACCCTGGTGAGATCAGATGTGTTGCCCAGTGGGACTCAATTAGAACCGACAGCGGTGCGTCTACGCACAGTCACGGGAGAGCTGGCACCTATGAAAGGAAAAGGCATGCTGACTGTGTCGGTGGGGGGAGTTGAAGTGCAGCATCCGGTGTGGATAGCAGATGTACAGGATCCGTGTATTCTGGGCTTGGACTTTTTGAGGGCGTCTGGTTGCCACCTGGACCTTCAGGCAGGCACAGTGAGTTTCCACGGGGGGCCTGTGATCACTATGACCCGTATCCACACCCCTGCTGAACCGGCTGGGACACACCCCGTGAGTACCCTGGAAACGGAAAATAATCCTCCCTCTTTGCCTTTATCCCCGGTGACGCCCACTCAGGGCAACTCCACACCTGTCGCCCCCGGCCTGTGCCACCCGACCACAGCCCCTCCCCAGTTACCCCAGACTGGGGTGGAAGAGGCTCAGCCGGCAGTATGGGAGGTGTGGAGGAAGAACTGTGGCGGCCTTAATCCCGAGCAGCAAGAGCAATTGTGGCAGCTGCTGCTAGAGTTCCAGGGCAGTTTCGCCATGAGTGAGGGGGAGGTGGGCCGAACTCATCTGGTAGAACACGAGATTGACACAGGGGACTCGCGCCCCATCAAGTGTCGCCCTCGCCGACTTCCCCTGGCTCGTCAGCAGGCTTGTGACGAGGCAGTGCAGAGCATGCTGCAGGCAGACATCATCGAGCCCTCCGACAGCCCGTGGGCAGCACCTGTAGTCATGGTCCCAAAGAAGATAGGTGGCTGGCGGCTGTGCTCAGACTACAGGCCGGTGAACGGGGTCACTAAGAAGGATTCATACCCACTTCCCCGCATCGATGAGTCCCTGGACCTGGTCTCCGGGTCGTCGTGGTTCTCCTCCTTGGACCTCCGCAGTGGGTATTACCAAGTCCCTCTGGCCCCAGAGGCCAGGCCAAAAACTGCTTTCTGCACCGGCCGGGGACTATGGCAGTTCAAGGTCCTCAGTTTTGGGCTTTGTAATGCCCCTGCCACCTTTGTGCGGTTGATGGACAGGGTGCTGTCTGGTATTCCCCGTCAGCAGTGCTTGGTATACCTGGACGACATCCTGGTGCATGGCGGCTCGTTTGAGGCGGCCCTGGGATCTCTAAGAGTGGTGCTGGAAAGGATCAGAGCCGCTGGCCTGAAGCTACACCCAGAGAAGTGCCATTTCATGCAGAGAGAGGTCACTTTCCTGGGCCACAAAGTGGGGGGCGAAGGCATCGGCACCCTACAAGAGAAAGTGCAGGCGGTCGCGGACTGGCCAAATCCTCGCAACCAGAAGGAGCTGAAGAGTTTCCTGGGCCTGGCCTCGTACTATAGGAAGTTTGTACGGGGTTTTGCTTGCACTGCTGCACCCCTGTTCCAGCTGCTACAGAAAGACAGTGATTTCCTCTGGTCTGAGCAATGTCAAGCAGCGTTTGACAGCCTTCGGCGTGCCTTGAGTGAAGCCCCGGTTCTCGCCCCGGCCAACCCCAGTCTGCCTTTCACCCTGGACACAGACGCTAGCGGAGTGGGCGTAGGCGGAGTGCTCTCACAGACTACACCAGAGGGGGAGCGGGTGGTGGCATACTTCAGCCGGGCGTTCAACAAAGCCGAGCGACGGTACTGCGTGACTCGCAGGGAACTCTTGGCAGTGGTGCTGTCCATCAGGCACTTTAAATACTACCTGTGTGGCCAGGCGTTCACGGTGAGGACTGATCACTCTGCATTACAGTGGCTCATGACATTCAAGGAGCCAGAAGGGCAGGTCGCCAGGTGGTTAGAAGAGCTCCAAGCTTTCGACTTCAGGGTGGAGCACCGGGCTGGAGTGCGTCACACAAACGCAGACGCTCTCTCCCGCCGCCCGTGTGCCGCCGGCGGATGCCACTACTGTGAGAAGAGAGAGACCCGTGACAAGGAGCTGCTGGAGGAGGACACCGTCTGTGCTGCAGCTCGTCAAGTTGAAGAGGTCGTTTGCCGGGAGCTCCAGACAGTGGATGTGGCAGAGTGGAAGCAACAGCAAGAGCTGGACACAGACATACAGCCTGTACTGCAGTGGGTCGAGGCGCAGCAGCGGCCACCGTGGGAGGAAGTGGCAGTGTTCTCCAAATCAACCAAGGGGCTGTGGTCTCAGTTTGAGGCTCTGCGCCTGTGTCAGGGCGTACTGCAGCGTGCGTGGAAGGAGCCAGCTACGGGAGAGAAGAGATGGCAGGTGGTGGTCCCGAAGGGTCTGCAAGAGGCGGTACTCAAGGCCATGCATGGAACGGCAGGCTCCGGGCACTTTGGCGTCACTAAGACTCTCCGCCGCCTTCGCCAGGGCTGCTACTGGGGGCGGTGCCGGAGGGATGTCGAAGACTTTTGTCGCCGCTGTGACCCTTGTATGGCTCGTAAGGGTCCCCCTGGTCGTTCCCATGCTCCACTGCAACAGTTTCCCGTGGGGGCCCCAATGGAGAGAGTAGCGGTTGATGTGGTGGGGCCTCTGCCTCTGTCAAGCAGGGGTAACCGCTACGTCCTCACTGCCATAGACTATTTCACAAAATGGCCAGAGGCGTATGCCCTCCCTGATCAGGAAGCAGTGACAGTCGCAGATGCTTTGGTGGCCGGCATGTTCAGCCGGTTTGGAGTGCCGGAGTCCCTGCACAGTGACCAGGGGAGGAACTTCGAGTCCCGGGTGTTCGCCTCCATGTGCACACAACTGGGCATGCGAAAAACACGCACCTCCCCCTTGCGGCCTCAGAGCGACGGACTAGTCGAGAGATTCCATCGCACCATGGGCCAGCAGCTGGCCATCCTCACGTCTCAGCACCAGCGTGACTGGGACGAACATCTGCCCCTTGTGCTCATGGCATGTCGCTCTGCAGTCCAGGAGTCCTCAGCCTGTTCTCCTGCTCTCCTCATGTTAGGGAGAGAGCTTCGCACCCCTGCTGTTTTGGCGTTTGGTCAACCGCCAGATTCCCTGGACACTCCTCCAGGGCCTGAGTACGCCAGGAGACTTCAAGACCGCCTGGATTCCGCTCACGCTTTTGCCCGCGATCAGCAGAAAAGTGCTGGGGTGAGACAGAAGCGGAACTATGACACCAGGACAAGAGGGCAGCACTTCCAGGCCGGGGTGCTGGTCTGGGTCTACAGCCCACAACGGAAAAAAGGCCGGTGCCCAAAACTGGACAGCCAGTGGGTTGGTCCCTGCAGAGTACTGGAGAGGGTGGGGGAAGTCGTCTACAGAGTGCAGCTGCCTCCCAAGGGGAGAAAAGTTGTGCTCCACAGAGACAGGTTGGCCCCTTACAGAGGAGTCGCTTCTCCACATGCCCAAGGGACACCGGGGCCCACGGCCTCCCCCTCGACACCCCCACCCAGGTCCCCCGGCGAGCAGAGCAGCAGCCCCCCGTCAGTGACTGAGTTCCCCCCCACTTTCTTCCCCTTTCCCCTGCCTGGACCAGAACCGGCACCCCCTGTCCCCCTGACCCCAGCCCCCCTGCCGAGAAGGCAGACACGACCCCCAAGTCGGTTCAGAGACTTTGTGTGGTAGTTAAAGTTTATAGTGAGACCCCTCGGTTCCTGTAGAGGGCAAGAATGCACCCTGGTCTCACTGGAAGGGATGGTAGTCCACCCAGACCTTCCTAGTTCAACTAAAGAAAAATGTGTTACACGTTCTCGCTGCTGTGGGTTAGTGTTTAGTTGCAGGTTTTTGTTCTAGTTTTTTATGTGTCCCTCGTGGGCGAGGAACTTTGTAGTAGGGGGGGTAGTGTAGCGACCCTGCATAGGGTGCTGGGTGTGTCACTCAAGCGTCCCCCGTCTCTCGGCCAATCACGGAGCTGCACAGTAATGCTGGTCGGTGTGCGGGCCTGTGGTTGGGGGAGCAGAGGGGGGAGGGCTGGGGTGTCGTGACGTTGACCCTGTTTTGTGTCTGGGAGTGAGGGAGTAGAGCTCAGAGTGTTGATGAACCTGCAACCTGTAACATGTAACCTGTGACCGTGTGCGAACAAAGGAGCTATTAAACACCAAGAACTTGAAGCCTATTTCCGACTCCCTTTGTCGAACGTTACAATATTCTAAAAAATAATATATATTTTTTTTAAATTTGTTATATTTTTCATTAGTTTTACCGAAAAAAAACTTGATTTAATTGTATTTAAAATAACATTTCCAAAGAAATAAATCCTTTGAATCTGCCTGTTCAGTCTCTGTTGAATGTGAAGGGTTACATGAAAGAAGCTCGTCTGGCCCTCTCTGCGATTCACAGAGGGCCCGCTATAGTAACTGAACGAGAGAGTAATGTCAAATGACAGTACAATTGACCAATCATATCTTTCCTCTAAATGGGTGGGTTTTATTATCGCGGACTTTATGACAAGTTCCGCCCGCTGTGAAACTTTTCTTGTTTCCATAGCAACAACAACTTCCTGTCAACAGCGTGAACTCGCCTTCAAAATAAAAGCATGCCAAATTACACTTAAGACATACAAGTGCAACGAAAGTAACAAACACAATGCAATATCATTTTCAATGTCAAAGAACACAAATTGGGTTCACAGGTGTTGTTTTGTGTGGTAGAGGGTCGCTGTCATTGATGTGTTTTGCACCCTGGGCCGTTGTTTTGATATTCCGCTGAAGTATACGCTGTGACGTAATAACTATTTTTTTTTCTTTTTTTCGAGGGAATTGGTGGGGGTCAGAGGGCCTAGGTATAAAGCTCACGGCTCGCCACTGTGCTATATATGCTCTGAACGTTCCACTTCCTGCCTGCCCGACATTACGTTACGACTGCGTCGCGTAAAAAATAGGATTCATCCTCATTTTAGAGGAGCCCTGCGCCGAGACGCTTCTGGGACGCTTCTGAGCCGTAACGCGCCACGTGTGGTGGAATAGCACCCATTGACTAGAGTGGCCGCGATCGCCGTGATCGCCGTGAGCGCCGCGGCGCAGACGGACCCGGTGGAATCTAGGGGTAAGACACGAGTGGATCTGACTTTAATTACATTTGACTCAAGTGTTTCGTCAACTTAATGTGTTGCAGTGTAGTGGAAATGCGCCATATTGGCGCATTTCCACTACACGGCCTCGCTCGGCCTCGCTTGGTATGGCTAGGTCTCGTTAGGACTGGCTCACTTTATGGCGCATTTCCATTACAGTTTAGGAACTGGGGTAGTATCTATAGTAACGCAGTGTAGGCGGAGCCGTGACGTCATCTTCAATGAGAACCCCAGAAAAACAACACAGCCGTTAGCTGTTAGCACTCAAGCTCACAGCTCCTCATATCTGTTCAGAAACTAGACAAAAGTTAAACAAGTACAAACCACAGACTGTCTGTGTCATGGCGAATACAGTCACTGGTTTATTTCTGTCTGTATAGGCCGTTGTTGTGAGTGTGGACGGTCGGAGCATATATTGCGTTAGCTTAGCCGATCTCCATTTAGACAACACGCATTTTAAAAGGTTTTTCGCCTGCCGTCTGTCTGCAGACTTGTCAAAGCATTAATTCATGATTTTTACTAACCGGTATCAGTATGTTGTTACTTCGGCATCATTTTGAAACGTGTATTACAATTAAATCACGGTCAAATATGTTCATCTTGTTGTAGTTGTAGCCCCCTTGCCAGCGATTCTCTCTCTAGTTTAGCATACTCAGCCTGGTTGTTGGCCCGGAAAGAACCTCGATTTTATGGGGCCAGAAAACTGTGAAATAGTACCCGCTAGCCGGTACTACGCTAAGTGGAAACGCAACCAAAAACGGGCCCCGCACGGCTCGGCACGCTTAAAGCGAGCTCCGCGCTGTAGTGGAAATGTGCCAATAGTTGCACCTGCAAGGTGAATACAGCTGGTAAAAGAAAAAGTGTTTGAATGCGTACATTAACAGGTTTATGATATCACTGCCCCATCTAAGACAAATATATGATACATTATGATGTGATATGAATGATAATGGAACACATCGACGTCTGCACTCACAGTGCCGCGGACTGTAGCCTACGTATGTTACTTTGATCCGGTTACTTATGTTGTGGCAGCGTGGCAGATATTTAAGTAAGCTTTCTTAACGCTAATGTTATATTAGTCAGATTGCTCTGAAGATGGGAGGTGATATTCTATTCATTTTCACGTAAATAGTAAATGGTAAATGGACTGTACTTATATAGCGCTTTATCCAGTCTTTACGACCCCTCAAAGTGCTTTACATACTACATGTCATTCACCCATTCACATCCATTCATACAGAGCAGTGTACCTTACTCTAGGAACTAACATTCATACACACTCGCACCCCGTTGGCCATGCCATCGGGAGCAACTCAGGGTTAAGTATCTTGCCCAAGGATACATCGACATGTTGGCTGTACGGGCTGGGATCGAACCCACAACCTTCTGGTTGAAAGACGACCGCACTCCCTCGCAGCCACGTTCACACAATCGGTGATTTTTGCCTGCAACGGCAGTTTAAACTGTATTTCCTTTCTCCTGTAATATGACTTGATAGCTTTAAACTCCGCACACTGAGCTCTGATTGGTCAGCAGGCAGTGCTTTCACTGAGTTGATCTCTTATCCTGGAACCAAACCTGCTCCGGGCCAGGCTAGCCGTTCAGCATAAGTTACCATGGAGATCTACCCCGCTAAGAAGTGAACCAGCGTCGTAGGACCGGAAACCCAGAGTTTTCCCTGAAGTTAGCTCGCTAAGCGAAAATCCGACTTCGTAGTACAGGCCTCGGATTGATCAGGCTAAACTAACCTGTAGCTGCTCCATCCAAACTCACAACAACGTCCTAAAGACAGAAATAAAGCAGCGACAGTCTGTGTTTTGTTCTTGTTTAACTTTTGTCCAGTTTCTGAACAGATACGAGGAGCTGTGAGCTCTGTGTGCTAACAGCTAACGGCTGATGTTTTGGTTTTCTGATTCAACGTCAGTGGCTGAGATCCTCACTGCTGATTGGCTACCGCGAGAACGCGTTCCGCGAATTTGACGCTCGAGTTGAAAACATTTATTAAAGAGACTCTCGTACACACACACACACACACACACACACACACACACACACACACACACACACACACACACACACACACACACACACACACACACACACACACACACACACACACACACACACACACACACACACAGACTTTTGCATTGTTCATACAGTTGAATGATGGAGCTTAACTGTGCACTGCTGAATGATGTATGTGCAGAGTTGGACCCTTGAAGGCTGTTTCTTCTGCTCTGAAATGGAATATATTTGTTACATATTAATAGAATTTTTGATTTTTTGATTTGATTTCGGATTTGTGAATGGGGGAAGTAGTAGATAGAAAACATACCAAACACTAATTATTAAAAGTAGAGTATTTCATTTTATATACGGTAATACTAAGGAGGCATAGGCCTATATGATTATAATAAATAATATGATTTGACATTATTGATATTAAAAAAGTGATTAGTTTTCCATGTCATTCGTGTGTTTTTCTTATCAGAAAGTGAAGTTATTTATTTGTAAGCTTCAAATCCAAATGTTTCCCTCAATGGCCTTTGTGCCCTGGCATGTGGCCTTTGTGCCCTGAAGAAATGTGTAACACAAAAGGCCAAATGGCCTTGCCCCTAAAATGACGAAATTCCAAGCCTGGTCACAACACTCACAAAAAACGATGGAAACCTCAAATTCTCTCAAATCCTACTGCATATCAAATGCCCCATAAATAAATCTCAGCAAATTCAACTTAAGATACCAACATCTTTATTATCAAGAAACTAAATGAGTGATTTAGTTGATCTGGCTCTTAATCTGGGTACAGAAAGTGCAAGAATATTCATACAATAGCCAGTATTATGTGCTTGAATGCATCATCTGCATGCATGTAAAGATCCTACAACTGGAGGCATTACATGAAAGAGAAGACATCTCAAAATATTTAGAGATTTCCTTGTTGATATTTCATTTGTATTAAGTTATTGAACAGCTATAATTAGCAGAAAACACTTTAAATTATGTTATGTTTTTGTCCACAAAAAGCTGTTAACCTTGATGATAACAGTAAAACTAAGTAGTGAAGTTGCGACGCCTAAACCAAACGTTTTTTTTTAAATGACAAAGAGCTGGAGGGAGCTGCAGAGTTGGTTGGCTTCTTAATATCATCCTGCACCATTAAAAAAAAAAAGTTTAGCTAAATATAATAGCATTTATTATTCAAAGACAAAGTTTGACTTCACTATAATAACAACATTTCTACATCCAAGGTATTCATTCCAAGACGATTATAAATCGATGAAAACTTCATAAAAATACGTAATGCAGAAATAACAAATTGATCAGATTATGAAAGAAAGACCAAGTAGCTTTCATTACAGTTATGGATGGAGACTAAATGAGCTCATACCAAGAACAATACATATTTCCACTGAACATTTCCTGGATAATAAAACCCTGATGGAGAAAAAAATGAGGAAAAGAGGGATTGATAAAAGAGACAATGCATCCCAGCTGAGTAATGTAAGTGGCAGATGAATTGAAAACAATATCCCATCCACAAGGCTGGCCAAATTCAGTTACGGATTTCAGCTTTAACCTATTGGATCCCTGGAGCTATTTTGAAGGGAGTGAGCAGGAAAGCAAACAGTATTAATCGTCAAAAAGTTCAGAATATCTTCCTGTCATAACAAAGGATCGAGCCCTTGTTCTGCGTAAAGTCTGCAAAATAATATTAAGTGCAGATGTGAAGGAAGATGGAGGCATAAACACTGGGCCCTGTCTTTTCTAAATGTTTAAAAATGAGCCCTAATGCAGAAGGGCTGTGGGTATTTGCCCAGCTGTTGGATAAATAAGCAGAGAGTTTCAAAGGCGGGATAACCTCCGCCAATGCCCATCAAACCAAACAGATGAGAGAGCGTAGTAATCTGCTCCATCCTCCATGGGACAACACTGACTCCAATTAGCCTTCAGCCCCAGATCCACAGGGGGATGTGGGTGGAGGTCTGAAGAAGAGAAAAGCTTACATTTTTCTGAATGCATTCAAAAGATAAGTAAGAGAATACACGTTATTCTCCTTTTTGGTGTTTGTTAAAAACACGTGTCCCTTTGTGTCCGCATGCAGGAGCCTCATAGAGCTTGAAACCGTCTTGCCATGTAATGCAAAGCTAACTCTCCGTGTAATTAGATCAGTTAATCAAAGTATCAGCTGTTTTCTCTACAAACACTGATGTCACATCCTTACAATTCAGCCCGCTGCATTACGATGCACTTTGTTAGAAGATGAGCGACTGCACCTTCACTCAAATTAGGAGCAACAAACTTCTTTAATGTGCAGATTTCATTGGCAGCAGGATCCCTGTAGAAACATATAGGACATATTTGAAGAGTTTCGAGTGATGTTTTCACTACTGTTGAGCTCACTGGTGTTCGTTTCTTGCTGGATTGGAGAGGCTGGAGTGCACAGAGCCGTAATTAAAGCGAGGTGGAAGAAGAGAGCTGACATTCATCAGGGCTGAGGCGGGAAAGCTGATGCTGAGCTCCGGGCCAAACCAACAGGCTAATTCTTCATCTCTAGTTATTTTCTTGGCCTTTCCTCCCTCTGAAGTTTGTTTTGTCATGGTACGGCCAATTCTTTAGCCCCAATCTCATACTTCCACATTTAATCCTCACTATTGATTGTACAAACACAATTTTCAAAGTTATTATGTAATTAAATGTATGATTTGCTGCTGGAAACTTCAAAGCGCCCGGTTGTTCCTGAAGACATTGCTTGCCGCTGATGTAATAATTTCCTTGGGATTTTTTAAATAAACACATTAGCCTGAAAGAATTCAAAACTTGTCTCGGGCTATAATGCCTGGGCTTTTGATTGGCATGAGGCGTGGAATGCCTCTTCTCAGTGGAAACCATTGGTCGCCTTCCACAGGCTGCAAGCTCCCATGCAGTGTAAATTATAGGATAATAGGGTGCAGGCGATTGCAGACTCTGTTTATTCAATCCATTTCTTCACACAAGTTCCCATTGCCTTTTTCCTTCTCTCTGCCGTGTGTGTGGTGGTCCTCTGATCCTGCTGACCCTCGCCATGTGTTTTCACTTTCGGCTCTGATCTCAGCTCAGCGACCAGCGGGGAACCAAATACAAATTGAACAGTAACCATTCACAGGCCACTCTTTTTCATAGTGCTGCTAAACCGGCTTTGTCTCCCACAGGAGGGGCTCGGGGGGGTTTCAGGGACGGGCCGTCGCAGCCAGGTCTTGTAGACTTCCAACAACAATGCGGTTTCCTGCACTTCCTAGCACATTTTAAATCTTTTAAATAACATTATTCCCCGAAAAGAATCAACAGGCCACAAAACACAAGCTAAAAATTACATTTCAATGTGCGTTGAATTTTCTCAAAACATCTAGAATAAGGAGCCGAGGCCCAGAGAAAACACCGGAGAGAGGAACAAATCGCCAGTGTTTGGGTGGTGTGCTTTTTGTTATTTCAGTTAAGGTGAAGTTTTCATTAGTCCCATAAGCCCCCCCTTTGGAAAGCGAGCCCTTTTTTCTGTGAAACTCGCTGGACAGCAGCCGCTTGCAAGTGGCAGGGTATGTTTGTTCAGCTTTTATTGGGAGATGTGGTTTGAAGAAGTTAAAAAGAACCCTCTTGTTGTTCTTGGGGTTCATATTTTCTCTGGAGCTGCTCCACGTGCAGTGTTTGTTCCCCCGACTGGAAATGAAAAGGGTAAAACCTGAATGTAATAACTCACCTATAAAGGGAAGACAAACTCTCAGAAGAGTCCACGGATAATCTCTCAGATAAAATATAAATCAAGCAAGGGTGCAAACCATGAGCTGCAGGATTTTTATTGAAGGTGATTGCCAGAAATCCTGTTTAGACAATTTAACTTCATGCTTTACATACCCGGCCAAGACTTAGCGAACAATTTAGTGACCCACCATAATAAGCCCAGACTTACACCAAAGCCATAATGTTTGATCACATGATACGGTACAGATAACATCTCCAGGCTATTGCTGTAATATCAATTGTGGACCGTGCACCATAAACAGCCCTACATAAAGGTTTGTAATGTGATTTTCAATAATCTTGTCCTCACTAGGATTGTCCCTTCAAAGCCTTTTTATTAGAGTAAAAACACATTCATCACCTGTTTCACATTAAAGTTTCACGCATGCAGCCTCAACCTCTTGTATCTTGTAAACTCTGCTTCGTTTACTTAGCCTGGCTTTCATTGTGGCCATTTTGCACAGTTTACCTTTGTTTAGTTTATTAACCCAGGGGGTTACTTAACCTAAACACTGCAGCTGAACGCTCGGGCTTTGGGTTTCAACGTATTTAACAAAAGTCTCTTTTTTTTGTAACCCAGTTGAAAGTGACAGCGGGTGAGGATGATGGGGATTATGATCCAGGCTGACAAGTGGTTGTAAAGTGGGAATGTGATTGGTGGATGACAGATTAGACATTTTAGAAATGGTCCTTTTATTTAAAATCAAAGGGGATCAGCTAGAGAAAAAATGTATAACCTGTTTGATTTGACATTTAAAGTACATTAGATTAGCCCACACAACCACAGCTACTTTCTAACTTCCATACACCTGCAGATCTCTGATCAGATCTCCACAGTCTGAGATAAACACCAGTAAAATAAGCCATTATCACTATGTGCAATATAGTGCCTTTTCATGTGCAATCCACATCTGAACATATCTAGTGTACTTAGTTTAGCTGTATTGATTGATTTATTATTATCCTGTTTATGTCTTTCTATTATTAGCTTTGAAGGGGTGTTAATTGATTTGTGTTCATAATTGTAATTTATTCTATATGTTGCACCTACAGGAGCAGCACAAAATAAATGTTGTTGTGCCTTGACAATGACGATAAAGTTATTGAATCTTACATTTTCTTGAACCAAATTCTACTTTATTTTTACTTAGTTAGTAAGTAACATGTATTGCCCAAGTTGCTCCTCTGACGTTCCTCCTGGTCTTAGGTTTGAAAAAAGTTTAAACTACTATCTCCCATCTACCTCCGAGGCTGCATCAGTTTAAACTACACATGTCTAAAATTCCCAGAGGACGTTCCATAAACAAATAAAGGCTCAGAGTGGCATCAGAGAGGAAAGCCTACAAAACCTGTCTGAAAAGTCGAGTGAGACCGTCATCATTTTCTAAACCAAAGATATCCCCGTTTAAGGGACCAGCTCCACGGCGGATGGCTGCGCTCGGTTCCCATGCTCCAGCATTGTGTCTCTTCCAGCTGCAGCCCGGGGAAAATGGGGGAGGCCCACTCATGGGTGGTCCGCCCCACATGGTCCCACACTCTGCGGTTTGCGCCCTCCATCTGATAGCAGTGGCTCTCAGCTGGGGTGCTCACATTCTCTGTGTGCCGTTTTACTGCAACAATCTCCTGCAGGAGGCTGGAACTGTTTACCGTGCAATATCTTCATCAGCACCGCACAGCTGGCCTCCCATACAACAACACCAAGTGTTCTCCTCCAAAGCATGATTTGAAAATAGTTTGTGAAGGACATTTACCATTAATCAGATAGATAATGGATCTATCTTTTTATCCACTTAGGCCTGCATGCTGCCTTTCAAATATTACGTTTAGTGATCCATCTACTTTTGTCACGCTCAGTTAAGTGAGCATTAACTACTTGTGCTGCAGTGTAACCATTACTCTGCTCACATTTGGCTTAAAGAGACCCTCACACGCCCTTGCTATGGGGGTAAAATCGATCAGTTCCCAGCCAGAAGGTTTTGCAATGTTCACAAAAATCACGCTGAAATTTCAATCATGAATGCCACACAGCCTAGTTAGTAAGTGAGAGGGCTGTTAGATCATTTATGTCGAAGTGGATTTATCCTCGAAACCACGAATACCACATTTTATTGACTTTCATACGCTGGCAATCTGATCTGAAGTACAGGAGCACAATTAGCTTCATAATAACATTTTATGGAAATAATCGATATGGAGCAGAGCAGATATTGGTTAAGGCTTCGAGTGTGGTCCTCTGCACACTAGTTACTCCACGGTTCTCGACAAAGTTCCCATGAGCAGGGGAGCCAACATGTTGCAATCATCTTTTAACCAAACCACACACATGTGAGGATGGATATAACACATTTTCTGTTAAAGAAAAGGGGCTTAGGATGATAGTGAGTAGCAGCTAATGTAACATTTTGTCGACATTACACATTGCCGGACATAATCTCTTTGTTGTTGCAGGGCAGTTGGAAGCATTTCACCATTGGGCTCTGGTAAAACATTGATTTTATCCATGTTGATGTGCTTTGTACCATGCTGATGAGTGTGGTGTGTAGCGGGTTAAATCCTGTTCAATTTCCCATCAAAGTAGGTGCCTAAAAACTTAGACTGAGATTTTCTCAGGGGACAAAATGATCTATAGCTATGCTGAAGGAGCTGTAATGCAACACAATTGAGAAAATCCAGATGCAACTGTAATTTGGCCAAGTGTTTTCCCTGTGTGTGTGTGTGTGTCTGTGTGTGTCTGTGTGTGTGTGTGTGTGTGTGTGTGTGTGTGTGTGTGTGTGTGTGTGTGTGTGTGTGTGTGTGTGTGTGTGTGTGTGTGTGTGTGTGTGTGTGTGTGTGTAAAGCAGATGGATGGTTATAAATTATTACAGAAGCTGTTTTTCAAATGTTTTTTGCACAACATGTTTGTGAGAGACATGCTCAGAAGTGATAGCATTCATTATGAACAGCATGAGTCCTGAAGAGTACTTCAGAGACCAAAGCATAATATCCATCAACGTTGCGTTTCCCATGATTTTGCACAAGAAACAAGACTTGTGATTGAGGCCATGGACAGCTGAAGACATGGTTGGCCTTCAGTGTAACACTATGCCACTAGAATAGATTTTAAGATCTGCATGGATCTGAAAGCATTTCACATCAGAATCAGAATCAGGTTATTGCCAAGTAGGTTTACACATACAAGGAATTTGCTTTGGTGGAAATGACGCATACCAAAGCAAATCAAAGCAAACTCAAATCAGCATTTCAGTTCCACATATCCAAAATAATAGCTTTCAAAAAGGTATGCTAAGATCCTATAAAATCAGCAGCTCTTTTTTTTACAAAATCTCATCCAACAGAGACATGTGATGTCAAGTAGGGCTTTATGTCTGCCCATGATGGCCTCATTTTCCAAGTGTCCACACATACACCCACATGCACATGGCAAATGCTGTTTTGCTGTGTCTAAATCCGAAACAATTGGAAATAAATCACAGGGTTTTAATAATAGTTATTTTGTTTGTAAACAGTAATTTCCTCTTTGTCTTACAGCTTCATCTTTACTGTAATGTCGAGCACATCACTACAAAGAAAAGTATAATTAAAAGGACATGCTGAGGGGGCTTCTTATACGATTGAATATTAAAGCCGCAGTGAAAGAAGGCCCCACACTTGCTGACAGCCTAATAAATATCATGGCCATGAAAGTTATATGTAGGCTTTGTTGGTGGCAGATTTCCATGTCAACAATACTGTTCGGATTACATTTCACTGTCTTTATTTCAGGCAACTCGTCAATAAAAACGGACTCCTAGACTCTGATGATCATAGTAACATTTGCAAATATTTGTTAGGTCTTTATTCCAAAATGAGACATTGAAAAACAGTTATCTTCTTTGGAAAATAAGAAAAGCCCAAATATATATGTTAAGTTTGAATCTGAAGTGTATGAAGGTATGGTTGTCAAAGTGTTAAAACTTAACAGACTGTCTCTCCTACATCTGATAACAATCAACATTTCTTTCCAAAATTAGAATTCAGCATTTCCTTGTGCAGTCTGGACACCATGATATGTATAAAGAGTATCAGTTTCCTTTTTACTTTTCATGTCTTATCACTTAAAGTCTCAGCGGTGATGTCTACGACGATGATGCAGCTTTTGGAAGGAAAACGATAAGTAACTCCTCTTTCATCCTGAAAGACTTCGGCACTTAAATCTGTCCACAGTCTTTAATTCACTGGCAGACGCACAAAAGATCTTCACATGTGGGCTCAGAGTGTGTGGGTTTATGACATGATCACAGTCTATCACAGTGTTACTTCACCTCGTGAACCTTTCAAGTCACATTTTCAAGTCAGAAAAAAAGGCATACTGTTCATATTTGCAGCATATCCTTCGCCTGCTTGTATCAGAAGATCATTTTATACAATGTTTACTGTACACTAAGTTGAAAACCCAAGGTCACATGCATTGTGTCACATTATTTTCACTGTGATTTTGGTAAACAAACAGTATAAACCAGGATATTGGGCTAGAAAACGCCTATTGCTATTTATGTTGAAAGATAAATTCGATGTGACAGTGCAAAGTTGACAGCCATGCCAGTGGCTCTGTATATTTGTACTTAGTCACAAATACTTTGAGCTAAAAGCATATACAGTATTTTGCAACTTCCTCAAAATAGAACATGCAGATTTTTAGGAGGTATAATGTTTATCACATCAATCATTCATCTAAGTTTTAAGTATTTCCATGATAAAATGTGGCTTTTAGTACAAAATAAAAAGTTCAGCTTTAGAGGGAACGTTAGTTTTGCAGGTAGAATTTGGTCAGAGGATGACATTTGATTTTTACAAAACATACTGAGGGGTTAATACAAATCTGTACCGAATTTCATGGCACTCCATCCTCTAGCAGACAAGACATTTTACTTGTTAACACAAGTGCTAATCTAACCGTTGCCCTTGGACGGTTGAGAATCACGTTATTATTTATCGTCTGGAAACCATGAGTGTCTTTTTTTTCCATAGTATGCTTATCTATGTAGTAGATGTTGAAACATTTCAATGGATAAGGGAAGATTGAACTGCTTTTAGCAAATGAGAAAAAGGGGGTTCAAAGGGATTCATCGTCTGGGGATCATGAATTTGTGTTTAACATTTCTTTGCAATCCATCTGGTAGTTGTTGAGATATTTGAGTCCGACAGAAAGGCCGATAAGCACTTACGCCAATGTCAAGGATGGATAAAAAAAGTTACAAAATATAAACTCTAGCACAAAAAAAGGTAATAAATGTAAATAATATCTACTGTATAAATAGGCATGTGCATGTATATTTGTGTATATGTACGTATGTGTTTGAGGAGGTTGGGGCAGATGTCAGTTAGGAGCGTTTGTCAGAGAAAGCTTTGTTTCTGGGCGTGCGTGTTTGATTTCAAAGCTCGCCAAATGAAACCTAAAACCGGGAAAAAGCTGACAAAACATAGTGCTCCCAGGTGGTTAATGGGCCGGGAGAAATGACCAGTTGACCAGCATCATACGACCCCATTCTGATGTGCCCTCTCCGCCGGGCCGACCCCCATCTGTTAGATATTACACCAAAAAAAACTCTTGTGTTTGTTCAACATATGTAAAAGATGGGTGGTCTTGTGATAACTCGGCACAGGGCTTGCCTTGTCGTTGAATGACACCTTTCCTTGTGCTCACCATCACAACAGTCTTAAAGATGGAAGGCTACCAGTATGATGTCAGGCAGGCGATCACAACCTTCTCATTATGATGCCACTTTGATGCCAGTCACTGCAAAGATCTTCTATTTTCTTTCTGACTAACACTGCGACTCTTTAATCACCCCGTCTTACCCGAGATGCCTCAGGAAGACACAAAAAGAAGAGCAATTCTGATTAAGAAAGAAGTCTGCGCTCAGGGAGCCGACGTGAGAAAGTTCCAGGTGTCAGGGGTGAGAGGTTGAAGGTCCCGGTAGTGTGGGTGGTTCTGATGAAGCTCTGTTGGCAGTTAATGAGGGCTGAACAGACACACTGATCACCCCTTGTAATTTGCGGGGGCTAATCGCTGAATATTCCCTTTGACAAGAGAGATTACAAGCAGAGCCTGAAGCTGGACAATGGAGATTTGCCATGTAATGTCTCCACTATAGACTCTGGACACAATAAAAGGGTGGATCAGACCGTAGGAGAGAGGAATTAGAGGAGGGGGAGGCAGGGGGGTGGGTGTGACACCGGCCAAGAGGTACCACCTTTGGGACAATGTGAAGATGGAGAGGGGGTGATGGGGTGGACGGGGGGTGGGGCAGGGAGACATGGCAGCACAAAGCTCAGCATCACATGGGTCAGCACTGCTCCATGTGTGCGGGGTATTATGATTGGCTCAAATGAAATAAGAACGCTCTGTTTACTTTTCGTTCCACTTAGCTCTACAGATTTGATAACATCTCCTTGTTCATTGTTTAGCTTTTCTATGGCCTTCATCTTTACTGATTTGGTTATTTCTCACCACTCTTATATGGAGCATTAGGCTGGTTTTTCAATGCAAAAAAGATATGATAAATCCTGAGATGTTACCAAAAACAGAGCAAAAAGTGCAGAGAATTTAAGTTATGTTCACTAGATAGCAACAAACTAAAAGTGCTCCTTGGGACCGATGGTTGAAAATCATCATATGTAATCTCCTGTGTTTTCACAATAAACTATGTTTACATGCTACTTTGCTATGTTGCACACCGCTAAATCACGTTCATGCCACACTACCTCCAGCAACGAAAACAAGTTGAACAAAAATGTGTGTTATGTAAAACAGCATATAACTTTTACTAACCTGATAAGTTTGCATTAGTATGCTAATAGTTAGCAAACTAATGATATTATTATTAACAACAATAGGGGCAACATTTGCATCGTTTTTAACTTAAAGGTCCCATGTCATGGCCATTTCTACTGTTCATAATTCCATTGTTGAGGTATACTAGAATAGATTTACATTGTTCAATGTTCCAAACTCACATTGGTTTCTCATACAGCATCTCTGTAAAGTATGTGTATTCACTCTCTGTCCTAAACGGCTTGTTGGAGCTCCTGTTGGCTTTAAGTTAGCCAACTCTATGATGAGTTATTTACCACTAAACTATATGTTACCTGGCTTCATGTGACAGTTATATTGAAATATTAAGTTTGAATTTTTTAGCTTGGTGTTGTTGCTAGAGGTTGTGATGTTTTAGACGTCACTTCGTCCTCCAACTCAGGATCCGATGGATGGGGATCCGATGGATGGGGATCCGTGCCTGGAGCTCTTTGGCAAAACCCTTCTTCAAAAACACAACTACACATTAATATTAATGTTGCTAATGATTTGCTGGATGTGCAAAGATTCAGCTGTTTGCTAACATGTTCAAAAGATCAACTTAAAAAGGTGATATATCAGTGTTTTGGTTAAATATGTTTTGTTTTTTTTGCTGCCCCCCACTGGCCTAAAAATCAACAATAGGAAGTTTATCAGGATTCAAATTACGAATTTTCCCATTTAAAAAAATTATCTGTTGCTTTAAAAGTGTCTATCAAACACTTGCTCCACAAATATCCGCTCAGCTCTGTGAGGAAAAACCAGAGGGGAGAAGTGAGGTCTCAATGCATCAAGCACATGCAGGCTCATAACTCTACGAGGCAGAACTCGTCTTGGTGGTTTTCAGTGACATAGATGACTTTTACAGAGGCAAAATCATTCCACACAAAATAAAAGGGATATAAGCTGCTCTTACATGTGTGAATGTAGCATATATACTTACCTCGGTGGTCCGTGTAATGTACATCAGGCCCACATTTCTAGACCTATATTATAATGTCACCAAATACTGCATGAGGTTTGGATTCATTCAGCCGTTAAATCGCATATGAGCAATTAACTTCAGCTAACTTCCATATTTTCTTTCTTATATTTCTGAGATAGAACAGTGCAATGCATCATGGGTAACTGTTCTATATATTTTGTGTCCTGTAATCCTTTCACACATTTCTGTGGACAAAATATATTATATTCAGCAAGTTCAACTGTGTCTTACATAATACAGTATAAAGAGTTTTGTCTCACGTAATGCTTAACAGTGGAGTCAGGATCATTCATTTTAAAATGTACTCAATTATTGCAGACATTTGCCAAATTGAATAATATACATCAAATAATGTTTTTATTTCCATGAACAAGAGGTTATGTTTTCTGCTGAGGGTTATCCCTGTCTGTTTGTCAGCAGAATTAGATAAAAACTACTGAGCTGACTTTTTTTTGTACTTATTGGAACCTTTCCGATTATTTCAATAAAAAGCCTGGGGCAAGTTGGAACTTATTACATTTTAAAGCAGGGCAGATGCACACATTTTGTATTTTGATATCATTGTGAGATACAGCATAATGCATTGGCTGTGGTCAGCCGTCTCCAAGCGTTGTTGTTTGCACAATGGTCACAGAAGCTGGATGGCCACCAGTGGAGAATTAGGAAGAGCTAGATCAAACCATAAAGAGACACATCTAGACGTATCCTTACCTTTTAGCAAATGAATACAGCGCTTTGAGATAAAGCAACTACAGTACTTGCAGGTATGTTTTGTGAAGTTTATTGTGGCTGTTGGCTGGCTAACGTGCCAGCACACTTTTATTCTCTCTGTACTGTGCCCTTTTATCTCATTGGTTTTTTACTCTAGTTTAAAAATAATCTTTTTTTAAAAAGTTGTTCTTCAACAGATAAGCTACAGTAGCATCCTCCAGTGTATAACCCTGCTCTCTGTTCCCTAAAAGGTCAGCCCTGTCAACACAACTTCCTATTATGTTGCAAAGTCAAACTCGATGCGATGGATTTACTTTGCCCCCTGCGAGCCATTTCCATTGAAATAAAGGTATTTTGCACTAAAATTAACTGTTTAAATGCTGTTGGTATCGGGTGTTTAGGATGTATAAACAGTCTCTGCAGGGAGCATTTGGTAAAGTGAGGACATCATGTGACAGAGGTCAGGCTGGATGAGGTTAATCCAGATTCCATATTCATAGCACATTAGAGGAAGATGAATTGCAAACCCATATCTACTGTTTCTTTTTTTATATGAATGATGTTCTGCTTTATTCACTGAACAGTTTCTTTAACTAATTTGTTGTCTCCATTTTAGTTTTCCTCCTCCTCCTCTTCCCTCCCCCTTTGTCAGTCACATTTCAGACATGTGGCTTTTTGTTTGGCCAAAACATGCTTTGGCTTTGGCATGGGTGTCCAAACCAAAGGATGCATGCAACATTTTTTTAACCCTCAAATGAATTACAAATCTCGAGGATGATCCAATTCGTCTGACATCAACTGCATTTTTCCGTTACCCTGTTCACGTAAGTATGCATTTGCTTCCAAGCCCTATTTCACATGCACTAGAAAGAGCCTGAATCCCAAAGGCTCAGTGACAGTCATGGGAATCTGAGTCTGCACACTGAACATAAACTCCCAGTGGCAGTCAGAGGAGGGTCCTTTGACTCTGAACATGTACTCTATAACTTCTGGAGTTGGTAGCCGTGTCACTTCAGAGGAAATATGACTGTGTCTCACACAGTTTTAGGGTAGAAAAACGAAGCATGAGGTGCCTGCAGGCAGAGGACGGGGTAAACTTAAGACGTAAAGGTGAAGATCCTGTGCCTTGATTTAACAGCTGAAGTTTTGAAAGCCCAGTGCATATAAAAGCCTGCCATCAACACATATAATCTCTTAGCTGAGCCTATTGAAAGCTGGGTCCCAGGGGTTAATTCTCCCATCACTCCATGTTTGAATCAACTCCTGACTCACATTGAGATGAAAGCCACAGAGTCCCGGGACCGAGCCCGGACTCCGAAGGCCCGCTGATTCTGGACGACTGGAGCGGATTATTGCATGTTCGTCTCGTCGGACCTCCATCAGGACAGGGAAACTGAAAAGAAAAACAATAATTAGAGATAATTGCTTGTGTCCAAACACGGGCGTTAAAGCCCTCCTCCCTCCCATCCCCTTTCGTAGTATGTGAGGTGGAATGAAAGGGACACCCCCCTGTTTTGACAGCTGGGCAGGCGAACATAATTTGTGACAGCTGAACTGAAACGTCTTTAACCGCAGGCAGAGACACAGAGAGAGAAAGGTCTCGGGCTGAGAGGGGAATGGTGAGAGGGAGAGAAAAGGAAGATCAGAAGGAAATATCCTGCCCGAAATAAAAGAAGAAGACAGCACAGAAGAAGAAAAAGAGACAGAATGATTGCCGTGTAGAGGGGTGGGATTGAAAAGGATGAGGGGGGTTTAAAGGGGCCAAATTAGTCACACACCATAAACTTTGAAGAGAGGTAGAATTTTAAATAACCCACAAAAAAGACTGGACAAGAGACAGCTTAACATCAAATGCATGCAAGTGGAAAGTAGGAGAATATTTAAACAGCAGAGCTCGGCTGAACATGGTGTCATGCCAGCTTTGACACATTGGGTTAATTTGCTGCTCCCTGGAGGTGACCCTTGAACTTCGGGGACACGGGGTCAAATTGAACTCAAAGTGAGACAGCCAAAATCATGTTAGTCTGAGGAGCCGGGTCAGGGGTCAGCTCTGAGATTCTCAGTATAGGCCAAAACAAGGACCATATGTGGACGGAAACACATTTGAAACAAAAATAAGTCATGATTTTCCGTCTTTTTTTCCCTCCGTCTTTGCCTTTCCTCCCACCACGAACATTTCGACCCACCGCAGACTTTCTGCCCTAATTCAATAAAGTCATAAATACCGCCGTAACTGCAAATTGACATAATGTTGGCCGCATGCCCTTTTAAATTGTCAGTGACAGAAGTTTTCCCAGAGGTGAAATATTAATACAAACACAGGATTTATTTTCCAAAATACCCTGCTCCCAAATTCTACCATGTTTACTTTTCTCCTTGCCCCTAATTTCTGTTAGTGTGAAATGTTATACTTACTGTTGCGTTCGCTGACGGGAGGAATGGAAACCTGGGAGCCAGAGAGTAATCCTTATGGGGCATCGCTCCGCCAAATAAGTAACACTCTGTCCCTTCAGCTTCACATCATACGAGCGGGAAAGCTCCTTTCACCATCTGGGGAGTTTGAGTAAATCTCTGATTAATCACCATTCACACAGTCAATAAACCAACCATTAATAATTTCTCAATATTTGCTTTGCGTTGCAGTTTCTTTCCCTGCTCAATCAAACTGTAATCAGATATGATTTCCCCCATAATATATAAAAACAAAAATATTCATTATCACATTATCTGCAGTAAAAACAAAACCAATCGACTTAAGGTTTAGTATACAAATAAGACTATTTTACTTATCGTTGGCTGATTTATTCCCTAAAATATCCTTTCAACACACATCTGAATGACTGAAATTGCAAATATATATGTATGCTTGGACAACTGACATCATAAGGATCTTGATAAGAGTTAAAACATTATAGATATACTTTAGAGATTCATAGAAAGAAATAAAAAGTACATTAAAGAGGCAGCTTCGTATTTGAGACCAAAGAGAACAAGTTTAAAAGTTGAGGAAGTACGAACTTCTGTGAAAGTTTTCACTTTTGCTTTTGTTGGTTTTTATTGTTTTGCTTGTGCACTAAATGGCTTGCATAAGATAATTTTTTAAATCATCCGATGCACTTAACTTATTTTCTTCATGTTAAATCCTATATAATCCTGAAAGCTCATTGTGTGATACAAACACATGTTTTCAAACTCCGGAACTTTGTCTGCATTTGTCAATGAATCCACCATATAATATCCCACATTAAAAACCTCATACTTGTTAAAGTAATATAGAATTCTCACGAGGGCCCCTTATCATGTACAAAATGAAATATGTAATCATCTCTAAAGTATTTTTCCACATGACATGTCCTCCTGCGGTGTGACAAAGCACTGACCCTTACAGAGGACACATGTAATTGCACTCAGAAAACAGTTAAATCCACTGCGGTTGCCCTCATAACACCATATAGTTATTTCCAATAACGCAGCGCATGGAGCTGACCTCGCTAAGCTTTCCATGAATGAGCTGAACACCTGCTCCCTGAGGTGAGCTGGGAGGGAGTTTGGCCGTAAAGAAATGTGAGGGAGAAGTTATTAGAGGGGTGGGGGACAGAGGGGGATATGACTTTATCATGGATGCATATAATCCTTGGCTTACAGTCAATGCAAAGATGAAAAATGACCTAATTGTTGCTGATAGTTTTGCCACATCAGTCCTGGAAACAGGGACATTCATAGCCTCGATCTGAAAAAGGGTGTATGAGAATCAGAATTCCTTTATTAGTCCCGCAGTAATTAGTAATACAATCAATATGAAGACAAAAAAGTGCACAACCATGGCTAAAAATGAGTAGCAGCAATTTAAAAATAAAAACAACAAAGTGACATAAGTAACAGGTGGCGAGACATTAGAAACGTTTTTAGACATTTAAAGAAATGTATGTTTTACATAAAAGTGATTATCGCACTACAATTGCAAAAAAGTGTTTATATTGCACAATGCAGAAAGAGAGAGAGAAAGTGTGTGTGTGTGTGTGTGTGCGTGTGCGTGTGCATGTGTGTGTGTGTGTGTGTGTGTGTGTGTGTGAGTGTGTGTGTGTGTGTGTGTGTGTGTGTGTGTGTGTGAGAGAGAGCAGCTCTACAGGAGGATGAGTATGTTAATGGGTTATTATGCTGAGGAGGTCTGCAAATCATTTCCTGTGGGCTGAATATTTATCAGATCCCCTTGAAGTTTAGACGCCCCATTCACAAACTTTTCTGCTTTATGTGTGTGTGTGTGTGTGTGTGTGTGTGTGTGTGTGTGTGTGTGTGTGTGTGTGTGTGTGTGTGTGTGGTGTGTGTGTGTGTGTGTGTGTGTGTGTGTGTGTGTGTGTGTGTGTGTGTGTGTGTGTGTGAGGAAGCTAAAAGTAGTCAGACAAAAAACAAGATTAAACTAGTGTGTTTTCCCTTTATGTTAAAGCTGACAATTTGCATTTCCACCACCTCCAACACCATAAAGACACACAATAAAAAGTGTGAGGACTTTAATCTGAAAGTGACAAACCAGTGCAATCCATTTCAGAGTGTCAGTAGAAAAACAGTGAGAGCACTAAAAGCCGTGTGAGCCGCTGGGTGTGTGGGTTCAGAGCAAGTGTGTGTCTGCGGGCAGAAAGCTCCTACCTTCCCTCACAGACCTGCTCGCTGGGTGGTGACACTGCTGGCGAGCGAACTGAAAACTGCAAACGACAAAAGCTGGAACAACAGGAAGATAATTCACATTTGATTGGTTTCACGTGTTCTTCATAAACAACAAAGTTTTCCTGTGCCTGCAGCGTGTTTTCCTGCAAACATGGAATCCATTTGTCCCCTGTCTTCATGCCCTGTAGTTGCACAGGCTCATAGCAACACACACACACACACACACACACACACACACACACACACACACACACACACACACACACACACACACACACACAGACAGACACGCACACGCACACACACACGCAGTGAAATGAAAGCAGGCACAGAGCGAGCTCACCACTGTGGCACTGGGATCTTTTGATATACGTACGTTCAGGAACTTATTTTGAAAACAGCCACTTTCAGCTGCTAAAAATAATCCAGAGGGACCGAGAGGAACATGTGAGTGAGGCTGGCCAGATCTGCCCCCCCCCCATCAAAATAATGTCCTGACAGAGGCTTGAGTTCTTTAATGTCACTTTACTGGAAAGTGTTCCTTTGATATTCAACACATGTGAAATTGAAAGGGCTGGTCCACTGTAATACAAGAAAACATATTTTCCATTTTTACCTCTATAAAGAAAGTGTGGATTTTATGTGTTCAGGATTTTTTCATTTTGTTATTTCTATGCAATGAAAGTAAACCACTTATGAATATATTTTTTTTAATCCAAATATACAGAATTAAATAAATGCAGCTATTAAAATATATATATTTGTTCTGACTTTTCTCCAATCTTTGTTTCTTTTTGAGAAAATGTTAGTGTTACCTCTTTAAGCTCTCTCAGTTTAAAACATGTATGCACATTTTGCAGCATGCAGGGAGCCACTGACTGAACAGAGGTCAGTTCAAACTTACTCTCAGTTACATATTGCAAATTAAAAAAAATGACTTACTTACATTACTGATAATTACAAACATTAGCAATTAAGAAATAAGCAACCCCTTAAGAAACAGATATGGAAAAGTCCTTTTTAAACTAATGACATGGTCTACATGTACATTCTAGGTTAAAAAAAAAAGATTACAATGATAGCAAATATGTGAGCAGTATTTGCACATTTATTTATATATATTTCTTCTTGGAATATTGAACAAATAAAAACATGGAATAATTGAGGTTTGAAGATTTCACTCAGTGTAAAAAGATGATCAGTCAGACAGTGACATAATATGATTTAAGTTAAAGCCACATAAGATGAGTTTTAAAAGGTCACATGAATATGTATATGCTAATTGGAAAGCTGTTAAATTGCTCAAACTGAACTGACTAAACATTTCCTTTGTACGTTTTTCTACACCGCAGCTTTATTTTGTAGCTTTTTGTCAGTCAAAACAAAGCCACTTGTTGAGCGCAGTGTTACAACAGAATATCCTCAGACAATGAGCTCAGGTTACAGTCCAACACCAACTTCAGCTGTTTGTGAGTTCCACAGCCTCAGTCTTATAGCACCGGCCATATGGTGCAACAATGCAAACACAAAGGCTCTGTCCACTCTCTGTCAGCAGCACAGAGCAAGGTCACTGCTAATTACTCTAGTCTAATCATGATTTCCAGGGATTATCTGAGCCTTTGGTATTTTTTTATTTCAAAAGGGAAATACCATCTCAGATGTAGTTTCCAAATCCGTCCACAAATGTTTAGCTGAGCACATGTGGTTCAGAGAGGGCCTCCAGCTCGGGCCCTCCTTCACAATCAAACCACTTTAGTGGTCCCACAAAGCACGCTCATCCTGGAAAACACGTGACAAAAAAACACACACTGTGAGTGAGGAGAGTTTGTTCAAGTCCAGCAGGGATGCATAACGGAAGGAAAACACCTGTTGCCTTCTGAGAGAGTTTCAAGGCTATAATAAATTTAGGTTTTTTTATTTATTTATTATTTGATTAAACATAGTTTTAAAGATTAATCTGTAGGATGCCAAATATGTTTTAAAAAAGTACAACACTTTAAACAAAGAATTTGTCGTTTTTCCTCCAGCTTGAAATAACACAGTTGTTTCCCTGAAAATTAACCGCTATTATAGGCTATTTATATGCCTTAAACCTCATATCAGGACACATTATTGTACTTTTTGGTACTTTTCCCCCTCTTTTTTGTTTCAGAGTTGTGATCGTTCAACATGCTCCGTAATACTTTCACAAATCGCCTCCATGCTGCAGGATGGTGAAATAATGGCCCTGTCGCCCACCCGCATTTTACTGTGCTGTAAAAATAATGAAAGTCATATTGCGCTGCGGTCTCAGATCTGCAGGAACACGGCACACGTGTTGAGGAGGCCCGGAGATGTTTTATAAATTGATGTGAATTTTTGGAAAGTTATTTGGAGAGTGCATGCTTTTTTGGAGCGGAGCCCGGCAGTTAATATGGGGGGATTTGACCATATTTTGTCAAATATATTTGTTGTTATGGATTCAATATTTACCGAGCTGAGCACAGTTACATATCATCTTTGTCCAAATCAAGAGTTTAATAAATTAGTTAAAATATTTTCTGCTGATGAGTTTCAATTTGTGGTAAAAATAATAATGACAGAAATACAGAAAACACAAAACTTCTTTGTACACATATATCACCAAAGTCAAAAGATATATTCACATCTATAAGTTGAATCTACATTTATAAAAGATATATCAAATATTTGATATTTAATCTATATATTATCAACTGTTTGGCACGTATCCTTTACAATAACTTTTAACTTAATACATACATTAACTTTAAATCAACTTTCAAAGAAGTTTCCTGATTCGATCACAATTTAATTATGTAATTATTTAATGCTGTAAAATAATTTAGCAGTTCATTCATAAACACACGAATGAGTGAGACGAGTTTTTAGTCAAAGTCAACTTTATTATCAATATCTCTGATCGTGTTACAAACAGGGAGACCGAAGTGCGTTTCGTTGTCCCAAAGATTACACATTAAAAAGAACTACAAAAAAGAAATAGATATATGTATACAAACATACACAAAATAAAGATAAAACATAAAAAATAGGCTTTTTTATGCTTTATTTTTACACAAATTATGAATTGTGCAATTGATTAAATTGTAATAACAGTTACTCAGTGGAAAAAAGTGTGTAAACACCGGGAGCAATGACGTCATTCATTAATCATTAACACCGACTGTTTTAAGCAAGGCGTGTTTATTTAGAAGACCTTTCAACAAAAAGTCCATTGAAAGTTCTGTAGCCTACATTATAAAAGCGAAAAAGGTTTTTACAAAAAATTGTAAAAATAAAGATATATAGGCCTAATAAGCACAAGTCGAATACAACTGGAAAATTAAAGTTATTTGCGACGGATATGAAGTGTGCAATTTAGTGATGGACAGGCACTTTTTAAGAATGGTTTCAGGTAGCCTAATGTTGTTTTTACAAAACGACATTTAATTTAATTATTCTTATTATCATAATTAATAGGCTGTGTATTATACCATACTTGAATAGTCCCGGTAACACCACCTGACCTGAGCCGGTAAGTGAAGGTGTTCAGATTTCCTCAGTGTTTCTGCCCCCGTGTGGTGCAGTGAACCTTACAGTGTGTTTATCCTGCAAACACAAGCGACAGTGAACGCCTCACTAAACTGTTACATAGATAAATGATCCTGCAGGGAGAAGGGGAAATACATAGGACACTTTAGCTTCATTGAGTAGATTACTGTCCTTATCATCACCTATTAGGATTACTCTTATTAGTATAAGTAGTAGTAGTAGTAGTGTAGTAGTAGTAGTAGTAGTAGTAGTAGTAGTAGTAGTAGTAGTAGTAGTAGTAGTAGTAGTAGTAGTAGTAGTAGTAGTTGTAGTAGTAGTAGTTGTAGTAGTAGTAGTAGTAGTAGTAGTAGTTGTAGTAGTAGTAGTAGTAGTTGTAGTAGTAGTAGTTGTAGTAGTAGTAGTAGTAGTAGTTGTAGTAGTAGTAGTAGTTGTAGTAGTTGTAGTAGTTGTAGTAGTTGTAGTAGTAGTTGTAGTAGTAGTAGTAGACTACTACTACTACTACTACAACTACTACTAGTAGTTGTAGTAGTAGTAGTTGTAGTAGTAGTAGTAGTAGTAGTAGTAGTAGTTTGTAGTAGTAGTAGTTGTAGTAGTAGTAGTACTAGTAGTTGTAGTAGTAGTAGTTGTAGTAGTAGTAGTAGTATTTGCAGTAGTAGTATTTGTAGTACTGGTAAGAGAGCCTATGCCATCAAGACATTGTTAGATGTTTTCATATTAAGCTGGTCCTTTTTTTAACTTTTGTGATGTTTTTAAATTTACAAACAAGCATGAAAGATGCTGCAAAACAGTTATAAATAAATTGTTAATGACCATGATTACTTTTTTCTCTTTTAATGTTAATTTTCTCCCGGTATAAAAATGGTTAATCTTTTTAGGTATCTAGTAAATTGTCCTGGTTTCAGGCAACAATTGCTTTCTTTATTTTCTCTGCCATATGAAATGGTTGTACAGTGTTGTCAGCAGCTATTGAGAGACAACAAGCACTGGATAAAAAATGTGATGTTTTTTGCCAAATATATATACGTTTCCAGAACCTTAGAGCCCTCACATGAAGCTGCTTGTCCATAAATCTCAATTTTAATGAGGTTTTCTTCCAGGGAGCCTCATTTTGTATGACTTCATACATAATTATGATGGTAACTGTACATGATAACAGCTGTGTGAGGGAAGTAAAACCTAAGTTACTCTTGCACATGCTGTGGTAAATACATGGGAGGTTGGAGTTTTCCTTTAAAATTAACATGTTAGAAATAAAGGTTTTTAGCTAAGAAAGACATTTCTAACAAGTTAGGAGAAGTCAGGTTGTTTTAAAAAAAGGAAGGGTAGATGTCTTCATATCGAGGTGGACTTTCGTCCTCTGTCTTCTCAATCCTACAAGAATAAAACAACATGGCAGAACAGATTAAAGAGAAGAACTGGCTGATATCCAAGTGTTTACAGCCCCAATTGGTTATTCTTTAAGCGCACGTTAGGAAGCAGATTGCCCCTTCAAAAGAAAACACTGAGCAATTCCTACCTTATGTATGTGGCATTAAGCAGTGGAAAGAGACAGAAACAGGTCAGAAGTTGTGACAACTTAAGTGAGAGCTGGTGAGCAGAGCATGTGTTCATAAGATCAGGGCAGCAGTTTATAGTTATCCTAGGTTAACTGTATTATTGCTGCTGTCTGCTTTTATTAAAGTGAATTACTTTCCTGGAAACCTGCTGGGAGTAATCGCCTAAAAACAATAAAAGAAAGTGAAAACTTGCAACTTTCCACTAATGAAAAGCAGCTTTGTGTTGAGCAGAAAGTCTGTCCAAGGATATTTGATTGGATTTCAAATAATTGGTTCGTGCAATTGGTGGAAGAAATGACAATTCGCCATGTTATGATTCCCTCAGCACTTTGTTTAGGAACAGGTGGGGAAATATGATTAATGATGCCCCAATTAGCTTTATATACACTGTGAAATACCTTTAATATGACGTTATAGCGTTGACTTTGCTCAGTGAAAGCCATATTTTGATGATGCCGCTAGTAAGACTGGGTGCCAAGGGTAATTAAAAGAGAATTTGAGGAGCAATCTGGGTTTTAATCCTCCTCATTTTATTGACACAGGGCTTATTTGGTTTAATGAAAAGCCTAAGAAAGTGTTAAACACATTATATATTTAAAACATTTCTTTCCTTCTTATATTACTTTTTGACACATTTTGAAGTATAAAGATTTATACACATATCCGTGTGTTGACTTCTAGAGAGATTCATTGCGCTATAATTAACTGAGAGAGGTTTGACGGCCAAAAACACTTTGGGCCAAGTGGAAAGTGATCTTGTGGTTAATAAGAAATGAACTCTGGCACACTCTGTTTTAATGAGCACTGTGAGAAGCTGTGAGTTTTAAGCACAAATCTGACTGAAGATTGAAGATTAACTCTCTACCTCTGCCAGTTTTAGCTGCTTCAGTGCTGTTGCATGCTGAGAGAACTTCATCAAAAGTTTTAAGGGGACATTTCATGAAAAAACACATTTCTTCAGTGTTAATGCACATACATTTGGGTATTTAAGTGATTACCAACCCACAATTTGTGAAGTAAGACTACCCAGTCAGTATTTTAGGGGCTGCCAATAACATTTTGCTTCCTTTTCATAGGAAACATGCAGGTGTATATAATATATCGCTACTTAATGCGAGCTTCTCCACAAACAGCTTGAAAACTACCTTTGCAAACATGCGTCATATTTCTCTAACAATCAGAGAGTGGCTTTTAAAACTGCTTTAAAAAAAATTAGACCGAGGGTGAATAAAGGTAGAAAGACTGACAGTATTAGAAAGATAATGTGTTTTTGAACATTATTGCATTGGGAAACATTTTATATTAGTAACCAAAATAGAAGTATGAAACTGAAAGTCACCTTTAAAACCCTTTAACTGCCAGCGCCACCATTTGGTAGAGCACATTTTGTGTCTTGATATCTTGTTGAAAAAAAAGAAGTTGAACTCCATCTGATTCAGCAGCTCTACCCTTTGGTTGACGTGTTATGCACAAAACAACCTCTAGATGTCACTGTGGTTCGAACAGAAAGCCCTTCAGCTAGCTTCCACTGAGAAAGTTGGCAATGCTAAAAATCACTGCTGAAGAAATCACTCTTTTTGGTCAACTTTTGTAAGGTAACCATATCCTTTTTGACATATTTTAGTGTCAGAGCACTGACTGAACATATTTAGATAACTTGATGCACAAAAAAAGTTTTAACAAGGGTGTAATTAATTTTTTGAAAATATGGTCAACCAATCGGTCGAATTGGCTTTTTATGGTAAATTAATATGACTTTTTCAGAGTTTCAGAGATGTTTTCCAATAAAATATGGTAAATAAATGGCTAGATTCATGGTAATAGTACTAAATCTAGTACTGCCTTATGAGTCTCAGAGTGAAAGAGTGATAATCATTTATATAGCACCTTTCATGCATGGCATTCAGCCCAAAGTTGCACACAGATGAGCAAGTTAGGCCAACACAGGATATAGACATTTGCTGTTCGGCCAGTGGTTTCTTGTTAGGCCGATTCAGCATATACAGTAAGATGAGCAAGTATTTTTTATTATTAGGAAAAACACTTTACATTACTTTTTTCCATTTTTTTTTTTTACAATTATAATTTATTATCTTTTATGAATATCTGGTTGTATATATTGCTAATTTTCCATAAAAGAAACAAATGTATTTCAGTTTGTGTTTTATTTGAGTTTGATGCATACAAATACTGTACTGTATATGATGATTCTTGAAAATGCACTTTTACCATAGAAGGCCAGCTCGACCAGTTGGTAGAGGCTCATAAAAACAAAACTGTGTGGTCAGTCAAAACAAATAATTGTTTGTGGTTATTTGTGGCCCATTTGATAAAAAAATGCTAACAAATAATTTTCCATAGCTTTTTTTCTTGGTCTGGCAGTTAAAGGGTTAAGTACCCAAACTGGAAGTACACATTATTTAAGTTTTGTGCTTCCTCAAATGTCTGAACAATGTATGTAAGCAGTGTTTTATACCTGCTTCTCCTGTGCTCTGTTTCTTCTTCTTCTGCTGTGAACGCTGCGTTATCCATACAGTACCCGGCGCTGTGTGGGGAGGGGGCTGCATGGACGCCACTCACACACCGGCCAGACTGGAACCCAGCGGCCTGGTGTACTTCCCGGGTTATAAAGTCATACTGAGGTGGAAGATGAAATATTGCTGTGGCATTGTGTAACATGATTGGTGGATTTATGCCACTTAAAATGATCGAAGGTCCTATTGATGTTTGATCCATGGCAGGCGCTCCTTCACCCAGCTGTCGGCAGGGCCAGCAGTAGACCACCCCAAACCTGTAGAAGCTGATTAGCATGAAGGTGCCTCCGATGGAGATCAGGATGGGTCCTAGAAAACTGGGTCCACCCAAAGTTGGAGTTTTTCTGGGTAGTGATACCAGCCCATGGTGGTTAAAGTGGCACCCGCAAGGCCGAGGAAAACTCCTGAGAACAGCAGGAAGACTCCAGAACTTCTTGTTGTACTGCAACTGTCTGAATGTGCAGGATGTCTGACCTGGTTGGTCTCCATGACAGGCCTTTGCAACATCAAGTGAGTCCGGAAAAACCTTCAATCGTGAGTCCTCCTGGGTGTGTGACACTCAGACTGATTCTCTCACAGTGAAGTCAAACTTATACACACTGAGTAACTAAAGTAATAAATTAACCTGCACTTTAACTCTGTTTGGCACAAAAACACGGTGCAACATTATGAGTCACAATCTACAAATAGCAGCTTTTCCTTTTCAGTAAATGAACTCATTTAGACAAAAAGAGTATACAGAATAATGCATATAATAGTAATTTATGCACAAAGTAATGCTGGGATGGTGAATTGGAAATGCTTGTGGCAGATAATATGTTTCAGCAAATGTATTTTAGTGTATTAAACATCCTCCTACACAATCAAACATAAGCCTGCAGTGAAATGATAGTACTATATTTACAGAAGACCCTATAAGGCTCATATTTTAGTCAGGTATGAGACATGTCCCCAGCCCCCAGGGAGCATACCGTGAGGTATTAAGACCACGAGATGAGATTTGGTGTGTTTAAGGTCCATCTGAGAGGCACGAAAATAAGAAGAAAAGGGGATTCCTGCACGCATAGAACGTGATCCAAAAATCCACCTTGTCACATGTCATTTCACACAGACACGTCTCCCATCTGCGCTGCAATGCATAACTTATCAGCTACAGCTCGTGCTGCAATAGTTGAACAATCAGTCTAGCATGTTAAGTGGAGGGGCTTAAAAACACATCACGCTATACGTGTTACAGTCAGAGGCTAAATGGGCTGCACACAAAGTGAAACCCACACAGAACACGCAGGCGGCCCACTGAGAGAGCCTCAGCACTTCACAGGGGTGTCACTAAAGCTGCCTGTTCTCTCAGTCTACAAGTCTATTGTTTCAGTTCTCCTGAAAACTGTTGTCTGAGTGCTTTTGAAGATTGGTTTGAAATCTTACCCATTTTGAACCAATGTTTAGAAGGTTTTTTGGACCACTTAGGGTATATTTGGTTTCGTTTTTAGCGCTAGGATTAGGGTTTGTAGTTTTCTTTAGCTTGTAAATGTTTCTAATAATGCATGAACTCTCTCCAACTCTAGAAGTGTTAGTTATATATATATATTATAAATATTTTCTGTTTAGTGTCTAGGCCCCTATTATAAAGCTTTGGCAAGCTAATCGGGGTGACCCATTTCACATATCTCCATTATATCTTATGGTTGCATTTGTATTTTACAAACTTAATTTGATTTCTATAAAGCTTACTTATGTATCATACTATAGTCTCCCTTACTCAGTGTTTCCTCTCTAGGCTGCAGCAGAGCAGTCTAAAAAAACAGCTAAACATGTGTGTGTGCACTAAAAAAACACCTATGTTCATGAATTTTTAATCCCGAATGCAAACACGGTGACATGCAAACATGTTTTTCAGTTGAATTTCCTAACAGTCTGCTCTTCTCCCAGTGGACAGCTTGCATTCGCCTACATGAAAGCACGTCCGCTCTGTGTTGCGTGTCACAAACCTGCCGATCGGAAGGCAGGATCACAAGCAAAACAAAAGGAAACAACAGACTATCAAACACACAATGCCAGAGGCAGACAAACCTAACCTGTGTGTGTCAGTGTCCCTGAATGTGTGCGTCTTTCTGTCTTTATGTTTACTATAGCCTCAGTTCATTTCACTTGGCACTAATGAACAAAGGGACAGATAACTATACAAAGAATCCATATGAGGGCAGTGTTTAAAGAACCCCCCAGAATTGAAGCTGCACAGATTCTTTCAATTAGCCAACTCCAAATATTTATGGTCTGAACATTTCCTCTCTGGAAGGAAGGAGAGATCAGTGTGTGTGTTGTGTGTGTGTGTGTGTGTGTGTGTGTGTGTGTGTGTGTGTGTGTGTGTGTGTGTCCTGTTACCTCACACTGGGGTGTATTGATCCCCTGGGCCTATGCTTCATTACACTTGATCTATGCCACCATTCTACGAAAGCAAACTCGCTCTTATATCAGAAATAATCCAAGAGCAGCCACATGTCAAATACCTAGTTAAAGTTCAGCATTAATGCCACTTTAAAGATCTTTGTGCATGTAAATGGTCTGCAAAGGCTAGTTTCCTACACATTCACCTCCTGCCTGAAACCTCTTCATTAGACTCCTTTGTTTACATTACATTACAACCTAATGAGATCACTATGTAACACTCGCGCTCCTATTGGCTAGCGCTCCAACACATTGTGCGTGATATGAGAAAAATAAAGAGCTTTTTGAACATTAAATTAGTGGCACAGAATACTGATATGAAACCTGGACATTTCTTTTTACTATGTCCTCTTTAACAAATATACCGATAACATATTTGAGAATCCTAACTAGTTACACATCACTCACATTTCCATCATGCACTAATGCATCAGAAGTGCACATTGGGCCCCCAAATGTACCTCTTTTTACCTTGAGCCTGAAGCTTTTAAGTGTACAAAAAAAGTGACCTTTTCGACCTTATTGCCTCTTGTCCTTCTGTGCAAACACTGTCCTTGTCTCTTCTCCCATGTGTAAAGGATTTCCTCATCTATTTATCCAACCGGTTTTGGCAGCAACTATCTAAATACAGAAATATAGTTCTTTCCGATGTCCATACTTCAAATATACTATTGTTATATGTTTATAATAACCATTCCTCTCAGGCTCTTCCTGAGGTTCCTCCTTTTTTGCTCCATTAAGGATATTTTGAGAGTTTTTTTCTTATTCAAAGCAGGGGTCTAAGTATGGATTAAATATACATACAGTACAAAGCAACACAATTCCAGTGGCACATGCTGTTGGGCCAACACAATAGGGCCAATGGATCACTGCAGGAATTAAGATGTGACCATTTCTCAGCGATCCCCTCCCCCAAACACACGCTCACACACACACGCGCGCTTACGATGACAAATAGCCTGTGACGTGCCTCTGTGAACATGGCACGGAAGGGTCCACTCCGGGACTGAGTGTCTCCTCGCTGCATCTGACTTTCACTTCCTCTGAATCATTTCACCTTTCTAGCAGAGGTCAGAAAAAAAAAATCCAGTGGAATCAAAAGGTAGTATTCCTGTATCTGTCCCTCTCAGGATTCACATATCGTCTGACTCGACTGTATTGAATGTGTGAACTAGAGCAGGGGTACTCATACATCACGTTATGCCTCTCCACCTCTGTTTCTTACTTCTTACTTGCTACCCTTTTCCCTTAACCTATCCTAAGGGAGTGCATGTACGTAGACACGTTGTGCCTCTCCACCTCTGTTCCCTACTTCTTCTCAACCTATCCTAAGGGAGTGCATGTACGTAGACACGTTAGTTTAGCTGCTATAGGCTTGGACTGTCGGGGGACACCTTACTTCTTCCTTCTGTCTGTCTGTGTCTGTGTACTCTCATGTTCCGAATAACCCAGCTTCCCCCAAATTTCTGTTTGGTGTCTATATCTACGCCGGGATCCTGAGTCGTGGCTGATCCTGTTGCTGTGGTCCTGTGTCCTGGATCGTCTATCCTGAGTTCTGGATTTGAGTCCTGGACTTCGAGTCGTGGCTGAACCCGTCTCTGCGGTCCTGCCTGGCTCTCATCATACTACTTCCCTGATGGCTCCCACAGGATTGTTGACATCCTCGTGGATTCATCTTCTTATTATAGACACATGCATTTCCAAACATTTGGTCTACCTACGCTGTGAAATGTATTATCTCTTCGATTTACACACGGCATCTATTGCACGTCTGTCCGTCCTGGAGAGGGATCCCTCCTCTGTTGCTCTCCCTGAGGTTTCTCCCATGTTCCCTTTAAACTGTGGGTTTTTCTCCGGAAGTTTTTCCTTGTACGATGTGAGGGTCTAAGGACAGAGGGTGTCGTAGTGTCATACTGATATTCTGTACAAACTGTGAAGTCCACTGAGACAAATGTAGACATTTGTGATATTGGGCTATATAAATAACATGGATTGATTGATTGAATTAATTACATTTGAAGAGGTCCACTAACCCTAATCCCTAATATTCATCCCAGCAAAGGTCCACACTTCATAATGTCTAAAGTAGCCCACCCATATGTCAGTGAAATAAAATCAACACCATGTACTTCTTTAACATACAACAAATTGTGGCATTTGTATGGAAACCAACCTAAATAAAATTAGCCATATAGCTAGCATTATGAGGCCTTCATTGCAAATAAAAAAAAAAATACCAAAACAGTGTGGTGCAGCCAGTTATCTCTTCACAGTTTGTATACTTCCCCTCCTTTCTTTCTTAACACAATGCACACAACAATGTCTTACATTTCAAGTCAAACAGGCACAATTTGAAGCACCATTTCAAGTCAAATTAAATATGACTGAATCTCATATTCAAGACCTTTTTGAACATTACAGCATGGAGACATGTCACAGTACAGCCATACAACACAAACATGAACCTGGAAACTAGAAAAGGCATTTCCTGCTGAAAAATGCATGTGAATGCTGTAAACTGTACATTTGTTGCTGAATTAGCTGAAAATGCAGGAAAAGCTTTATATTGTATTAGTTGAATGGTCTCTGTAGCTGCTTTTAGCTACAGAGACCAAGTCAGTGTGTTGCTGAACTTAGCGGAGAAATGCAGAAAAGTGAAATTATTTGAATAAAAAATGGTTACAGCTCAAATGCATTGCAATGACTTTGTTGAAAACTTGAAAGTGAAATGTTAAACTGGAAGAGTAGGAAAATAGTGAAGAACCTTAATATTTAAAAGAAAAGGTTTAAAAAAGGTATAAACAACTAAATGTATAGCCTCAATGTCCTGAAATAGCTGAATAATGTAATAGCTTTCTGTAGCTGAAAGTAGGCTGAAGGAGTTAGATATTAAATGTAAGTAGTAGTGAATGAATGTGTATTAAGAAGAGAAAATAAAGTAAAAACGCTTTGAAGAGCAGCAGAATATTTTAGCTGCAAACTTTTGAACTAAAACCATATGTCACCAATAATGTATAAAATATGTGGAACATGTTGAAGTCAGTATGAAGTCTCCATCAGACAGAAAAGAATATGCTCCAGTCTGTGGGTGTTTCTCAATGTCGAGGACACTTGCTTGGTAGCACATGTCTTCCGAGTCACTTGCTTCAGAAGCGAGGCAAGAATCCTTCCTAGCCTCGGAAAACGAAGAATTGTGGAACAGGCTAACAGGTGTGCAGGTGTGCGTCATAATGCGAGGCCCCGCCTTAAATGGAGCGCGATTTCCGCCAAAGATTTGGAAATTGGTCCGTGCGCAAAGCTTTGTGGGGATTTTAAGGCCGCGGAGTCTACACATGTGCAGCCTCGAAATTTCCCCGCTACGAAGTATGCCGGCCTTGGTAGAATTCCAAGTATGCTGGACATTGGAACAGTCCTTCGGCGGCACTCAATGACGTAGTATGCTTGAAATAGTGGCTCTGGAGCAGTCTTCCTCGACATTGAGAAACACCCTCTGTGTTTGTGTTTGAGGTGACGACGTCAACAAACACCTGTGTGTGAGCCCAGAGATCAAAGGTTACCATGGTGACGACGTTATCAAACTCCTGTGTGCAGAGATCAGAGGTTACCATGGAGATGTGCAGTGATCAGTGAAAGGAGAGCCTTTCCATTGATGTGAACGAGAAATAAACCTCTTACATTTCTAATTATAGTTAAAACAACGGTACTGCTATCGGTAAAATGTCAACGCGTGAAGCATGTCAAGGACCCTGAGTGTCTGAAGTGTGCTTTTTGTGTACTTTCGGGTCAATAATGTGGCATTTTTGGCATACTTATTAAAGGTGTGCAGCTGGTGCTCTGAGGAAAGATCAGGCTGAATTTACAATGGGCCTTAATGGAGACATGTTGAAAGTTTTTGTCTCTTCATGCCCTCAAGAGGCATTTTGTTAAAAATAAAATCTTAATTTTTTTTAATTCTTCAACGTAGGAGAGGTTTTCCTACGTTGTTCATGAAAAATGATGTCCAAGGAGTGTAGGGTTTGGGAATTATGGCAGGTTTAAAAAAAGAATGAAGGCGAATTTCAAGCTCTGCTGCACTCTAGCTGTGACATCACGCACTCTAAGCCTTAACGAGCTGCGCAATACACACTAACGTTAAAATCTGAAGAAGGCCTCTTTACCAAGCTCCAAACTAAGTTAAATATCTAAAAAAGTGTAAAAGATATCAAAGATCTGAAGAATACATTTTATAGCTGAAGGTCTTGTGACCGTTTTAAGTCTCTAGCTGAAAAGTATGTGGAAGGAGTAGCATTTGGTGCACGGTGTAGGTAAAAGAGGATTTGAAGGTTCCTCCCATTGAGTTAAATGTTAAAAAAAAGGGTTTAAAAAGCTGAATATTTCAAAAAGTATAACATCTTTTTGAAAAAGTTGAAGGTTTCCCATCAAGTGCTGAAAAGGCTGAATATGTTGATATTTGAATGGTTTCTGTAGCTGAAAGTATATGCTGAAGTTATTGGAAGGCAAAAAACGTACGGAAGAACTGAAATAAGAAGATGAAGTTGAAGAATAAAGATTTGAAGAACTATAGTGGAATGCTGTAAACAGCATTCACACTAATTAGCATTACATTTCCTTTTTAATTAACAAGGCACACAAACTTGAAAAATTCCCCAGGAAACTGAATTCCAAGAAACCTATTCTGCAAACTTCTACACTTCCTTTATCAAAAGTAATTTATAAAACAGAAAACCGTCTACAAATGATCAATAACAATTTTTAACTCAATGGAGTACTTCCAGAGCAGAAGGTCAGGGCAAAAGCAAATTTGAACATGGGGGATAGTACCCATGTTGAACACTCTATATCTATATATATATATATATATATATATATATATATATATATACCTTGGTGGCGCAAATGTCTCCCCAATTCTCCACTAACAGAAGAAGCCATTTCTCTGATGAACAAGGACCTCAATGACAAATCTATGCTGTAGCGCGGCACATTAGGAGAAAAATTGTACTTTCTTTTTGACTATTCCTTTTTCAATTATATGCATAGAAATACTTCGCTTCAGTTTTGGACCTGAACGACTCTTTGACTGAGCAACTTCACGCATGGTTCTGGCTTAGAGGCCCCCTGAGAGGTTTAGCAGTAGGCCCATTCAGTAATCCCCCCATGGAGAAAACACACCTGGGTATTTGTGATGACATGTTACACAACAAATGTCCTTTTGAGCAGATACTTGCTAAGCAGCTGCTGTTAACAGATTTACATCTTCTGACTTCTGGCAACAATACCCAACATCTATTAAAACACTCACATGTGTTTTGAATATGATGGATTGGCTGATTATAAAGTTGGTGATACGCCGGTGTCAGCCAGATTAAATACGTTTGTCCAAGTCCTTTTGAAGTAATACATTATTTGTCAGTTTGATTAACAGTGAATTGTGTTCATGGTTTTATTGGCAAAATAAAACAGTTGAAGGGTTCTGCTTGAGGAAATTTGACAGATTCCTTTGAAAGGGAGTCTGACGTGATCCGGGTTTGAGTTATTCTAAAGAGGTCGTCTGGGTTTTGGAGTTAAGCAGGAGTAGCAAAGGAAAAGCAGCGTCCATATTAGTGCAATAAACCTACACCATGCATGTTTGTTCAGATGGCTTTCCTAGTGGTGAAGAGGGAGATCAAATAGGCACATCAATTCTCAATTGTCCATAAATGTTACTGATGTGGGGCTCGCTCGCTGGATCCTAGAATAACTCAAGTCTATGGTTCCAGTGGGCCTTTGGACAAACATAACTGTGATGCCGAACAACAAAGACTAAATGCTCCCTCTGCTCCACTGTTTCACAGAGATGATTCAGACCCTCTTAATGGACACCAGACAGATCCACCATCCAGAGCACAGAAGTACACTCTAGTTTGACATTTGGGAGAAGATCAATCCCCTGATCTAAATCATTAACCTTTTCTTCATCAAAGAAAATATATAATGTAAAGTCTGACTTATATGAATATAATAATATATTTTGGCTAGTCTAGATTTAGTCAACTGTAATAACCAGATGACTGAAGAAGGACATTTGAGACTAGACTCAGAAGACAAAGAAAAATAACTGTGAATACAAATGTGGATGAAAATTACCCTAATGACTTAAAGGTTGACTAACATTGGATTACAAAGCTTTGAGTTGTAGACTAAACTCCTACAACTAGGAGGGATAAAAATGAATAAAATGTTACTCAAACTTATAAGCATTTCTGCCTTAAGAGCAACACTAATACGACCTCCAAAAAAATGACTCTTAGATCTGAGCCTGGCTATCTGTTCCAACGCATGCAGTCTTTAAGCTAAGCTAACGTACTCTAGCCTCATTTAGCATACAAGAGAGTGGAATCAATCTTCTCATCTAGTTCTTGCCAAGCAGGCAGATCATGTCAAATAAGCTTTCTCCATCACGTTTCCCTCTAGAAGGCTGCTACTTGTGTGATCAACGCACTCAAATCCACAGATCCGCTCAACTTGTTTAAAATGCCTGACCACACACGAGAGTCTACATATGGACCAACAGATTCTGAATATGACTTCAGCTCAGATATCTCACTTTGGCCTGTAAGAGAATAACATCATACAGGAGGAAGCCTAAGATCTCCTTCTCCTCGTCTGAGTGAGGCGGACAGGGAAAAGTGGAGTCAACACTGATGGCTCACACATGTGGCTGTGAAAAGGCAGCTCAGGCGGTGAATTCAAACAGCGAGGAGGAGGTCTTCTGGCCGAGGGACACAAGGCATGACTGAGTGTGTAAATATGGACAAGGTGTTGATGTAGTGCTGAGCGTGGACGCACAGTCATGCATACATCCTCCTAAGCAAAGCTCTGTATGAGGTTCCTACATTAGAAACATGTGTGGTGGTGTCTAGCTTTGTTTTCATGCCCGGTCTTCCTGCATGGATTGTGTTTACTTAAAAGAAAAAAAGGACAATAGTCTTTCTCTTTTGCTATTGAAAATCCAGACTTTTGAGCCTACAACAATTCATCAGCATATTTGGCAGGGATTTAGATGGATATTTGCTACATATGCTTAGGTTTGGCGTTTTGGAATTCACCAACAGTGAAAAGAGAGGTTGGAGCAAAGCACAACACACAAGGGGACCAGTATGTACAAATGCACTTTCATTAACTGAAAACACATTGCTCAAAAGGTTGAAGATTCCAAGAAAAAACCCTAAACACCCAGACTGGACTACACCATGGTAGCAACACACCAATGACAAGGTAGCAGGCCCTAAAGCAAACCCTGTTTTGTTGTATATTTGACTCTAAACAGGAACATCATTTACAAAAAGAACATCATAACGTTATGCCAAAGACTTGAAACTAGCGATTTGGGCAACAAACTCATGTTTACAATGTCCACTCAGGTAATATACCAAGTTAAAGTAAGGTGCATTCCTCATAGACCTCTAAACAATCAACCAGACTTCTTTCTGCAACCACCATAGTCGACCCTGCTACATATCAGCGATTTCAATTTCAAATAACTTTTCAAACAGCTAAGGTTGCAGCATGGTCAGAGCCCCCACCCACCGTTTCCTGCACCTATGCCTTACTGTCAGAACAAGTGTCCATTAAGGCAGAAAATGAGATCTAGAGAGCATCTTTCAATGGGATCAGGCGTGATGCTAAACCGGACCAGGTGCATAAAGTGGATGGACCAACAGTATCTAAGCCCTGTTCTTCAAATTCAACTTCAAATGAATCTCAACCACACAGCTCTGTTGCTGCATGTTGAACGTTACACTGTTGTAGTCAACAAACACAAAATCAGTGCAGACACACACACACACACCCACACAGACTCACATGGTGAAAATAACATCTTTGTCGCTGTCGTTATAGAGTACCAATCAAATCAGTACATTTTGAGATATGATTGAAGCTCTTTCTAGATCTCTATGGCGAGGCTAAAAGAAACACACAGAACACCCTTAGTCATTTTAATATATTTGTATATATTCATATATTACACATTTAATACAGGCACAATGAGCAATCATAAAGTTGAGACAGAAAGTGGCTGAGATATTGGTAAAAATGTACAATTTATGAGAATCATTTACACAATAATGCTCTCTTTAAACTCTGTCCAATACAACATATAAAGAAAGAAAGGATGTGAAAGTGAGGAAAAAAGGAGCCTCTTTACTTTGTTTTGTACTTTTCGTTAGGAGAGCAAGAACCAGCTTGCTAATACTGAACATGAAATCTGTTGACTTGTTGTTTGTATGCATTTGGCTGTTCTGATAAAAACCACAGGTATACTTTATAAAGGGAAACGCAGAGCTACATGCTGATGTCTCACTGTACAAATGTCTGGTGCTACGATGGTGTGAACTCATTCGTTTGGAACACCTGGTTAAAGTTCAGAGTGACACAACACTTCAGCATAACAGACTTAAATGGATGTTTCCATCAGCCACTTAAGGATTATTGTTTGCCTCTAGAATATGAATAAAGGCTTGAATCGTGTTCCAGAGTTGTACAAAGCTGGTAATGATATGAAGAATGGAATCAAATAAATGATCATTTGACAAAGGATGAATCAAGTATGGATATGAGCTTAAATGACCTGCCATATTGAGCCTTTTCTATGGCTGACGGTTAAAAAAAAGCCTGATGTGAAAAGTTATTTTCTAAAATCCTATCCAAGAGGTCAGTTGGCCAAATGAGGCACAGTGTTAGAAACCCCTGCCCTAAAAAGTGTCATCAATTTTGAATCACAGCTTCCACGTAACCGACTACATCTCCACACATACCAGCATTTGAACCAATTAAAGGATCATTACATGGTTTGGACAATGAAATACATAAAAGTACTCCACCAAGAAGTACAGCAGCCTCTACAGCAACCTTCATTAGTAAAAGACAGAAATGAAGCACCGAGAGTCAAACATGGTCATTTTCATCCATCCATCCATTTTCTATACCCGCTTGTGCTGTTTATAGTTAAAAGAGGCTTCTCCCAGCATGCACTGGGTGAAAGGCAGGCCAGTAATGTATCACAGGTCAATAGCAGTACTGTGTCACAATATCTAACCACAGTCAACAACACTCAGCGTCAACACGTTGTGATTAAGGCATTTGCATCATTACTTTGGCCTTATTGTGCTTCTACTCACTTACATTGTGAGAGAGGGATAAAAGTCAACAGACGAGTGTTGAATAGAAAACATACAAGCTATAAAACAGTTTGATGATTCAATTCAATCAAATAAGGCCAATGTGACTCATTCATTGCTACAGTTGTAAAAAGAGGAGATTTTCCCTTCAACATCCAAATAGTAGAAGTAAAAAAAGAAACTGGCACATTGTTGGTGCTATTCTCATTGACTGTGTTGTAGTATACAAACAAGATGAGAGAAAAGTTAGATTCAGGCACATTTCTCCATTAATAGGGCACCAAAGTTTGATAAAAAAAACACCAGTTTAAAAAAAGGCTGCAGGTTATTTAGGGTAATCTCTCTTGATTTCGTTTCTTTTAAAGCAACTGACATTTGACACAATGTTTTACAGTCAAAAAGTATAAAAATGAAGGGCTTAAGAATTGTAAAAATATAAGCCATGACTGAAAGGGGAAACATATAGAATTTTAAAAAGATCCCACTGATCACAGACCCCACTAGGGGCGATTCAAACCTACCCACATGTGGGTCAATCATTGACGCACGTTTTTTGCCTTTTGATCCACAGAATAAGAGGAGGCACTGAGGTCAGATTTTCTGCATTTGTTAAAAAGCACTTGTTATTTGAAGAAATCAAGCTTGTGCCATAGTGTGAGTGTGTGTTGAAGAGAGATTATACCTTCATTGCTTCATTGCACGTGATGAGAAAAAGACAAATCATGGAAAGAGAAAGACTCAGTAAACAGAACTGATTTGAGCGTTGAGTCAGAGCTGGTCGAGCAGAATAATCAGAGTTAATATTTACAGTTCACAGAAAAGAGGAAAGAGCAGATTCTTTTCTTCCACGCAGACATGGTTTTGTTTTATATTCCCTATAGACTCTTGAGAAATGACTATAAGAGGAAGAAGAGCATGTTAAAGATTGTTAGTGCACTTTTTTTTTTCTGATTTCAAATACAATATAGATTTATATCTAATTCATAAATTGTTTCTGACTATACAAAAGTGAGTTGATCAGAAGCATTATTAGACTTCATATCTACACATTTCCTGAAAGCTCGTCTTCTTTTATTCTTTTTTTTTTAAACAGTGTTCAATACTCAGTGCTGTTTTATTGTAGTGAGATTCTCGCCTCCCGGGCAAAAGATGGATCCAGAGGTTCAGGAAGCCGTTTGTGTCTGACAACATTTGATTTCTTGAGTGTTGGGTCCCCTCAGCAATCGGCCATATAACGTCCTGCAGAACAGAACAAAGGTTTGAGTTGCTGGAGCATTACATGAATATCAGGGAGGTAAGGATGATCCAGCACCACATACCTGTAGCAAACCTCTTCTTGTTGAGAGACAGTCTGTACCCCGCCCCCACCAGCTCCATGTCCGCCCCTGACAGGGTGCTCCCCTCACTCATAAACTGCACTGCCAGGGTGGAGAAGCTCGAGGGTCCGTCTGACAGTTCAAACTTGGCCCTCAGGGACCCGGCACCTGGGGGCAGACACAAATACAAAATGGACAATGACGTATCTCCAACGAGGCGTTTTTGGGGAGGTATTTTATGTGTTAGAGTTTTACTCGCTACAGGGTGTACTTTGAGGGTTTGACTCTGCACACCGTTTACATGCATAAAAACCTTCATAACACACAAGGGGACGGGTAATAACCGGAAAAGCATGACACCTCTCCTTTAAACTCCAAACAGCAAGGAAAGTGCAGATATATTCACTTCAAGCAAGGCAGACCATTGTAAGTGCTGGTGAATCAGTTACAAGGCCTACATTACATTTTTAAGTGCTTTTTTTGTATTTTTGATCCCCAGCTCCTGCTGTCAAAATCCCCAAATTGCTCCCATGGCCATTGGTTTGTGAACGTGTGATCATGTTAGATTCATGAGCAGGTTGCACAAAAAAACCTATCAATAAATGTATTGTAGGGAGGCTGTGGCTCAGTGGATAGTGTGCTGGACTTCGAAACAGGGGATAACAAGTTCGAGTCCCACTGCAGTCAGCATGTCGTTGTGTACTTGGGCAAGACACACCTCAAATTGCTCCTGTGGGGATTGTCCACAGTACTGAATGTATGTAAGTCGCTTTGGATAAAAGCGTCTAACAAATGACATGTAATGTAATGTACAGTATTATGTCAACACATTTCACATAACTGTATTAGGTTAGTTGAAACATATAATATTAAAACTTAATGTTATTGCTTTCAACTAACTGTATACAGTTATGTGAAATCTGTTGACATAATATATTTAATTAAAGTCAACGTTTCTGTTTTTTCAGAGCAGGCTGCCTTTGTATGAATGTGTGTGAAAGCTGAATTGAATGTAAAAGCGCTTTGAGGGGTCTCAAAGACTGAAACCGTGCTTTGTAAATACAGTTCATTGTCTGTTCATTTGCAAACAAAGAAGAAAAGCAGGATTTACCTTCATTTTCAGACTTTTCCGAGATGTCACTCAGCTTCCACAGACACTTATTCTGCTCTGCATTCCTAAAATAAGAAACAAGAAATGAAATATTAGCTGCTTCTGTTCAGCGCCTCACACTTTGTGTTCTCCCACAGCGTTTACCAGATGGAGTTGGGCAGGGAGTGCATGTTGGTGACCCCCCCGTCCACAGGCACTAGGATCTGGACGTTGGACAGGGGTCCGGGGTGGGCCATGGACTCGGGGTTGTAGCGGTAGTCCACCCGCAGGTCGGATGTGCTCGGCGTGCACTTCCAGTACACGGCCAGGTTGAGCGGAGTGGAATGGATCCCGTCTGACTGCACCTGAACGCAGCAGTAGAGTGGACATTTAGAACATTAGATAAGAATAAAGCTGATTCAAATTTGAGCAATTAGAGTAATGAAATGAGACTATGTTTAAAATCCAAAACTGAATTAAAAAGTATTATTTTTGCAAGCTGGATTTAACATTTTGAAGATGATTGTGTTTAGATTTGAGTGCTGCTTGAAATCTGGGCTACAACAATTTCAATAGCAATATTGTATGTGTTGTATATATTTTGTTTTTGTGTCCGTTATGAAAACTTGTATACTTATCCCATTTACTCTGTTTTCTTATTTTCAAAATGTTCTATGTATGTATGTATCACCTACTTTCATTTTGTATTTAGTTGTGTTCTTTCATGCTGGGGTGGGGGTGGGGGTATAATGAATCTGCTTCAGTCTAGTGGAGATGTGCACTGTTGCATCTACTGTATGTATTTGACTGCTCAATGACATTCTGTATGATATTTCTTTATAATGAAAACTTTCAAAAAATGAAAGTGTTAAAAAACTATTATTTGAATATTGCAGATGTGACACAAACAGATTTAGTTGTTTTATGTTTTTGAAGTACAGAATACAAGCTAAAAAAAGTATACACCATGTGATCTCAAGTCTTAGGTAGGAAAAAGAAATCTGGTTACACCGTTGAACATAATTGATATCAACATGGGTTTTTGAGTATTTTTATCAAGATTTATTCAACGTTTTTCTGTATAGTGCTGACAAGTTGGATTTTATAGGTAGATTTCACAATAACTTTTTTATGCACAGGGACATGCAATATAAACTAATGTCATCATGTAAATAAGCTGGTTTGAAGCTGTAAACAAGACTTTTAGGTTTGTTTAAAACATGATGTCATCCAGTGTGGGCATTCGCGTGTGAGGCTCCACCAGTGTAGGACCACAGTAGGCTTATAGTATATAGCTGAGGTCTGAACCAGACTATAACATGATGTTAGAGCAGTACATTACATTACAAAGTTAGGGACCACACATTAATTACATTCCTAACTGGCCCAGGAAGATTGTGTGGCAGGAGCAGAGAAAAAGGTTCAAACTAATATTATGAGAAAATGTAATGTTAATGGCTGGAGGATCCTTTAGACCTCTGACACACAGCAGTAGGAAAATACTCTGATACCATTGTTATTACCTTTTATTATTTAAAATATCAAAGACACTCTGCACTGGCTGTACCTCACCAGGATCATTTCTTTAGCTTTTTTCTTGTGAAACACTTCAGGAAACACATTTTAATTTTAAATATAGTTATTTTAATCCGGTTTATGTTATGGTCTGGCCTTTGGCGGACTCACCTGGTATTTTAGGATGTCCACGTTGTAATAGGAAGCTGTGGGATTCTGATCTGAGGCTTTTCTGAGGTAGGACGTCAGCGCTTGCATGTTGAACCAGAAGTCCTTGGAATTTGAGTCACTTTGGGAAGGATCACTAGATAAAAAGACAATACAATCAGAAAGATATGTGCACACACTCAGAATAATCAGAGGCTCAATTATTCATCGCTCTTTTGGCTTTGTGTGCTAAGCTCCAATAGCTTGGAAAAAATGACCCTGTTGTATCTAACCAGCTACTAAATCATGAATTCCATTTCATTCCAACCATGCACTGCACTAGAAAACATGTACTTTATCTAAACTTTTGAAGAACCGTTGTGAACATGTCACATTCAATTAGTTTAAAAAAGTTGTAGTTTTAAAATAGAAACAAAAGAAATAGTGGAATTTTGAATCTTGCACTGCATGTGAAGTAAAATACACGTCTGACAGACAAAAGAGGTGAGACGTAGATATGTTGGATTAAGCAGCTGTTATATGAAGTTTGCTATTTCAGCGTGTGAAGTATTTCAGAAGAGACGTGGGCTGATGAGAGGCCGGCTGTTAAAGCCTGCTGGAAAATACTTCCCTGACAGCCTAATGATAGGTTTATGTCAGATTACTAATTGAATTTCCTCTTACTGACGCAGACTACACTTCCTCTGCTCTCGCGTCCAAATCCCTCTTTCACTTAACCACCACTCTGGTTCATTTTTTCGTTCTTCAGACTTCTTTAAACATGTTTGACACACTCCTGTGGACAGCTCACCTGTACAGCAGCTGTTGGTTGGGGAGGATCTGCTCCAGCCTGCTGGTGTTCTTCAGTTTGAAGGTGAGCACGGCGGGGGAGGGGTTGGAGGTGAACACCTTGATGATGCCCATGGGGAACGACAAGGTCATGTCTCCTGTGATCTTCACAATGCACCTGTGGAACGCAGACAAGTGAACGTGAATTATGAATGTCAGAAAATAGTTTTCTCAGAGCCCCTCTTTTGTATCAATGACCCCATCAGACCTGTTTTTCCATCAGATTTCCATTTGTTTTGAACCAGAATAACATCAGGAGCTTGTAAAGGCGCTTTTCTTTTCTGTGGAACGGCCTTCTGAAATGCTTTTCTGCATCTATAAAAACTGTATGTTGATTTAAAGCCAAGCTCAGGCCTTTGAGGAGCATATATGGATGTGTATGGACTGTGTGTATAACTGTATATGGTATTTATTTTTATTGTTTGATGTTCTTTTGGCTCTTTTTTTTCCTTTTCAAATGTCCCCCGGAATAAGGAGTAAATATATAAATAGTATCTATTTTTGTTATATTTTTTCTATACCGCTGTGTTGCATATGCTAGATGTTTTTCTTTCTTTTCTTTTGAATACATAGCACATTGTAATTACATGAGGCTCTATAAATAAAGCTACATTTAGTCATCAGTCCAAAACCCATATACACTATTTTATTTAAAAAGCAATGAGAGATTAGTATAAAATGAACACATTTAAGAAGCTGGAATGAGAGCCTGTTTGGATTTTATTCTTAGAAAATCCATTATGAACACTAGAGTTAATCACTCCTATTACTGAGAACAAAGCTTACAGTAATAGGACATATTTGTTGTGATTATATATTGGCTAACACATCTCCATTTCCACCTTTCTTTACGCACATCTGCATGCTTCTACAGTAACATAAATCCAGCTTCTCCTCTCAGTTGAGATGTGAGTCTGCGGTGGTAACTGTCCACAGCGTGTCTGAACCTCGCACCGTGTCTCTGCTGCATTGCTTATGAAACGTTCCATTTACTAAGCCCTGCACAAATAAGCCTTTTGCACAGCAGCAATTTAACAGCAGTTAACCAATAAACGGCTGTATGTTTTCTCTGCCCCGGACTATAATCTGCCCCATGTAGGTTATCCACTCTGAAAGAATGGTGTCAGACTCACGCAAAAAAAATCCACACATGCCGAGCGAGAGGGAGGTGCACACACACAACCAAAGGCTCTGAGTGCAGTGCACATCATGCAGAATGACAGCGTTTAACTCATAACGTCATTCGTGGTGAAGTTTAAGTTCAAATATGGACAAAAATTGCGTATGCGTGCAGGTCCATGTTTGGGCCTTTGAGCAGCAGGAGGTCATGTGAGACTCACTTAGTGGGATCAGCGCCTTTGAAGTAAGCATTAACCGATTCTGTGAAGGCCACGGCAATGGGCAAAGCATCTTGGGACGCCAGGGTCACAGGGCTGGGGCCGCGAGACGTTCCTGAGAAAGAGAAAGGCGCAGAGTGAGAGGCCTGATCGGACTTTTACACCAGAGCGCACATCAGAAGGCTTGACCATGCAAAGATGCATTATATAATAGAGAAGTATTACTGCAATTCAGTCATTCATACATTTCAAATCAGTACATTCTGTTCATTTTCATAATGAAGAAAACCTTTTGAGTAGATCATGCTCCAGATTCTATACTTCAAATTAATGATATTAGTTATACATACAGTAGATCGCTTCAGACAGCATATTCAAAGTTAAGTCAACAAAATATTTACCAGTCAAATCATTTCATTACGTCGTTATTTTAACAACAACATTTGTATAATGTTAGGAGTTGATGCAGTCGGAGTAGGGCAAATGTGAGAAATGATCTGAATATGTGAGAGCACACAAGACAAAGAAATGCATCACTGCAAAGCAACACATCCAGCAGTCCATCCAGTCAAACAGACTGGGGTTAGTTCTAGTTAAATACAGAGGAGGGTCCTCTTGCAGGATCTCAACCATACCTGCTGGTGTTTCACACCGCTTCTCAAAGGTAGGCAGCTTGGCTATGAACGAATCATCCTCTTTACGCCAAATTAAAGCGATACAAAAAAGAAAGAATGAGATCAAAGAAAAACCCAGAGAGCACAAACATGATAATGCTACGCAGTGTGATGTGTGAGAGTGACAGGTGAGATGTACAGAGCAGAGAGCATGGCCGTAAGCACCATGGAAAGGAGTGTCTCTGAATGGAGTTTGGAAAGGCGGACTCACTTTGGCTTAGAGGAAAGAAAGGAGAGACGAAGAGCAGCTCTTGCTCTGGGGAGGAGAGGGGGGGGGCAGAGGGGGGCTCAGCTCCTGTGAGGAGAGGAGTCAAGGGAGGAAGGAGGAGAAGCTAATCGTATGCAGGGACAAAAGGTGGGTGGAAACTTGGTGAAGAGTTGAAAAAGGAGATTCTCTGTGTCCAGAGGGGGTCTAGAGGGGGCTTACCAACAGAGGGGGTGTTGCCGGCACTGAGTGAGGCATTCGAGGACAAAGAGGAGGAGCTCTCCGCCCGGGCAAGGGGCGCAGCGGGAGGGGGGCTGGCATTGGAGGTCTTGGGTGGGCTGAACGGCCGTACCTGAGTGAAGGGAGTCATAAATAGGATGTTATTACAATGTCAGAATGTTATTTTTATAGCAATCAGTGTTGTGTTACTGTAGTGACTCACAATCTCATTGATTCCTGTGAGTTTCCCTGTGGGGAGTTTGGGCCTGGAAGAGGGTCGGGGTGGGGGCACCAGGGCTCCAGCTGTGAGGGGGGGTGGTTGGTCGATTTGGTAAAGGCACTACACACAGAAGCACATGGAGGTTTTACTGGTTGGTGGCAGAAAACAGCATGTATGCACTGAAATGAATTCAAGGAGATGCAAAAACATCATGCATGAAGAATAAAAAACATAATTGCAAAACATGAAAATCATTACCTCACAAGAAAAACACATTCCCAAATGAATTTCACAAAAAGAAACTCAAATACAAACATGTTGCAAACCAGGCAGGGAGTTAGACAAGCATTTTCCTTGAAACTAAATGAAAACACTGCAAAAAATACAAACTTCAACTCCACAATAAAACACATGAGAACATAAAGAAACGGAACAAAAATAGAAATAAAACTCCAAACTTCAGGCACATCACAACCTTAGCATCAGTTATAATGTTACCATTCAATATTTTGCCTGTTTGAGCTGCTGCCATCGCCCTCTCTGTAATCCCAGAGAAGACGTCAGTAAAGCGGGGGTCTTCTCTGCTGCCGGACGTTTTGCAGTATGCGTCGGCAGAGTCGTCAGAGAGGCAGCGGGTGGACCGGGGGGGGCCGGTGTGGGGCCTCTGGAGCTCCTTCACACTGAACCCCTGACGGCGCGCTGGAGCTAAGTTATCACTGAAGGCGATCCACTGGCTCTGGGACCAGCTGACGGAGGAGAAGGCGTCGCCGCTCTTTGGGGGGCTGGCAGCTGAGGGGCTTCTGATGGGGTCGATGGGCTCCGTGGGCAGGGTGATGGGGGCGCTCTGGGCCCTCGCTGGCACGGGCTTGAGGGCTTGGAAAGGGTTTTCTGGGGAGTCCCAGGGAGAGGAAGTGGACGAGGAGAAAGAGGACACTTCTTTGGATTGCTGGCTCTCTGCCAGAGGGGGGGGAGCGCTCCCGTTGTGTCACCGCCTCAGCTGGGGGGGGGCGCGTGAGTGATAGAGCGATAAACATGATAAAGCAAAGTGTAGACAGGTAACAATCAGACATGTAGTTACATGTTTAACAACATTTTTCACATTAGTTAACAATACGAGATGATGCTTGAGTGCCCTTTTCATTTGGGATTGGTTTGCTTCTGTGTTGATGCAGTTCAATGTTGTTGACCAATAAAAATAGGTAGTTCTGCAGGTCTTTTTTTTTGTATGCAATTGGAGATGATTTGGCTGGAGTCGTCTCAATGTTGCTTGTAACAACATATTGTATTACTGATTGCCAAACCTTATACAACTCACATATTTGAGTAGTATAGTGAGTTATTTAAAGCATTTGGAGAACTTTCCTATGCTTCTGTCCAGTATTTCCCCTTTTTTATTGCTATTTTTTAACATCCCAGGGTGAACGAAATATTAAGCACCTCTCTGGTACTGAATTAAAGTAGTCTTTATGTCTTTTCTAGGTGTTTAAAACATATTGTTTATCCACTTTAATCGTCTCACACGCAGTAGGGGTTACTTTAACAGAAATAAACCGATATACACATTATTGAATCTTTAGTAAGTGGCTGTTACTTCACTGTCTACAATACTACATTTTGTTTTAACTCGAAAAGGGAATCATAGATCTTGTGTACCTATGTTAGCACACTGCAAGTTTAAAGCACAGGCACAACTCTGAGTATCCTTAGTTTTGAGGAAATATGACGCATATTTGAATTGAAAATGTATCCTCTTATCAGGAATAAATGAGCAAAGCGATGAACCTGATTTCTGACCCACATGAGGACACACATCCTGATTATTAGAGTGTCATACCTGTCCACATGCATTTCAACACAAATCTGACATAGATACCATGCAGAGCGGTAGTTGATACATGTGTGACGGTCTGATAAACGGGGCACACACTCTTTACCTGATGCCTCTGGCAGAAAGACCTCCGACTCATTCATCAGAAAAGATGGAGATGGAGGGATTGAAAGGAAGATAGAGGCAAGGTCTAACAAGAAAAGTTCAAATGAATAAATAAAACAAACAAGGAACAAACATATTTTTTAAACTCAGACAAAAATGTTGGAAGAAAAGCAAAGGAATAAAACAATATGTAAAACAAATGAAAATGTACAGAACAAAGCAATAAATATATGAAAACAAATCGTGCACATGCTGCTTGACTCAGTGAGCACAGACGCATGTATGGTGTCATGTGTGCTAATACTGCTGCACTGTCCACAGAGAGATTTAACAGGCTGTGAGCAGGGCCTTAATTCCCATCACAGTATCTTAATCAGGGCACTCTGCGATGCTCTTTTGACTTTTAAGCCGAGACCTTCGACAGTAACGAGACAATGTTTGACAACATACGTGCCAGGGGGCTTTATAGCCGACCCCCTGACCTCCACTAGGTGCCAATTAACTGTGGATTACGCTTAGCCTAGGCAATGGGTCAGCGCTAATGTCACTCTGTTTAAACACTGGTGTCATGCATGGAAAGCCATGAGAATCACTCTATCAACACTTAAAAGTCCAACAAACACTTAGAGAGCAGTATGACTGTAGAGACTTCAGGGAGATTTATATGAAACAGGAGGGGCACAAGATTTGAAAAGGATTGTAAAAGTAAAAACTGTGATAGCAGCGGTTTTAATTCTCTAAGGCTGAACATGCTGTTGACCTCAGGGGTTAGTTCCTCTAACTGGGACTGCCCTGAGAGGAAAGTCATCGACTGAGTTCCTAAGAAGAACAAGAGGAAACGGGAGACTACAGAAACAGCCAAAAGGACAGGATCACTGGCTCAAATGTAAAACCAGTAAACCAGTAAAAACCAGAATGCTTGAAGCATACTTAAAGTTATCATTTTAGAGACTTTTTTGAAGCTGTCAGTTTGAGAGTAGAAAACATCATTTCTGACAGTTCAAAAACATCAAATTAAGCAATTCATCTTATTTGTACCATATGAGGGGAAATATCCCCCAAGCTCACATGAACAGAAAAAACAAACACTTTTTCTCGGGATATGTTGGTTTGGGCTAAGTTTATGGATTTTACAAAACATAAAGAAGGTTGCTACTTAAAGTTATCAATCTTGAGATTTGTATAAAATCAAACCCACGTTGATATGCTCTGATTTGTATCTGATATAGCCATTCAATGTACTTACCTTCTGTAATTACAGTATATTATAATACATCATCAGGAAATGAAGAGCGCATGTAATCCAGCGAGATCTTATTTGATTGATATGAGCCTCACTGTTTAGGGTTTACTGTCCTGCATCGTGTCAGGACATGGCATATCATTGTTGGAACAAGAAGAAGAAGCTACAAGGACATTTTGGAAGAAGGGCTGCACACATTCAACTTCTCATCAAGAGAACTATTTCCTATCACCGTGTTCAAAAACATTTTACACTGTGCACAGTATGAAGTCAGGTTGCTGTTGCTATTATGATTGATTCTTCATTCAAACAATGCGAGTTAGTTTAGCTACACTTTGGGGTGTGGCCAAACGAACCGGGACGGACATGTCAAGAAGTACAAATGAACAAGGAATTGCAGTAACCTCTTATTGGTGCTACACATGTTTTGAGGGATCCTGTTGCATAAATAAGACAGAGGTAAACTCTAATGTGCACAGCAGTGAAGACAGAAGGAGGCTTGAGGGATTACCTGTTGATGAAGACACAGACGAAGAGGAGCCTGGTGCAAGGGTCGGGCCGAACGGGTCCAGAGACAGAAGGTCGTTGTTGGTGAGTCTGCAGGGGGAGAGGGGCAAGTTCAAATGAGAAACATTTACAGCAGAAAGCGGCACAATTTCCTTCCATACGAAACAAGATAGTGTTAACATGTTAAAAATGGTGGCAGTCACGGACACATTCATACTTACTCGTATGGTGTTGGCACTCTGGGTTTTGCCAGCTCATCACCTGCAGGAAGAGAAAAACAAACGGAAAATTCAGACCCACAGGGCACAGCCCATTACTAAGATCAAAATAAAACCCCAACATAAGAGGGTTTCAAAGGTGACAGTTGCCATAAGTCATGTTTAAAGTTATTCACACCTTAAACCAGAAATATAAACTGAGCTTCTGACAGCTGTGAAAAGTCATAGAAGTATATTTGCAGTAAGATTTCGGTTGGTTAGAATATTTTTCTTATTTCTGCCTTACACAGTGAACATCTTACGCAAATACTGCAGAGGGTTCAAATGTGCTTTTGATTTGATGGTAACACTTTACAACAGGGGATGTAGCACCTCAAATAAAATCAGGCATTACTTTGTTACTTTGCGCCCCTTTTCTAAAGTGTTACAGAGCATTGCAAAGATCCATACGAGCAACCTGAAGCAGCACTGAAGCACCAGAGGAGGCAATGAGAGGACCCACATATAAAACCATTTCAATATTACAAATACAAGTTTGAAGTGAGAGTGCAGAGTCAGTGGTGTTAGTGTGTGTCAGCTGAGAGAAGTGCTGTGGCAGAGGGGGGGGGGCTTACTACTGTAGAGAAAACATACTCACCCGGACCCTGAGCCTTAGAGCTTAATGCAGACACTCCTGTGTTCCCTAAGCGTGTGTAGAGTATACATCTATCAATGCAATATACTGTCTAGGTTGAGCATTATCAGTGTTTCAGCTGCAGAATGGGATTTCTTTACCATTTAGTTACATACAAACATGACTTTTTTAGTTACTATTCAAACTTTCTGAAACTTACATTAAAACCAAATGGAACATGATGCATACAAAAAAAACTAAAAACAAAACAAACATCTTTATAAACGTCCAAACAGTTTTATAATGCCTCAACACCTTATTATGTTACTTATTGCACTTTTTTTTTTTTAATTGATGCTACTCATTTTTAGCCATGGTTGTCTATTACTAATGTGTGCTTTCTTCTCTATATTTAAAATGTTAGCTTACGCTCCATTTTTGCATGCCTTTCTTTACCTGCTCAGCCACTTTTGATGTAATACCGTGAATCCCCCCCGTTGTGGGACTAAAGGAATTCTGATCGTGACAGATGCTCTAGGTATATACTGTATATTTGAAGGACTTCTCAAGCAGTAAATCAAACAAACAAACGTTGCTTAATGTAGATACTCCTGTGTTCCCTTAGCGCAGTGTACTCTAAAGGCTAAGGCTTAGCGTAGGTAGAGTAATATACTGTGTAAGTTGATATTTGATCAGTGATTCAACTGCAGAATTGGAATTGTATTATCATTTACTGACATATAAACTTGGTTTGTGTTAGCAACTTTTGAAAAAACAACAACTTTCCTAGCATAAAGAAAGAACTTTTATAGTAAATATGCAAGCTTTCTGAATCTTACATTAAGCCCCAATGGAACATGATACATGCTATATAGTGTAGGTTCATATATTTGAAGGATTTCTCAAGCATTTGCGGAGTAAATAAAACAGAGCAAACAAACTCAGCCTAAGGTAGATACTCCTGTCTATCAATATGCAAAAAACATGCGATATACTGTGTAAGTTGATCTATATCAGTGTTTCACCTGCAGAATGTAATTATGTTTACCGTTTAGTTACATACAAACATGGTTCTTGTTAGCAACTTTAAAGAAAACAACAATTTGACTAGAATTAAACACCTTTTCAGTTAATCTTCAAGCTTTGAAACCAACATTAAGAACCCATGGAACATTATTCATGGTGTGTATGTACACACACACAGATAGATATACTGTATATTTAAAGGATTTCTCAAGCATTTGTGGAATTAATCAAACACAGCAAACAAACACACTTTCTCCAAGCCGTGTCAGTTTGCAGAGTGGAAAACATCATTTCTGACATTTCAAAACATAAACATCCAATTAAGCAATTAATCTTATTCATACCATGGTGGAGGGAAATATCCCTCAAGCTCACATTAACAGAAAAGAACACTTATTGACTTTTTTCTCGGGAATATGTTGGTTTTGGCTAAGTTTCTGGGTTTTCCTTTTTAAAAAACAACCTCTTTAAAAACGTCTTGTGCCAAGAAAAATGTAGTTGAGACGCTGTACAGTCGACCCCCTTCAGTCATCCAGCACACACAGATACAGAGAGGTCAGACAGAGAAAATACTCACTGGACTGGTTCCTCCGCATCTGTCCCTGAAAACACAAACAGACATTAATTAAGAAAAGACGCTGCGACACGCCATGACTTTCCAACTTTGACTTGCTCGGTTTGTTGGAAAGAAATCATAAAAAAAGAGAAATCTAAGAGAAATGGTCAAGCTGCATAGAAGAGACCTCAAACAGGCCTAGATGTTCTTTACAAAGTGATACAAAGTCTTTTAATGTCACTTTTTCTCACCTTTTTTACAACCTGTGCAACCTTTGGAAGCTCACATTTCTAAAGTCCATGTCAAACTATTTGAAACCTAAAGCCCTTAAGCCTTAATATATAAAGATGTCAAATATATAAAACAGTGTAAATAGTGGGAAAAAAGCTTTAAAAGGGTTGGAAACTGTATTATGAATTATTCCCAGGGGCAAAGGGAATTTTCCACTTCAGAGTTAAAGACAGTAAATCTCAGGGCTGCTCTCGCCTCACACATACCAGACGTTAAACCTAGGGTGAAATATTCAGCAGCGCAAAACTTTGCATTTAAGCCCATCTGACGATCAGTGAGGGAAAACAGAGAGCGTGCCCCCAACACTTCACCAATTTCCGTTACACAGCGGACATAAATCTGCCGTGTCATGCTGCGTAACACAAGATACGCGAGATTGGCTGTTGAGGGTCACCAACCCAATGGAAAGTTTGAGCATCAATTTCAATAAAGACTTTATTTGCACAATGAGAAAGGTGGTGGTTGTGTGTGAGTGTGGTGGGGGGTCTGTCAAGGGAGGAGGGGAGAAAAAGAAACAAAATGGGTTTAAGGAACATAGCAAAAGCATTTAACCACCGTAGAGCTGTGAGGCCAGGGTTTAGTCCCACAGGCGCTAAGCGGCAAATGGGTTCAATTACGGCTATTGCTGGCCACACACACACGACTTCCACTGCTATTTCAATAAAGGGAACACCGCAGAGGGAGAACCAAACAGGAGGAGAAATGAAAAAGACAGAAAAATGAGCAGAAGAAAAAAAGAAAAGAAAATGTCTCAATAATTCACACCAGATGATGCAACGTTCGTCATCGCCTTGGATGGGTTTTAACTTTATTCCAGAACTTTGGGTAAATATAAAAAAAAAGGAAAAGGGTGCTAAACAAAAATGTGAAAAGACAGAGAGTAGGAAAAATATCATTTAAAAAAGGTCTTTTAAATGCAAATCAGAGTCAACACACAAAAACAGTGGTTTGTGGGTTTTTGTACTTTAAGGATGAGAAAGTTTGTGGGTTTGCATCTCGACAAAAACCAAACTGGAACGGACAAAATCAAAAGGTTTAAAAAAACAAAACATTTTTCCTACTAAATGTTGTTCTATTAAAAAGAAAAACATCCTCTAGAAAATTGTATTTTATCTTTATCATTAGTTCCTTTGCTAGAAAACAGACAAGAGAAAGGGAAGATTTGAAAAAAGAAGTCCCAAAACTAACTCCATAAAGTATTCATAAAGAACCACAACAGAGTCCTGTCTAGCAAGTGGTCTCCAATACAAGCCAACAGAGTGAAAGCAAACAAAGAAAGGAGGGAAAAAGAGTGAGGTAGATCACAAGCAGGGAGGAGGAACAGTGGTCGGAGCAGAAAGGGGGGGGGGGGGGGGAGATGCCGTGACATTTGTTTAATGTGCAGCCGGGAGAGCGGCGGGTGAAACCCACTAGACCCCGTTCTCCACACCGAGCGGGCCCTTTCAGACACTCCACAACAACAACATCAACAACAACAGCAGCAGCTCAGTGAATGTTTGCACACAAGCAGTAGTGGCTTTAAACTTTAATGGCAGCGGCTATTTTCATAGAGCGGGAGATAGAGTGATGGTGAGAGACAGAGCTCAATGAAGGACTCCATGAGTGAGGTCACGGATCAGACTGTGTGTGTGTGTGTGTGTGTGTGTGTGTGTGTGTGTGTGTGTGTGTGTGTGGCCTGCCCTCTACCGCAAATCATTCCTACAAGGACAGCAAGTGTGAGTCTGCACTGAAGGCCAACAAACTCAGATACTTAACTCACAAATGATTATTTCTTGATATTTTTACTTTAAAAGAGAGAAAAATACCCCAAAAGTAGTTCGACAACTAAATTCTAAGTATAAGAAACCATGACATTTGTCCAAACGGGAACATCACTGAAAAAGTAGACAATCTGGAGTGTGAAATAAATAAAAATAAAAATACAAATGCCTTTTTAATAAAAATTAAATAAGCTCCAAGAAAAGTGAGTAACGGCATCTGTAAGTGGGATAATAGGGTTAAACGGCATCCACTCTAACAGAGGTTTCATATTCTCCTGTTGCCCTCTAGTGTTGCAGCAGCAGAGCAGCAGAGCAACAGGTTTGTGTTTAGGGAGTGTTAGTATTTATAGTGTATTTGATAGTGTTTTTGGTGTGTTTAAAGCCGTACCGAGGTCGAAGGAGACAGGCTGATGTTTCCGATGGAGGCTTTAAGCTCGTCGATGGTGGCTCTGTTCTGGTGCGTGCCGTTGTTTGGCAGAACGGGCTTAATTTCTACGTGGAACTTCCTGGGTTCATCTTCGTCCTCCGAGTCGCTGGACGAATAAAAGGAATTCTCTTTGGCATGTGAGCAAAACAGTTAAGGAGAAAACAGACACATTGTAAAAAGAGAGAACAATAGAAAGATCATCTTCTTATTGAATTGGCCTGGCTTCAGGAGGCAGGTTGTGAACAGAGAAACACACGGTGACAGATCCTCCATGATGATGATGAGCTGGATGGAGCCTCAGAGTGTAAACAGTTTCAATACAAGCATAAAGGATATCGTTCTCATTTCCTTCCGGTCTGATGCAGAAGCCCTCTGCATCAACTTGGGGAACGTTCTGCAACACAAAAACAGAAAGTCGTTTTCAAATATCACATTGTTGTATATTTCTAACACACATTTTAAATAAATGTATCATATTTGTATCCTCTGTAAATACAGTACACTTTTAAAGCGGTAAAGTAATACCCACAATGTATTTAGCAACACTTAAAATGTGCACATCTTATTGTGCATAAAATGTTTTTCAAATGACATTTGAATTTAAACAGCCAGTAGGCCAAACATTCTTAAAATCAGTCAATACATAATAAATATAATTATAAATGATACCATTCAAAATATCCCTCTTTTACACTGAATCTTAACATAGGTGAACACTTTAAACATCGTTTTTATTTATTTTGTTCTCTAATTGTCAAGCATTCTGTTTTTAAGACATATGATATACAAAGTAATAAAGGACAGTGAAAATAAGGAACATCTAAGTTTTCACTATTTCACTTTTTAAGTTATTGTGGTTTACAAAAAGTGCTTTTTATTGTTACTTGTTAGAGCTTTTTATTGTGAAGCACTTTGTCACATTGTTTAGAAATGTGCTCTACAAATATATTTGATTTGAATGATACAAAAGGTCTGGATATGACTGCATTTGGCTCCTGAGTGCATCAGCTTGCTTACAGCGTTCTGGATGTCTATGGCCCCATAGTACCCAGGGGGAGCTCCATTGGCAGTGTTCTACAAGCACAAACACAGAGGAATGAATGAATGAGCCAATCTACAAAACTAACAGGAGGGAGGGAACACACACAGAGAGAAAGACAATTGAATGCACAAGGATCCCTTCCACCTCCTCCTGTTTGAAATCAAAACTGAAAAATCAATTAAATTGGTGTTTTGTTGAAATTATACTCACAGCAGCTTCCACTTCTGTAGACTCCCTGAAAGATAGAATTATGATATCATGATGAGACTGATTTATTTAAAACAAGTTGCATTAATTGTGTTGGTGGACTAAAGTTATGTTCGGTTACGTCGAGTCTGTATCCTTATCTTTCCTTCGACCTGGGATGCCGAATGGTTTTCTCTTTCTTGGTTTGGCACCTTAATACGAAAAAACCAAAGCACATCAACCATAAATAAAAAAAGCATTTAAATCTGCTCTCGACTTGATTCAAACATTAAATTCTTTACTTTAGTGCATTTGTTAAAATATTTGTTGTAAAACGTATTTGTAATAAGACGTACCTTCAGTAGCAATAGCTGTATTGCACTCCTCAAACTCAATGGGTCCTAATGAGACAAAAAAATATATTTTAGGTTCATTTGGCACGGAAAGGGTCAACGGCCTACTGCTGTGAATGCTGTGAATGTACATCACGCAATAATCACACACACACATACACACAGCACACACACACTTTGGCAAACACACAGCATTCATACAGTCTGGCGTGCTACAGAGTGTGTACACAAACAGGCCGGCTGCTCCCACAGGGCAGACCGGGTCAACAGCAGAGTCAAATGTGTGTCTGGTGGCCCTCACTGAGATGTGACACTGCCTCCTGGGGACACAAAGCACTACTCTGCAGCACAAAGTCTTCCTCACATGAAAAAAATAACATTCTTAAGCATACTCATCTTTATTCATACTATTGGAAATGTCAAAAACCTGATCTCTAATATATGGAATTTCTATACTGCTGATTATACCGCCTTTTTTTTGTGACCAACCTTTATTGTTTTCTAGTCACCCTTTAGAGGGACATATATATACAGATAGAAATGATGTATTATGTGTATAACTCCTTATAGAGTTGTAGTGTAAATACTGACTATACATTATACTATTAATAACTCTGCACTTCACTACTTGTTTTGGAATTCTGGTTAGATGCTGACTACATTTCGTTGTCTTAGTACTTGTAAAGTTGAATCTAATCTAAAACCCATCATGAACTGATTCTCTATGAACAGGATAGGTGCTCACAGCAAACAGCAGAAAAGTGAACCTCCAACACGGGACACGCAAAGTCCCTAACCCTATTACAATAAGACAAACAAGTGGGAGATTACACGCAGTGAAGTGTTTAAAGCCACACGGACAAATCTGCTCTCGGGCTTAGAAGCAGCCCTCCTCTCCCTCTCTCTTTGGCATGCAAGAAATCCCAAGGGGAACGTAGAGTAGACCATACTGCAACAAACCCTTATTACAATGATCTATTCATTTGATTTATAATAAACAATTAATTGTGTGATGTAGTCTACTTATCTCTGCATTTGACTTTTACTATGGTGTCCCTCTCACAAGTTTATTAAACAATTTTACTTGTTTATATTTGAATTATATTGGTAAGTTGCACTGTTGGAGGTCTCTTGAACACAAGCTTTTCATTGTAACTACACTATAGTTATTGTGCATATGACAATGAAGCCTTTGAATATTTCAATATAAAATGCCAAAAAAAAGTGAAATATGTCCTAATTTCTCAAACCCTAAGGTTGCACCTTATTTTGATGTTTTCTTGTCAGACAAAAACACTAATGTATCCATTAAGTTTACTGAAAAAAAAAATAAAATAAATCAGGAAGTCTTTGTATTTAAAAAGGGCCTGAAAACAACAATTTCTGCATGAAAAAAACACTGAATGATAATCAAAACAGTTGGCAATTGTTTTTCTTTCTAAAGAACTTATTGTTACAGCTCTACCCTAAAATAAACATACCAAAAATAATCAGCACAAACGAACACACATCTGAAATAATCCCTGATTAATAGACTGAACTAACAGTGTCAGATCTATTCCAGCCAACAGCCGTAATATCCCTCAGAGCACAACCAGCCGTGGATTTATCCAAACAAAAATAACATTGCTTTTGGTTATACAGATCTATGATTGAAATGATGAGGAGAGCAAAAAACAACAGCGTTTACACTTAATTGAATGCTCATCAATTATACACAACATGTACCTCCAAGGCCCTGCACAGCACTGTCACGCTTCAAGAGTGCCTCCAGAAACATTTATGGAGGATTTTCAAAAGGAAAAGCACTGTAACATACACATGCTCACGCAAACACACACACGTACATACGCACTCACACACTGAAAGCTGAAGAGAACACAGAGGCAGGGCATGCAATGAGTGTGCATGTCACTCAGAGAAAGCAGCTAGGTTGGGCTGTTGGTGTTGTGTGATTGTAATATCTATTAGGAAGAGTGACACCTTAACCTTATAACTGCATATTTAGATCGCATTATGGACTCGTGCAATATTCAAATAGCAGGATGCACAATAATTGTTAGATAAAACGTTTTTTTAATGAAGTATCAGCAGGGATTTACCTGCATACAAATCGTAGTCTACAGACTTAACAAAATAAGATTTGTTTGCAACTGATCATCTTTAAAAATGGCACTATAATAATCTAAATTCATTTTTCAATGGCAATGAGAAGTTTAATGCAAAAATGACTTATCTCTCGAATATCGTGAACAATTTCGCAGTTGCAATATCATTCGAAATATTGCAAATTAGTATTTTTCCAAATTGTCTGAAATCCTTTATGTCAGTGTAATATCTGCATTAGTCCATTGTATCTGTACGTTTGGCTATGCCAGTGTATATTATTCATACATTCTTACACAAAAAGCCTGACCTGGAAGACATGCAGTGTGTTTGCCATCAGACCACATGGACACAGATATAATGTATATACAGCTTAATAGCTTGCAAGCTAAGCAGGAGAGAGAGAGACCCTCTGGCAATATGTCCGATACACTAACATGCCTTGACCTGAAAACAACAAAGCTAATGATATTTTAACTCAAAATGTATACAGTAGCAGCAGTCCAACGCTCTCTCCCCAGAGGATGCCAGTCACGCGCAGAATTGACGCTTTGTTTGGCGTGTGCAGCGCAGAGTGAAGCGCAGGGAAGCGGCGAGTCACGAGAGGCATGCATCACGCCAAGTGAAGTGGATAAAGTACACCAATGACCGATCTACTCTACTGTGCAATATCGGGCCTCTTCACCGCCGGCGAACACACAACGGCAGCACGAACCGCTGTGTGTGAAAGGGAGAGAGTTTCATGCCAATCAAAACAAGATTGGCATGCTCATTCAAGAACTTTCTCTCATGGGAGGAAACAGGAGAGACAGCCATTTCAAGCTACTGTACATAATATTTGAGTGTATAAAAGTACACTATGTTTATATGTTGAGTAGATTTGTATATATTAGAGAGTATTCAAATGGATTATGATTTAAAAGCGTTAACATACTGAATATACTTAATTTTTGACTGAGAATATGTATATATTGTTTTTACATTTGTAATGTTTATTTTAATTTTATTCAATTTTTAACAAATGTTGTAATTCTTGTAGATTGACTGTCAAAATGCTGCTGTGACAAAACCATTTTCTCAAATCTATCTAACTATCTATCTGTCTATCTATAGGTATCTATCTATCTACAGGTATCTATCTATAGGTATCTATCTATCTACAGGTATCTATCTATCTATAGGTATCTATCTATAGGTATCTATCTATCTACAGGTATCTATCTATAGGTATCTATCTATCTACAGGTATCTATCTATCTACCTATAGGTATCTATCTATCTATAGGTATCTATCTACAGGTATCTATCTATCTACCTATAGGTATCTATCTATCTACAGGTATCTATCTATAGGTATCTATCTATAGGTATCTATCTATCTACAGGTATCTATCTATCTACCTATAGGTATCTATCTATCTATAGGTATCTATCTACAGGTATCTATCTATCTATCTATAGGTATCCATCTATCTATATGTATCTATCTATCTATCTATCTATAGGTATCTATCTATAGGTATCCATCTATCTATAGGTATCTATCTATCTATCTATCTATAGGTATCTATCTATCTATCTACATCTATCTATCTATCTATCTATAGGTATCCATCTATCTATATGTATCTATCTATCTATCTATCTATAGGTATCTATCTATCTATCTATAGGTATCCATCTATCTATATGTATCTATCTATCTATCTATAGGTATCTATCTACAGGTATCTATCTATAGGTATCCATCTATCTATAGGTATCTATCTACAGGTATCTATCTATCTATCTATAGGTATCCATCTATCTATATGTATCTATCTATCTATCTACAGGTATCTATCTATCTATAGGTATCTATCTATCTATCTATAGGTATCTATCTATCTATAGGTATCTATCTACAGGTATCTATCTATCTATCTATAGGTATCCATCTATCTATATGTATCTATCTATCTATCTATCTATAGGTATCCATCTATCTATATGTATCTATATATCTATCTACAGGTATCTATCTATCTATAGGTATCTATCTATCTATCTATAGGTATCTATCTATCTATAGGTATCTATCTACAGGTATCTATCTATCTATCTATAGGTATCCATCTATCTATATGTATCTATCTATCTATCTATCTATCTATAGGTATCTATCTACAGGTATCTATCTATCTATCTATAGGTATCTATCTATCTATCTATAGGTATCTATCTATCTATCTATAGGTATCTATCTATAGGTATCTATCTATAGGTATCTATCTATCTATCTATCTATAGGTATCTATCTATCTATCTATCTATCTATCTATCTATACGTATCTATATATATATCTATCTATCTGTCTATATATCTATCTATAGGTATCTATCTGTCTATATATCTATCTATAGGTATCTATCTGTCTATATATCTATCTATAGGTATCTATCTGTCTATATATCTATCTATAGGTATCTATCTGTCTATATATCTATAGGTATCTATCTATAGGTATCTATCTATCTATCTATCTATAGGTATCTATCTATCTATAGGTATCTATCTATCTATCTATAGGTATCTATCTATCTATCTATCTATCTGTCTATATATCTATCTATAGGTATCTATCTATAGGTATCTATCTATAGGTATCTATCTATCTATCTATAGGTATCTATCTATAGGTCTCTATCTATCTATCTATAGGTATCTATCTATAGGTATCTATCTATAGGTATCTATCTATCTATCTATAGGTATCTATCTATAGGTATCTATCTATCTATCTATAGGTATCTATCTATCTATCTATCTATCTATACGTATCTATATATCTATCTATCTATCTGTCTATATATCTATCTATAGGTATCTATCTATAGGTATCTATCTATAGGTATCTATCTATAGGTATCTATCTATAGGTATCTATCTATCTATCTATCTATAGGTATCTATCTATAGGTATCTATCTATCTATCTATAGGTATCTATCTATCTATACTTATCTATCTATCTATCTATCTATCTATAGGTATCTATCTATACGTATCTATATATCTATCTATCTATCTATCTATCTATCTATCTATACGTATCTATATATCTATCTATCTATCTATCTATATATCTATCTATCTATCTGTCTATCCATCCATATCCGGTAAGTGTGCTGACAGAAAACAGGTGAGGATATTTTAACTCAAGAGGTGTGTTTTGTTTCAAGAGAAGGAGCTCATAAACATTATCTCATTTGATTTCACCTTTCATTAAATGCATCAGTTGGAGATATTGTCAAACAAAAGGAATACAAAAAAAGACTGAGAAAGAATTGTTGAATCACACATTGTGTTCGTTATCTCTGGGATGTGAAACAAATGCTGTGCGTGTACGTCAGGCCCAGGCAGAGCAGGAACTCTTTGCCTCTAGCACCCTGGGATTGCATCTGACAATATTTATGCACACCAACTACAGGAAAAGTCCAAACACCAGACACATGAATATTACCTAAATGTGGGCCGACATTAGGAACTGTTTAAACATCTCCTAAACAGACAGACGACTTTGTTTATACAGGGGAAGATGTTTCTTTTCTTCCTCCTCTCTGTGAGGGAAGCATGCAGTCACGCATGAGCGGAGAATGGTTTTTTAAATTGCATATGCTTCACATGGCACTGGGAGTGGGAGAGGGGCGGGGGGTTTGCGTGTCTGGCCCTCCGCCAGTTGACAGCTCAGCTGGATATCGTTGAACACTCCGAACCCCCCTGCCTCGCAGCGTGTCACTTTGGGATTGTTTCCTCAATAGAAAGTTTATTCAACCTCTCTCTCTCTAAAGGCAGTGGACCAGCCATCCGTTCAGCTATTTAATCAGGGGACGGACAGGTTATTTTTCTGACAGGCCCGGGGCTGCTGCGCAATCCCTAATGAACAGCTTGATACAAGAGGAATTTTCTGACCGTTTTTTTAGCCTCAATTAATTCTGCTGTCCAAACAAATGAAGGCCACCACTCCCTGGACGCAGCGTCTGGACACAGGGGTCACCGTGTGTGTACACACAAACACAGCAGAGGTGAAGCCTTTGTGTGTGTGACCTGACGTAATGTAGTACCAATACAACGACCAGGGGAGTAATTGTATATTTAAACAGGGCTTCAAAATGTAAACATGCAATGCATACACACACACTCCCCCCCCCCCCCCCCCCCCCCCAGATACCCAGTGACTGACTGGATCTGATGAGGGACCTCATATTATTAAAAAGGTCAAAAACGGTCTATGGTACATGTATTCTGTCCATAGTGTCTGTTCAATGAAAATGAAGTTGGATCTATTCTAATCTTATTAGATTTTACTGACTAAAACAAGTACACAGTGATCATGTTTCAGAGCTACTACACTGCTACAACTATCAATGAATGAGCTGGAGTGTGTGTGTGTGAAAAAGAGGGAGGCGAGGGGGAAGAGCCAGAGGAGTCTGAGGAGTATTCCCTTGATTATTGTGGCATGGCAAAGTTTACACAAGAGTCATTGTTGAGCTCTGACCTCCTGAAAGGTTGTTCTGCCTGCTTAGTCTGCGCAGAGCAAAGCCCCCAGTGTGTCACATGCTTACTGGAATGCCAAGCCGGCTACCTTTACAGCAGATTACTATGATTGCCTGTGATGGCGCTCTCTTACTTCTAATTGCCCCTCTCTATACATCCCTACCTTCCCCAAGAGGCAGGGACAGGCACGCTCACTTATTTACTCACAACACAAATATTTGTTATTAGAATATAAGATAAAAGATTCTTACCTGGTCTCTCCTTGCCCGTTCCTTTGCTCTCGGCCAGCTTCTGTATTAAACTCTCCACTGAGGTGTTCTCAACGTTCCTCACAAATTCATTCTGGACCTACACAATCCAAAACAATAAAAAAGATTATTTCACAAAAGAAAATATGTAATGATTCAATAAATGTCGTCATAGTGGCCTTTACAAGGTATTCCTCTTGTTTGTGGACATATTGTTTTTATTTATTTATATTCATGTGGATTTGCTGCAACTATATAATCTCTGTGCCGTTGTCATCACATTGTGTTTTTTAAATTATTTTTACACTGATATGAACCTAAGTGTCTTAAGTAAAGTTATTTGTAATATTTTCTGACAGTTGCCTTCACTTTGAATAAAAAAAGAAATGGAAATACTGCACCATATATGTGTGAATGTTTGATTAATTTAGTGTCTTGTTGAAAGACTTACACATTTAATTGTTTGATTTATTTATCATTTATGCTCACCGCAATAAATAAGTTATAACGTTTTTAGTGAGCCTTGTACTGTTGTTAAATTCTCACACACACACAAACATTTGTTTTACTTTAACCACATAAGGTTAACTACATCCTAGTGCTGGCAGCACCGTTATTTTAAAACACACCAGCAGAGATGGAACAACACAATACATAATGTATGGTGGTTTGCCAGGCATGCTGTTAGCCTGAAGAATGAGAGTTTTTTTTAAAGTGAGGTGATTGTACGATACGATACGATACGATACGATACGATACGATACGATACGATACGATACGATATACTTTATTGTCCCCGTAAGGAAATTTGTTCTGGACTAGAACAGAAAGAAAAACTTTTGTAACTGCAATAAATCTATGAAGTCTTGTTCTTGTCAGCTACATACATTACATAATGTAATTATGGACACTTTAAACCTGCACTAAGTGAACTCCTTAGAGCAGGAGTAGACTTACAAATCGGTATGTCACGTTGATAATGTTTTTGGCCAAAGTTGAATAGCAATCTACTGTAGTTAGATAGGGTTTTCTCGCTTTAGCAAGCCTGGTCTACTTGGCGTGTTTCCTGACACCAGGATGCGTAGCCTGCGCGCCATCTGTGGAGGCCGCCCCACGGTGCTTTGCGTAATTGGCCCGCAGAAATATACTGTACTTTACTGAGTTTCTTTTGTGTCAGGTTGAATCATTGTAGTTGGCACTGTGGTCAGCTGAAGCCCTTTGGGCAGTATCAGAGGAAGGATAGTGTGTGTTTGCTTGTTTGTTTTGGATGTGCATGGGCTTGTGTGTTTACTGAGGGGGAAGTGAAAGCAGCGTATAGGCATGGGGATGAAGAACAGCGTTGAACTGTGCCATCTCACCAAACCATTTAGATGTGCGTGATACTGTAAGCGCAGAGTGGCTCCACCATCAAACAAACACACACGCAAAGACACACATATGTGTCTGCCCCCCAGGCCCCTGTGGAGAGGTGGAGTGCATTAGCCTTCTGTGCCCTTGGAGGAGAGGATGTTGGGGGGAGGGTGATGTGTGTGTGTGTGTGTGTGTGTGGGGGGGGCAGGAGGGAGGATGCGCGGTGAGGAAGTATGCTCGCTGCAGCACACGCGATCTGTCAGGTGCTGCTGCCATGACGGAGGGCAGTAATGTCAGCAACCTGCGTGCCCCGCTTGCCTCTCTCACACACACACAAAACACACACACACACCTCGTCCCATGGAGACTTTCGACCACATGCTCAAAACATGCCTCTGCCTTCAAGGGATCCCCATACACACACACACACACACACACACGCTCACTTACGAAAAACAAACAGAGCACGCAAACCTCACAGACACACCTGCCCTGAGTTTACTTCTCTGCATTTCTTCATACGTATACAGAGGTGGGAAAAGTACTATTTAAGTAAAAGTAGAAGTACCAGAGTGTGGGAATACTCTGTAACAAGTACAAGTCCTGTATTCAAAATGTTACTCAAATAAAAGTAGAAAAGTGTTAGAATCAAAATATAGTGAAAGTAGCGACAGTAAAAGTAGTCATTGTGCAGATTGGTCCATTTCAGAATAATATATATGATATGTTTTATAATGATTGATCATGAAAGTGTTCTCAAAGCTGGTAAAGGTGCAGCTAGTTTGAATGACTTTGTATACTGCAGGGTAGCTTGTGGATTTACTCCAGGTGGAACTAAAGTCTGATTTAACACTTGATTATATTTCACATCATTCATCCACATCTGTGAAGTAACTAAAGGTATTAAATATATGTAGTGGACACCATTTACCTCTGACTTGTAGAGGAGTAGAAGTACAAAGTAAAAAACATGTCACTCAAAATTGTACTTAAGTACAGTACTTGAGTAAATCTACTTAGTTACTACACCACTGTACATATGTCTTAATATATATCTATATATGGTATCTTCCTTATTCTACGGCTAACTTCCTCCCTCTCATCCTCTCTTACCCCGCATGCCCACCGAGCTGATACTGGCTGAATACCTGGAATGCTGACATGATCACTTGTAGATTTTAGTGACACCTTGGGTTACAGGTTTCCTCTGCTTTCATGCACTGCTCCTCCCTGTCATCTCTTGTCTCCAGTAGTTTAATACCACCCCCCCCCCCCTTCCCAAAACTGACAGCAGCTCCAACACTAAGCTCTACTTTTGGGGAAGCAATTCCTAAACAGTCAAAGTCAATACTAACTCCACTGAGTGTAGACCACCCTGTCTCCTCTGATAAAGTGACACACATGTCTTCAGCAGTTCCTGTTCACCTGCCAGTTAGGAGCTTTACTGAGGGTGTGACACACACACACACACACTACTATCACACACACACTACTATCACACACACACTACTATCACACCCAGCGGTGCAGGCCTCTTCACAGGCACTTTGACTGTCAATAAGAAGCTGCTAATGAAGCTTCAAGGTCATTTCGTCTTTCCTCATCAACAATGAAGAATGATGCCTAAAATCAGTGGAGTCACCATTTAAGCTTCTACCTGTTTGTTTTTACATATTGTCTATTCATACTTTTAATCTGTTGGAAAATATTTGGAAAGCTTTTATTGGTTGAATAAATTATTAAAGTTAAACAATTTATATATATATATATATATATATAATAATACAAAAATAGTTTTGACTGTATATATATTTTATTGTTATCTCGTTTGAATGTTGAAAATCGACCTTTCCTCATTTACCTTCAGCTTACCCTCACTCCATTAGCACACATTTCATATGAACTATTGAAAACCATATAAGAGTTTACTTTAATTTGTCTTTCAATTCTTAATTTGACTCTTGTGTGCAGAAATAATCAGGCACAGTGGATACAATTGTAAATGTACTGTATCGCGAGTCATTGGACAAGGTACGCGTCACTTATTGTTGCCGCTTTAGACTATATTACCGGTTACATTGGATATATTTAAGTAAGAACATGTGTCAATATAACAATACATTGGCTAATAAAATATCATTTAAGAAATGAATCAGTTGGACAAAACTCAAGAATCACTGTTTTGGAGGTTTATATTAAAACAGGTTCTTGCTCGAAGGAAAATTGCAGCACAAACGTTAATAACATTCAAAAATGCAAGTATATGCAAACGTATGAATGTGTGTGTGTTAGCTTGTCAGCATCAGGGCCTGTGGGCTCAGTGACTAAGCACAATGTTGCTTCACTCTCCTCCCTCACCCTCTTGCCTCCCCCTTATGTGATATTAACATCCCATAGTCCCTCACATCCGGTCTCCAGAGTATTGACCATTAAATCACTATTTCCTTGTCTGCTCAGGTTTTTCTTGTTTATGGTGGACTAGTCATATTTTAATTTGTCTCAGCAACAGGCAGCACTGGCCATCTCCTGCCCAAACTGTGAGGCTGAATAACCTGCGGTAGCCTGTCGCTCCACATCTTTTCCAAAGTGCCGACCAGGCTGCAGACTGGACTGAGACCCTTTTGGTGGAGCTGTGACGCCCTCTATGGGCAACAGCAGAACTACATCACAGCATCAGCTCAGAGAAGCTTCAGATTAATGAGAACAGAGCAACAGATTGTCATTAAGTCTTTCTGTGTGGCGCTGGTAAGTATGATTGCTGAATAAATAACTGAAAATAAATCTCTGGTTAATGTTAGATACTGATTAATATAGCTGTGGATAATGTTTGAAAGCCTTTAAAATCGTAATTGAATTGAACTTGATGCCATATTCTCAAACCTAAACACAATCTAGCAGGAACAAACACGCCTAGTGCAGCACTTCTAACTTTCTGACACAGGATTTGACGAGTGTTTGGACTTCTGGAGGTGTTTTAGATAGGCTGAGAGGGAGTTTTGATCAGTTTTTAATTGCCTGGCATAAAAGGCTGAATGGACCATTTCCTGGTTCTCAGTTAAACGATTAGCGAGATCAAAGACGACACTAATTGATATGACACACAGTGAACCCAATGAGCGGAGCCGCAGGTCAACAAGACACCTACTCCACCCACAGGAATGTTTCAGAGCATGTATGTGTGTGTGTGTGTGTGTGTGTGTGTGTGTGTGTGTGTGTGTGTGTGTGTGTGTGTGTGTGTACACTCACCTCTCCTATTTGAACGTGTGTTTCGTCGACGGACTGCGAGTATGACTGGATGATCTCCTTCATGTGGAGAGTGTGGTTTTCTTCAATGTCTTGGAATTTCTAAAAAACAGGGCGAGGTGAGTTATGGCACGGCGGAGCAACACACATATCAAATTAGTTTCATGCACAATCTGCATCATGGTGTCGTTTAACAGGCATGAAAACAAAAACAAGTTATGCAGAATAGGAAACTTCACTTCCTTATTCTGCCCCAGCCACTTCCTGCGTGTCTGTTTGGGTAGTCTATCGTGCTCGCACACACTTTAGTTCAGTGGTGTAAAGTAACTTAGTACATTTACTCAAGTATCATTTGCAGATACTAGTACTTTACTTGATACAATTCAGAGGCAAATCATGTACTTTGACTCCACTACATTTATGTAATCCCTTTAGTTACTTCACAGATCTGGATGAATGATGTGAAATATAATCAAGTGTTAAATCAGACTTTAGTTCCACCTGGAGTAAATTCACAAGCTACCCTGCAGTATACAAAGTCATTACAACTAGCTGCACCTTTACCAGCTTTGAGAACACTTTCATGATCAATCATTATAAAACATATCATATATATTACTAAAGGGGCCAATCTGCATAATGAGTACCTTTTACTTTTGGTACTTTTACATGAGTAACATTTGCAATGCTGGACTTTTACTTGTAACAGAGTATTCCGAATACTGTGGTATTTCTACTTTTACTTAAGTAAAAGGTATGAGTACGTCTTCCACCTCTGCTATAGTTCCTGGCGTCTCTTATTCCATACGTGAGACACATTGACGGAGGTTCATTTTGGCCTCAAGCAGTAGTATGGTGTAGACTAAATACTAGTGTTTACTCCCATTTAAGTCTGACTCAGGGTTAACGGAGGAGATAATCAAAGTGAGGATGCAGAGGAAGAAGAAACCACAAGCTCAGAGATAAAGAGCCACACGCTCCTGCATCTACACTACAGAGACAAATAAATAAGGCTTTTGTCATTCTCCACGGAAACAGATAGCATATGCTCACACACAGACACACTCGAGACAAAGAGGACACACATGTAGGACCCCTGGTGATGTCAGAGCACATGTGTTCAGTGTTTATAACTCATGTCCACATGTGCTGCGTTTGAGATGAGCCGTAGACTGTGATCCTGGGGGAGCAGAGCTGCTTTCGCTAGGGGGGGAAACAGAAACGCTACGCTAACTGGAAACATTTCTGGTGGCGGTGAGGGAGGATATGGAGGCCAAATTCTGTTGATCTGATTTTAATTTGGAGTTTATCTAATCAGTCCTTCAATATGGATCCAATCAGGGCTTTCCACAACGATTCCGTCACAGAGGAAAAAACACAATCTGGAGATGATACAGGGCAGACACACACACACACACACACACACACACACACACACACACACACACACACACACACACACACACACACACACACACACACACACACACACACACCACACACACACACACACACACACACACACACACACACACACACACACACACACACACACACACACACACACACACACACACACACACACACACACACACACACACACCACACACACACACACACACACACACACACACACACACACACACACACACACACACACACACACACACACACACACACACACACCACACACACACACACACACACACACACACACACACACACACACACACACACACACACACACACACACACACACACACACACACACACACACACACACACACACACACACACACACACACACACACACACACACACACACACACACGAGAGAGAGGGAATCCCAGTACCTGTGCTGTTTCTGCCATCTTCTGTTCAAACTCTGACTTGGCGGCGGCATATTTCTCCACGTATGACTTGTAGGTCTCCGTGGCCTTTTTGGCTTTCACTCCAGCCTGCAAAATATAAACAGCCATCATCAGTTTATGTACGATACACAAAGGCCCTCTGTTTTCACAGATCGACTGACAAATCAGCAAGGAAACCGAGCTCCACTTAACTTCTGAAGCCAAGCCGCTTCTGGGGTTAACGTTTCTGTATAGAGTGGAGTGTTAAGGCACTTCATCATGCCTTATTACTAAAACCATGACTATGAGGGTGTGTGTGTACGTCATGTGTGACCTCCCACCTTGTCCACATCTCTCTGGGTGGCCCCCTCTTTGCGGAGGCGCTCCTGCTCCACGGTTTTGGCATTGTAGATCTCCTTGGACTTCTGCAGAGCCTGAGAGGTGGTCTGGATGTTCTGCACAGCCTCAAGGGTGGAAGCCACCTCTTCTTTTGTCTGAAAACACACACATGAATAAAATACGATATGTGTCAGCCAGTGCTACTAACTATGCAGCTATTGTATAGTTAACGTAATACAGTTAACACTTGTCTTGGAATCCCCTTGGTTATCATAACTTAGTTACACTAATAACTTCCTTTCAAATGTTTAACAATTCAAATGTTTAAAAATGCTTTGTCTTCTGATTTTGAGGTGAATTGTGTCCATATTTATTTCATTTGTATTGCTGGGCCGATGTATTTGTTCATGGCCTCTCTGTGGCCATGGTTATGGTTATGTTTGCATTTCAAATTTCAAATTGTTGTGATTTTTTGTGTTGTGATTCATTTCTGTTGGTTGTATTGTGACTTGATTTGGTTTTGTCATTTTGTTTTGTTTTGTTTCCTTTTCACTGTTTGTACTATGTTAGGACCCCATTCAAAGTGAGATGGTTCATCTCAAGGGGTTTATCCTAAATAAATAAGTTTCAGTTAATAACAAACTCCATTTCAGTGTAGACAGAGGTCCTTTACTGCTCTATTAAAACCCGTTTGCAGTCCCTCAGTTTTATTCTGCAGCATGTGATAAAGAACTGCATAGCACATCAGGAAGCAGTTAAAATTATATAGCGGCTGTTAAAAAATATAAAAGTCTCTGCATTTGTTCTTAATAAACCACATTTGTTCCATCTGCAAAGCTCGTCACATTGGCTTACTTTAAGGACATAGAAGTGTTAAATAAAAGGGGTAATGACAGTGGCCACACAGTAAGCTTGGTCGCTTGTTTTACTCATCACCGTCTCTGAACCCTATTTGTTTCTCGTTTGGACACATTTATGGTATAATGTAAACATCCCCGGAGTAAGCTAAATAAATTATGTAGATTTTCTCAGGAGCCACTCCAAGACTCAGAGTGTTTATTTTGTGTTATTCACACTGCTTAGCTACAGTATTCACTGTGTCTGCAAGTAAGCCAAGAAACACAGTGTGAGAGGAGCAGGGAGTGTGGGGAGGTGACGGAGAGGCGCTGTGACGGAGAGACGCTGTGACGGAGAGGGAGAGGCGCTGTGACGGAGAGACGCTGTGACGGAGAGGGAGTGGCGCTGTGACGGAGAGGCGCTGTGACGGAGAGACGCTGTGACGGAGAGGCGCTGTGACGGAGAGACGCTGTGACGGAGAGGGAGAGGCGCTGTGACGGAGAGACGCTGTGACGGAGAGGGAGTGGCGCTGTGACGGAGAGGGAGTGGCGCTGTGACGGAGAGGGAGTGGCGCTGTGACGGAGAGACGCTGTGACGGAGAGACGCTGTGACGGAGAGGCGCTGTGACGGAGAGACGCTGTGACGGAGAGACGCTGTGACGGAGAGGGAGAGGCGCTGTGACAGCCTTTTTGTCATGCTGAAAGCACAAACACAACTCTGCCGGTTCAGAGCTCCTTTTTGACTTTGTGTTCTGTGGCTTCATGCATGAGATAAGAGCTGATGGTGTGTCTTGGTGAGGAGAGATAGAGTGAGGTTTTAAAAAAAAAGCTTCAAAGAATAACACTGCTGCACGCTATGTTTTCTCAGGATGGAATGAACTATTAAACAATTGAATTTTCTTGTGGAGAGTTGACTTCTAGGCAATAGTGACAACATTTTTCAGTGTATCAACTGCAGAGTAAAATGACCAATAACGGAGGAAGAAATAGAGGTGAGAAAAGGTCTATCTTTAAACTCTTATTTTGTAATGTTAACCAATAAAGATAAGCCTGTGGCAAGACTTGAGCATGAACAAGGTTTATGGGAAAGAATGGCAGACCAAAAGGGAACATTTCGGTATTGATAATGCCAAAACCTGTTTTTCATCCACATTTCTGATTTAAATTCCCATTTCTCAATATTACTCTGTATTTTATTTTGAGGTTTTTTTGGGGCGATAAAGTTGTCTTTGCAATTTATATTTTTAAACACTTTTAATGCAGATAACTCCTTGATTGACTTTTGAAAATAAGTATTTTACCCAGAAGAAGAATTGTTGTTATCATCTATTTTCATCCAAAAGCCCAAAAAATCATTTGAAAGGTGTAAATGTAAAGTCAATATAGCGTGACTTTAGCCCATTCTGAATCTTGGACTACAGACTTGCAACGTTTGGACAGTAGAAAAACAAATGCATCTGGTATTCCTCTCATCACAGAATCAACATAATGGTGGATGTTCAATGTTAAAAATGTTAAGTTTTCAGAAATGTTTTATTACAGCAGCTTCAGTTAAAACATCATTTGCGATTTGAGAAAGTGATTGCCACATTTCTTTTTCGATCTCCTTACCTTTTTGTGTGCTTTGGCCTGCTCCTCCACATACTTCTGGACCTCTTTTATAAGTTCCTGTAGTTTCCTCACCAGCTCCATGTGACAGCTGGCAAGCTTCTCTGTTGACGTCTTGACCACATCCCACACCGGAGCAAAAGTCCTGGGATTAAACAGAAAATATCCCATCAGAGAATAAAAAAAACTTATATTAATGCAAACTAGTCTTCACTCTGGAAAGCTACAATGCTGTGCACACTCACCCGAGCTGAGAAAAGTTGCCCGCTGACTTGGCAAGTTTGGTCATAGACCTGGCATACGCCTCTTCAATAGTACTCCTAGAAGAGAGCAAAAATACACACACACATTCATTTTTAAATAGTTATAAATGATCACAAATAACAGTTTAAATAACCACACAGTTAACAATGCCATGTCACCAAAGTTAACATAACAATGCCCTTAAAATATGTAGTAACACAAAGTTTTTCAAAGTTTGTGCAACTAGGTTCAAATAGGGCATGTCCCCAGTGCCAGAGTAGATCCCAGCCAGAAACACCCACTAACAACTAGCAACATCAATGTTTGACTACATGCACAGTGTGAGGGAAATACGTGTGGTTCCTCTTGTGATGTGTTCATAAACATCATGTCGGAGCTGACAAGAGAATGAAAGCTAGTGTTTGAATCCCCTGCTTCCCTCAATTTCCCTTTTTATTCTTTGATTCTGCGGCAAAGTGACAGGAGTTAAAAAAAACGCACACACAAAAAAAGAGCTGCAGCAGTGTTATTGTGAAACTCTGAATTATGCATGTCTCATTTAGCCTGCCTCTCTCTGCGAGTCACGTCACAGGAGGGAGGTCGGCCAGGGGGAAACGGGACAAACGCGCACACACACAGACATGATAAACACACACAGGTACATGCCAGCAAACATAGATAGAAATGCATTATAGGAAACTTCCTCATCTCTCTGTGAGCCAAGAATGGAAGTTTATTTGTAAACCTTTTGCATTTTTACTGACAAAGTGCCAGGAGAAACCTCTGCCTTTTAATAAAAACATTTTAAAAAACGTCATAGTGTTTGTACAGCGCTTACCACAATGACATTTTTAAATGCGTGTTTTACTGAAAGATTCTTTTTACATTCTTTTATATTAGTCACACAAAGTGTTTGAACCAACATTCAGAGGTTCAAAAAGCCAGACAATGACATTTAGCTTTGTTCATGTTTCCTGTCTCATATGTTGGAGGTTGTATCCTATGTTAGTTGCCATGTACTATTCAAGAACCATGCGACCCTAATGTGGCTTAAGGCGTCTAACTCAATTGTAATTCTTAGGGCTAAGATCTTATTATTTCCATCTTTTTTTTATATGGATATGATAAATGGTTTTGACCTGAAGCAGACTGTCTCTGGTGAAAACATTGTTTTTTTAAATGTTGACCACATTTAAATCACAAATGGTCTTCAGGGTGAAGTTCATTCTTGATTTACGTCACACGCTGAAACTGCAGTGAGCTCACACAGTGACAAGATAAAGGATACTCAAAACAGCTAAACACTAAAGAAATTCTACTCAGAGCTCAAAAGTGAACAGTTATAAAGAGACTGGAGCTCACACACCGGTTTCTTTCAGGTCAGATAACTGCGATTCATCACTTCAAATATGTTGTACGGACCTGTGTGCACCTGTTGGAGATCGTTCATTTCTATTTAGCTCTTGTAAAAGAATGTTGTATTGAAAGAAATCTGGGGTATATTCAAACAGTGCATGTAGATTCTTTGTCCAGCAGAGGGAGCCATTGTGCAGTATTCTAAAGTACAAAACAAAACATAAGCCTGGGAACTGAAACACCCAAGCCATCCTAGAAACTTGGACAGTGTTTATCAAATTAAGCAAAAATAAGCAATAATCTTACAATACAAATAATTAAATAAATCTCTTCTTGTCTCTTTTACGGATTATGTATTGATTCATTTGTTTAGTATGAACAGACATTCCAGCTGACTGAATAAAGTGTTCATAATTAAGCACAGTTAAAAGCTTAAAGATGATTGATTAGAAAGAATGAGTCTGAATGGTTTGAACAGTGACAGAGCTTTACCATCGGTGCATTTGCAATTTTATGCAGAAATTCTTCAAAAAGAGAATGGTTTTAATTTAGGGCCCCTGCCACCATGAATAATGTGCTAAAGAAGCTTATTTTCCCTGTGACCCAGCCATTAAGGTAATGTAACATAATCTTAGCTTTGTTTATTATTAATAAGACTTGCAGTCTTCCAATAAATCCAGTAGAAGGAGCACATTAAACCCTGCACCCAGTGTTATAATGAAGTGTCTGAGTGACGCAGTGAGAGAGGTGGAATCCACGGTTGAATTCCAGCGGTCGCCCATCCATCATGCGGCAGGTTATAAACACACACCTCTGACACAGGGAGGCTAATCTCTGTGGATGTGGAAAGAATTTTGTAAAGAAGGTATTATTATGGTATTATCCAGCTGCAGACACTGGGGGTGTGTAACACAATGTCAGGGTAGAGATAGGCTAAGGCAGGGGTGTCCAACTCAAATACACAGTGGGCCAAAATTAAAAAATGGGTACTAGTCGAGGGCCGGACTGGTTCAATGTTTATTGCAAAACTTATTGAAATGAACTTATTGCACATATTAAACCTGGAACTAACAAAGCTTAAATGATTGCCTATAAAAACAACATTAAACATTAAATAATCAGTTGCATTCATTTCTTATGGCTCTATCTGCAGTCATTTCTTATGATTACATTTTTCCACAGGCCAACAACAGCTTAAAAAAAACAATTTCCCTCAAAGAAAAAACCAAACATGCCCTGTTGTCGTGAGAGAAAAAGTGCAGAAGGAAACATCCATTAAACTAATGGCGCATTTCCACTACACGGTCGGCCTCGGCCACACTCGGTACGGCTCGGTACGGCTTGGCCGCGTTGGGCCTTAACAGGGCCGACTCACTTCATGCTGCGCTTCCATTACAGTTTAGGAACTGGGGTAGTTACTATAGTAACGCAGTGTAGGCGGAGCCGTGACGTCATCTTCAATGAGAAATCCAGAAACACAACACAGCCGTTAGCTGTGAGCACTCAGAGCTCACAGCTCCTTATATATGTTCAGAAACTAGACAAAAGTTAAACAAGTACACACCACAGACTGCCTGTGTCATGGTGAATACAGTCGCTGCTTTATTTATGTCTGTATAGGCCGTTGTTGTGAGTGTGGACGGTCGGAGCATATACTGCGTTAGCTTAGCCAATCTCCATCTAGAAAAACACGAATTTTAAAAGGTTTTTCGCCTGCCGTCTGTCTGCAGACTTGACAAAGCATTAATTCATGGTTTTTACTAACCGGTATCAGTATGTTGTTACTTCGGCATCATTTTGAAACGTGTATTACAATTAAATCACGGTCAAATATGTCCATCTTGTTGTAGTTCTAGCCCTCTTGCCAGCGCTCCTCTCTCTAGTTTAGCATACTCAGCCCGACTCAGCCCTGTTTGTTGGCCCCGATAGAACCACAATTTTCTAGGGCCAGAAAAGAGGGGAAAAAGTGGCCCCACGCCGTGCCGCGCCGGAACGAGGCCTAGTGGAAGCACAACCAAAAAAGGGGACGGCACGACACGGCACGCTTAAAGCGAGCTACGCGCTGCAATGGAAATGCGCCATAAGTGTGCTGCTCTGTGATGCTAGTTCAAGCCAGATACTTGGCATCTCATCTTGGGTGCAAGTTCATCAATGTTTGGGGTCAGGCTCTGAGCTGAGGAGATCCTCAGGATGGAGTGAAGGTGTGCGTGCAATATACCCGCGGGCCAGATCTAATAGTAATTAGAAATTATCCTGCGGGCCGAAATTAAATCCACCAAGGGCCTGATTTGGCCCACGGGCCTTGAGTTTGACACATGTGGGCTAAGGTTTATGCTTCTTTCACAAAGAGGTTAAGTTTGCATAACATTACCACAATAATCTACACCCACCTTCAGCTGTTACATTTATTCGTCTTTCAATGCTTGACTTGTATGTGGATATATTTATTTATTTTGTACACAGGTCTCTTTACAACGAGCAACTGATCTTAACAAGACTACCTGTTTAAATAAAGGACTCAATACAAATAATTCATTACATTTACAGTTCATTTATCTGATAAATATTGATTACCTCCTTGAAAAAAAAGTCATCTTCATGAGAACTACAGCTGAAATGATTAGTTGATTAATTGAATAGTTAATCAAGAACAGACAAATTGACAGATAGTTTGATTATCACTAAATAATTTCAGGGATTTTTAAAGTAAAAGCAGTGCTATTTTTATATATTTATTTATGTGCCTTTTTTATATTGTTTTCTTTATTTTGTGTATGTTTGTATATATACATATATGTATATACATTTTTTGTGGTATATATTTTCATCTTTGAGACAGTGCAAAACTGAATTTTGGTCTCCCTGTTTCTAACACAATCACAGATATTGATAATAAAGTTGACTTGTATATTCTATATTCTTTGCTTCTTAAATATGTAAATATGAGAACTGTTTTTCTTTGTCATATATAGTGAAATTCATTTCTTTTTGGTTTTCTGACTAATTGTAGACTGAACCAATAATGAACAAATAATTACTCAAGCTATTGTTGGATGCTACTCAATCGGAAGCTGTTGGTACCTGTTCATGTGGATAGTTATGTAAATTGTAATCCCTGTAATGATGCTGTATGATGTCCTTTTGTTGTTCTGTTTATGTTTTTATGTTTCATGTGGAACCTACTTGATCAGAGGCCTGTACTACGAAGCTGGTTCAACCTAACCTGGATATGTTTGAGTTAGCCGGTTGGCCCAATCCAAAACATACGCGCTCTGGCTAAGCTGTACTACGACGCTGGTTATCAAGTGGATCGCTCAAGCCAGCCGTGTCCTATCTAGTTAGGTGCGCGTTCACATGAAAGGGGTGGTATTTGGAGCATTCGACCAATCTCAAACATGGACAAGTGTACTGACAGCGCAGCGTCATACTTCCTGAATGAAAAGTGAACTTTATTATTAGTCAAATATGAAGAAGTTAAACTTTAAACATCCATGACTTAAACACTTTATCCAGGATAAAAGCCACATAGCTGCACCTGCAAGGTGAATACAGCTGGTAAAATAAAAAGTGTTTGAATGCGTACATTAACAGGTTTATGATATCACGAGTGGATCTGACTTTAATTACATTTGACTCGAGTGTTTCGTCAACTTAATGTGTTGCTTAAAATAATACTTCTGCATACAGTATGTGACACTGTGAGTGTTGCACGGCCAGATACGGCTCAAGAAGCTGACTCAAATAAGGAAATATATGATACATTATGATGTGATATGATATGAATGATAATGGGACACATCGACGTCTGCACTCACAGTGCCGCGGACTGTACTTAATGTTACTCTGATCCGGTTACTTATGTTGTGGCAGATATTTAAGTAAGCTTTCTTAACGCTAATGTTATAATAGTCAGATTGCTCTGAAGATGGGAGGGGATATTCTATTCATTTTCACGTTCACACAGTCAGTTGATTTTTGCCGGCCGTCTTTCCTGCAACGGCAGTTTTTCTGTATTTCCTCTATCCTGTAATATGACTTGATAGCTTTAAACTCCGCACACGGAGCTCTGATTAGTCAGCAGGCGGTGCTTTCACTGAGTTGATCTCTTAGCCTGCAACCTAACCTCCTCCCGAGGAGGTTAGCCGCTCAGCATAAGTTACCATGGAGATCTAGCCCGCTAAAAAGAGAACCAGCGTCGTAGGACCGGAAAGCCAGAGTTTTCCCTGAAGTCAGCCGGCTAAGAGAAAATCCGGCTTCGTAGTACAGGCCTCTGGTCTCCCTTGAAAAAGAGATCAATGATCTCAATGGGATACACCTGGATAAATAAAGGTTTGAAATGAAATGAAATGAACTAGGAGGATTTATTCTTAAGGAACATAATGTAAAAAATAATAATGTTAGTTGAGGCTCAACTTGGAACAAACCCATATGGTTTGAGATGTATTTAGCAATCAGCCACATTCAGAGTGCTTTGAATAGCAGCTAAGTACTTGGGTGTTACTACAGGAACAGGATCTGCTGGTGCTGTTTGGGAAGTACATTTCAAATACAAAGAAAACCACACAACAGGTAATACATGTATTGAAGAAGCAACACATCACAGCAGGCTAACTTATTGTATGTACTGGATTAACATGTTGTTAACTACGTAGAGAGGGCCACCTCCTCAGAGCAAGTGAAGTGTGTCAGAGTGCCATGTCCTACCTTTCTCTGATGAAGTCCGTCAGCTCCTTGGAGGAAATCTGGCCATGCTTCATGTTATGGTAGAGCACATCAAAGCCATTGTTTTTTTCACCCTGCATTTCAAAGACAAAAAAGGAATGCAGATAGATAAGTCACAGCACCAAGTCCAACAAACAACAACTACTTTGTACTGACGTTACCGTGATGGCCTTTTCTAAAAGCAGGACTCTGATTGTCTGCATACCGTCCAGCTGCATGTGCAGAAGCCTCTGGTCAACCATACTCATCTTTGCCATGTTTGAGAGAAAGGTATGTTCAAAAAAAATGTATGAAGTGTTGTGGACTGGTCTATGTCTGGAGCAGATAATGTAAGAGATAGAGGTCTGTCCGTCTGTGTTCCCGTTACCATGCCACCGGGGGACGGGTGTCCAGTTGCACTGATGCCCTAAAAAATTGCAGATACCTCTGAATAATTTAAATTAATGAAACATTTTGGTTTTACATTTAAGATTGTTCTTAATAAATCACAAATGACCCTTAAAGTACAGATAGAGTGACACCCTCTTACTACTACTAAAACTACTACTACTGATATTAAATGTTTTAATAATGAAAACATATTATTTGTGTACCACATACTTATATAATCCTACAAACAGAATACACAACATATGAATGAAGGCAATTCAATACATCAATTAAATTGCAAGCAAAAGATCACAATGAATTCAAAGGACAATATTAACATAATAAATACAAATTAGTTTTTGTTTTTGTATTCTTTCACCAAGCTACCTCCTTTATCAGAGCTAGAACAATCAATCAGCCAGGCTGACTTGTTCATATTAGCTTATTGCAGACTTATAAAATGAGTCACCAGACTGTTTTTCCAACAGAAGGCCCTGATAAGTTTGTATTTGATATTGTGTATTGTTGTGTACGATATGTATTATGCTGACTATCAGCATGCTAAGACTGATAAGGCCTTTGCAGACTGTATCAATAAATCACCTTCAGATTCAGATAATAAACTCTGAACTTCACTATTACAGTAGATAGGCCAGGTGGCCTCTGCTAGAATGACTTTGATGGTGCTGGGTTTGTATTCAAGATAAGAGCTACGCTGATTTGGAGAACAGTTATTGACCTGACCCTACCTCTCTCAGTGTTTCCCCTAGGTTTACTGCTTTTAAATCCTCTGGAGCAGAGTGAGGAGCTGTGAATTATTGTTATTGATTAATGCATCAGTGTTTCTTAGGGTCAAAAACACTAAACTCACAACTTAAAATGAAAGCGTTTATTTAATAAAAGAGCACATGTTCAATGTGAAAAGTGACAGTAGATATAGATTAGTTGCAATTTGGTGCTATATATATATATATATATATATATATATATTAAAAAAAAGAAATTAGTTTAAAAAATAAAATTATAATTATTTTTTTTTTTTAAACACCTTGAATTCCAGGGGGGGCGTGGGGCGTGGGGCTCCGTTGGCGTGGGCGCAGCGCCCCTCCAAGACAATGGTAGGGGAAACACTGTCTCTGGCTGTCTGTTCACAGTAGTAGAGTTGACAGGGCAGGCACGTTGGTCATACAAATGATGTTCGGCTGAAGGAGCCGACTGTAGGCTTTGGTACAAAGCAGAGAAATAATTCTCCATTATTATAGACAGGTCCTCGTGGGGAGGGTATTTAGATTCTGTATCTTGATGGCCACCTCACAGAAGGCCTGACCTGGGAGCGGCATACTGACTTGTGGAAAGGCAGAGACACTTGAGAAAGTTCCTGGGAGTTTCTACTCCTGCTGCACTAAGCGTCTCCTTACTGTCTGGTGAGCCAACAGAAGAGGACAGGACCACATGTCCCTACACATAGGGGTTTGTTCTGCTGGACACACAATAGGCAGTGCTTGACCCCGCATAAGGATATTTACACCCTGTGATGGACAACAATAGTAAGGATCCGACCTTTCAGATCACAGCCTTTTCTCCCTGTTTAGGTCAAGAAGATCAAAAGTGAATACACCAGTTCAGCACTGAGAGGCTCAGCAATAGCTTGTAAATCAATATCACTAGGATCTTAATGAGGTCACTAACTTTAACCCCCACAGAACTCACTTTCTTTTATTTAAAACTTTTTAATGCACAAATTGCATGACATTTCATTGAAATTGTACCCGATTATGTAATACAAGTGGCCTACACGCCTGACACACCTAAAACACAAACACCTTCTTGGCATTTCCCAGAACAGAAGAATGACTTCCTCAATGAGCTCCTTCAGGCCGTCTATTTAGTGACAGAGGGAATAGAACCATGGCTTGAAGCTAGGAAGTGCCTTTAAAACCCTTCTCTCTCTCTTCTAAAGCAAATGGTAAAATATAGTAGATTCTGCTGAACAGCATGCAAAGAACTGAACAATAGCTCTACCCACATGCAGACAGATAAGGAAAGTCATATGTTCAGTGAAATGTAATCATGATAACACAGCAGTTTATCCTCATTCTTGTCTAAATCTGGCAGCAAACTTTGTTTCACCTCAACCCGAGAGTCACAGATACTTCCTGGTTCCTGGAGCAATACGCTGTCAGCAGTTCGGTAAACAGGCAGCTTTAACAAGTCCTTGTTTTTGCACATTGACAAAGAGTAAAGGTCAAAATGAACCTCAGAGGTAGCTCTGATATAACTCTGTTTAGAGAGCAAATAGACATTAAAAAGAAAAGCCCCCTCTCTGGGCTACAGCTCACTGACCTATATTCAACCCCAGCGAGCAGACCACTGAGATTAGCTTCTTGTTGTAACAAGATAACCGTAACAAAGTAAAAGTTTAGCAGTAACCCGGCCTGCAGAAAACAGCATGATATGCAAACTTCTGCACGCATTAGATGTCAAGACGGGAAGGTGAGGCACCGACCATAACAGCTGACCTTATGTCCTCCATAGGGCTGCACGATTTGGGGAAATCATCTAATTGCAGATATTCCGATTGCGATTGGATTTGCGATATTTGTTTTTAAGCGACCCAACGGAAGTTTATTGTAAAATGCGGCCATATCTCCGGCTAGGAAGGTCGTATCAACGTGCTCCCGTCTCTAGCACCCCCGCAGCCCGAGCTACGAGTGAAAGAACTAAACTTACATGAAACTTCCGTTGGGTTAAAGTCAAGCTTCAGTTTAAGATTCACCCTGTAATAGAAACATGTGATGGAGCATTACTAACCTGACTCAGATGCTTCACCAAACCATCTAGGAAAGCTCCATTGGAAGCCATTTGGAAAAGGGCAGGCACTTTCAAATATACTTGGCAGGTGATTGGATCAATCTGTCTATCACCTTCTATCATGGGCCACTTCTGATTGGTTAACAATGGCTGGTACATGTGGAGCACAGCACTTCTGATTGGTGTGGATGACTGACACACAAGAAAAAAAAAAAGAAAAAAAAAAGTTTAAAAAAAGAATCGCAGGCTTTGTGATTTGATAATCGCATCATTTAAAATCGCATCATTTAAAATCGCATCATTTAAAATCGCGATTTCGATTTAAAATCGATTAATCGTTCAGCCCTACTCCATTATACTGCCTAGATCAAAAGGAACTCCGGTTGCAGGACATAAGTAAAATATGCCATATGGTTGTTGAATACAGCAATAATGCTAATATTTGAAATCAAATTACAGATCATAAAGTGTACTCAATTTGTTTTGTCTGCTGCTTTCAGTAGCCTTTATTAAAAAAAAAGAAAGGAGAACATTTAAAAGAAAAAGATTTCTCCAACTTTCTGTTATTGAACAAATGAAACATTAAACTGAACACAGAAGGCTCCAAACCACAACAATCCCCAGGTCCAGTAACCTATACAGTCTAAGGTGCAGAATTGCAGTCTTTCTAAATGTGTTCATCACACAAGTTGACATCACAGTGACGATTACAAATACAAAATACTGTGCACCTATACGAAACACAAAGAGAGACAAACATTGACAATTGGCCAATCAGTCGACAAAACAGGGAAGTGACGAAAAGTGAGTGAAAACACACAGCGGCCCAGAACAGAGCAGAACAGGAAGAGACTCCATTCTGTGCAACAACTAACTGTGCTCATGTGGAATGTAATATCAATGAGTACAAAATGTAAAATAAAAACAAACACAGGAAACTGCTCGGGGCGTTTTCAGCAGCCATGTTACAATATCAATTCTGCAAAAAAGATAATCCTACAAAGCAGGAGGCAAGAATGAACCCCCTTGAAACCAACCAGAAATGTCTAAGAATTTGAAGTTGAATAGAAATGTCTATATGTGTCTACTGGCTAGTTCAGGATTGTACAACAGGGAGAATTGGAGAAGTGATACTGGTGTGTCGCACAGTTTCTCAATGTCCTATTCTGGACACTCATTGATGAAAGCCTCCCTACTGGGTGTTTAATATTCCAACCACACATTGTGAAATTCAGAAGTGGTCTTTATGCTTGGATTTAGATGGAGAGGTTTTAAACTCCCTGCCCCACCCAAAAGAGAGGATAACATGCTGAGAGGTTAGCACACATGTCACTCACAGTCTGTTTCAGCAAAAGCACAGTATGCCGCTGAGACAGCTTCCAACAGACTGAATAGTGTCAGCTGTTCCATATCCAAACACTGCCAATATTAACACACAAACAGATTGCTTTAGTTTTCTCTTTAGCACTGTCCCATCTAGCAAATCAATTTAATAAGCATGGTATCAAAATGGCAACATTTGCCAAATGAAAAAAATCTAAGGGCATGAAGTTTAAATGCTTTCGAAAATACATCATTTGGGGTTTTCCCCTTTCCTGAATTGTGCTATAAAGGTTTTTGTGCATCTACAGGGTATATGCAGGAATCCTGAAGTCAAATGTAATACCTTTTAAGACCTTTTTTAAGACCCTTTCCATACATTTTAAGACCTCATCGCCACTTGGAGTTTTAACGGCTACATTGGCGACACACTTTACCTCACATTTACTATATACAGTATTGATTGTCCTTCCTCCTTATCTTCCAACCATTTGGACGCAGACTTGCATTTCCCCATAACGATGTTGTTTAACAACCGGCGTAAACGGACCTTTGCGCGCTATCAAGCAGTGAGCGTGCGATGTCCTGTTCAGATGACGTCAAATCCAACGGGATGCCATAAATAAACTACACAGAATCACACTACACACCTACGCAATGATTACATTCAGGCAGACTGTAGAATACAACCTCTTTGGACAATTGATATACTTATTGCAAACAAGCTACAAAATGTAATACCTTGGAAAATGCCGTTTAATACTTTTTAATAGCCTTAATTTTCGCTAAATTGATTTATCAACTTTTAATACTTTTCAAGACCCTGCGGACACCCTGATCTAATGGCGCATTTCCACAATGGCGCGGAGTGCGGTTTAAGCGTGCCGTGTCGTGCTGGGCCCGTTTTTGGTTGCGTTTCCACTGTTTGTTTGTTTGTAGCCTTTATTTAACCAGGTGAAAAATCCCATTGAGATCAACGATCTCTTTTTCAAGGGAGACCTGCAAAGTTGCACTATGCCTAGTTCCGGCCCGGGGCTACTTTTTCACCTTTTTTCTGGCCCGACAAAATCGTGGTTCTATCGGGGCCAACAACCAGGCTGAGTCGGGCTGAGTTTGCTAAACTAGAGAGAGAATCGCTGGCAAGGGGGCTACAACTACAACAAGATGAACATATTTGACCGTGATTTAATTGTAATACACGTTTCAAAATGATGCCGAAGTAACAACATACTGATACCGGTTAGTAAAAACCATGAATTAATGCTTTGACAAGTCTGCAGACAGACGGCAGGCGAAAAACCTTTTAAAATGTGTGTTGTCTAAATGGAGATCGGCTAAGCTAACGCAATATATGCTCCGACCGTCCACACTCAAAACAACGGCCTATACAGACATAAATAAAGCAGCGACTGTACTCGCCATGACACAGACAGTCTGTGGTTTGTACTTGTTCAACTTTTGTCTAGTTTCTGAACAGATATGAGGAGCTGTGAGCTTGAGTGCTAACAGCGAACGGCTGATGTTGTTTTTCTGGGGTGCTCATTGAAGATGACGTCACGGCTCCGCCTACACTGCGTTACTATAGATACTACCCCAGTTCCTAAACTGTAATGGAAGCGCAGCATTAAAGTGAGCCGGGCCTAACAAGGCCTAACAAGGCCTAACAAAACCGTACTAAGTCGAGCGAGGCCTGCAGTGGAAATGCGCCATAAATGGTCTTGCTGCAAAGGTTAAAATCCCTGTGTTCCCTCCAGAGGGAGTTTCTCTCCCACACACTCCCCCCCTGCCTGAAACACCTCCATTGGACTCCTTTGTTTACCTCCGTAAAATAGTGACATCACTATGTACAATCACGCTTCTAGTGGCTAGCGCTCCAACATATTGTACATGCTAATGGGTGAGATATCTCTCAGCGGTTGACGAATCACAACAGAGCCGGCCAGCTAACCAATCAGAGCAGACTGGGCTCTGGTTTCAGACAGAGGGTGAAAAGAGGTGCTGCAGCACAGGCAGTATGAGAAACATAAAGAGCTTTTTGAACATTAAAGTATGAAACTTGTCGCAGAAGAGACACAAATACTAATATGAACCTGAAAATGAGCAGAATGTGTCCTCTTTAAAAGCTAGAGAGACTTATACAATGAGTAATGCCTTGCACACAGCTGTTAAAAGCAGTAAGGATATATATACATAAAGTAGCACATTGCACACAGTTGTTAAAAGCAGCAATATGACATATACACATATAGAACAGGCTTGAAAACAAGCAGAGCATATAGATAGAGGCAGCAAAAATAGAGTTTACTGCTGACATGTGCAAGAGTGAATCATGAATTGTTTTTATTGGTTACTGCTGGAAGATCTATAAGTGTTTCATTTTTTGATTGCATTGAATTATATTCCACTCTCTTCAACCTCAGTCAGACCAAATGACTTGCTGTAGGCGCGCTTCCTTCAACAGAATAGTTTAATGTCCTCTACCCATTAGTATTGGCTCTTATGGGTATATAGGCCACACATTCTTACACAAGAACCTAAATCCTGTGCTATGTGTGCACGGCTCACTACAGGGGACTCAGCGTCTTGAATGCTTGAGGCTGACATGAAAAAATGTAGGTAATAGCCTGGCAACTAGACAGCTTACGTCATGGTTAAATGTACACTAATGCTCTTGCTGGAAGAGTGGTTTCACTCATGAGCAAGGAGAAGGTGAGCTTTGATGGGAAAAGCAGCAACCTTACCTCATTACCAATTAAAGCAGAATTGAACACACACCAAGACATACGTTCAGGTATTTAGACTGACACAGGTCTGTTTCCCAAGCAGAAATGAGCTGCTGCTGAGGGTTCATGGAGTTCTTAACTGAAGTTATAATTATTAACTAAAACAGCTTTGCATTAGTGAGAAAGCTTTGACTCTTGATTCTGCCCCCACTTTCCTCGTGGCAATTTAACCATTTCATTTCTAATAATTCCTTTTACTTCATGGACAATAGCAACATGTCAAAATAGTCATTTTAGAAACATTTGAGAATTGAATCTGAACTTGGAGTGGGCTATATGGTTAATGATTCAAAAGAGACAAAAATAAAGTTCAGAAAGCTCTATCAATCAGCTACTAATGGCGCTTTTCCACTGCAGCACGTTTTTTTTTGCTTTTCCACTAGGGGTGGTTCCGGCTCAGGGCTCTGGCCCTCCAAAATCGAGGTTCTTACCGGGCCAATAACCGGGCTGAATATGCTAAACTAGTGACGTAAACACTCTCGACTGCTGATGGGTCAGAGAGAATCGCTGGCAAGGGGGCTACAACTACAACAAAATGAACATATGTTACCGTGATTTAATTGTAATACACGTTTCAAAATGATGCCGAAGTAACAACATACTGATACCGGTCTGCAGACAAGACGGCAGGCGGAAAACCTTTTAAAATGCGTGTTTTCTGAATGGAGATCGGGTCGACCAGGCTAAGCTAACGTTGTATATGCTCCGTCCACACTCACAACAACGGCCTACAGACATAAATAAACCAGTGACTGTATTCACCATGACACAGACAGTCTGTGGTTTGTACTTGTTTAACTTTTGTCTAGTTTCTGAACAGATATGAGGAGCTGTGAGCTCTGAGTGCTAACAGCTAACGGCTGATGTTTTGGTTTTGTGGTTCGCATTGAAGATGACGTCACGGCAGTTTTACGCAGCGTCGCTCCGCCCGCCGAACAGCCGATCGCCCCGCCTACCCTGCGTTACTATAGTAACTACCCCGGTTACTAAACTGTAATGGAAATGCAGCTTAATGTGAGCCTGGCCTACCAAGGCCAAACTAAGCTGTGCTAAGCCGTGCTAGGTCCTGCAGTGGAAAAGCGCCATAAGAACACAGAACACACACTCCACAAAACACTACGTGATGTTTAAATACATGTTCAAGCAAAAGCACCAAACTTTCCCTTGTTGTAGCTTTTCAAATGTGAAGATTCACTACTTATAGTCTTCATGATATTTAACCTGATTTATGTTGGGGTGTTACACTGCTTCTTGCACAGAACCAGCCACTTAAAGACTTCAACTTGGCAATAGATAATTGTAAGGGCATTTTTCATGAATTTCTTACCAAAGAATAGTTGACAGTGAAAAAGGTCGACGTTTCAGCCCTATTTGTCCTGTTAATGTTTTGTCCTTCAATACAAAATATAGAAACACAGAGACCTAAATACACCATATAATAAAATAACCAAAAGGAGTCGGACACAGCAGTCTCATAAATGCCCTATTGACACTCTTTCTCATTTGTACTGAGCAAACAGATACCTGCGTCAATAATTGAGTCTATTTAAAGTATGAGATACAGGAAGTGGTAGAATCAAAAGGCTCGGTTCAAGTCTGTTTCATGAAGCCGTGGCCAGAACACACACCACAGACTGCTGTTGGAATAGACACAGGATTGTGTTTTCACACAACAGTAACATCCCTGTTATTACAGGGTGAGAAACACAAAAAGAAACAGTTACAAGGCCAATGTTTAATCTGAGAAAACACCTTTAAGGACTGATAAACAAAACCACAGTGCTGCAGTTGATCATGTAACATCTGCCGGAAAGAGGAGGACAGGAATTCACTTTCTTTCTTTCTGAGTATAAAACCAGTTCCAAGCTCCTGTGTTTAGGGAATCCAGTGTTTATGGCCAGACACGCAGTAAGGCATCTCGTGACAGAGAGAGCTGCTTATCTTCCAATATTTTACTGCCTATTGCTATAACTAAAATGAAAAACTAAGACAGAAAGTCTCTCAAAACTTCCATTCATTTTATTATCATACATTGTCTTATTTTCAAGGTAGTGTCCATCTAGGGGCTAAAGCTAATGAGAAGTGTCATTATTTGTATTTTATTAATCATGAATTAATCAAGAAAATAATCTAGTGTTAAATTACTAATAGAAAGAATAGTTAGCTGCAGCCTTAATACATGATTTGCACAGCATTTGTATGGAAATAAAACTTCTGAATAGGATTAACTAAATATAATGTGCTTAAAATAGAATATTAGACTACACCTAAGACAATAAAAGATATGCTGCTTCAATGTTACATGTTAAATACACCATATTGCTAAGCAGGCTGCAAAGTAGATTAGCTTTACAAGAAACCTATTTCTCTTCATTTTTAAAGCAAACTAACAAAAAGGATTTGTCACTGCTGTAGCGTACATAGTATGTGCATTCATCACATTATGGTGCAAAATGTATCACATGTAGCCGAAGTGTCCATAGGAAGTCTTGGTTATATCATTTCCACTAGCAGCTCAGTAAACAGGAAACAATCAGGTGCTCAGAGTGTCCCGGGGGACATTACTCTGTGTTCAGGTAAAAGCACTGGAAAGGAATATGACTGCACACATTCACTGAGGATTCAACAACACGAGCCTCTCTCCAGACAGACGGTACACGATGGCCTGGTGTAGTCCCCGGAGCCTTGTGCACAGAGCGGGGAGACAGCAGCATGACATCACAGTGTCTGCCCTGGGTCATGTGACCAGGGAGGTCTGGGAGCGGTGCACTGAGCTGTCACATCAGACAAACAGAGCGTAGTATGTGGTGAGCACACACAGCCGGGCTTTGTTTGGGGGATAAACATAAATGTGGAGGAACTTCACCACTACTTAGAGTCGGGCTGGGACATCAAGTGTATGGCTACTGGAATAATAATAACATATATTTCAATTATTCTGTACCCTGTTTCTTCTTGCACTAATTTCATTTTTTGTATTTGACTGCCTTTGAATGTTGAAAAAGGAATTCATCACACACAAATCATAAAAATGAAAACAACCACCACGAGGAAGGATATGTGTTACGAGTGCAAACACAAGTCAATGTTGATCCAAACCGTTTCACCCTAAGGGGACGGTATTCTCACAACTCACTGCAAAAACTCAGCAAGATCTTCCCTCTACAGATAAAGACTGAAAGCAATATGGCAGCGTGTGAAAGCTGAAAGGAAATGTGTCAATGTCACTATTGTTGATCTCTTCTTGTTTCTTTGGTTTTTGCTGTTATTGCGACACTTGAGCGACAGTGACTGTGAAAACTGGAGTGTGAGAACCTATTAGACCACAAACACACACACACACAGCAGGGAGGAGAAAGACATCCCGCCAACACTGTTTGCTTATCACGCTGCCATCTGATTTTCCCATGACTCCACATTAAGCATGTACTTATCATAGAAGTATTGCTAAAAAACATTAAGTTAAGGCCAACTACCTGCTGCTTTTGCTAACTTGACATCTGTCTGAGATATTTCAGCACATGTGGGGACAATCTCCCATGCAGACTTTCCTCGACAGGCCTCAGTTAACTTAAGCTTACTCGTGCACATTTCACACAGAAAAAGGGAAACGGACATGCGAAACTTGAACACGAATCTACTGAGCGGAAATGTAGAAGGGACAAAAAAAGTGCTGCAGCTTTGACAGCATGGCGGTTCCATGTCTGGCTCCTAATTCCTAAAGAACATGTTTATTCAGCTGAGGGGTCATGTTGTCTATTACAGATTCATGCCAAGATTGCACACAAAGAAGAGAATCATTGAAAATGTATCCTGGCCACAGAGTGAAAGAGCAAAGAGCGGAGACAGGTGTATTCTCAAAAGTGAAGACTAGTGTGTCTGCTTGTGGTGATGATTTGTAGTCAAGTCAAAGGGAAATGGATGCAACTCCTAATGCCTAGTGTGTGTGTGTCCTGCATGTTAAACACACAGCTGATCTTTGCCATCACTGGATTCTCTTGTGTCCCCATACAGGGCACAAAGGGCAGATTGAAGAGTCAAGAGCGTCTCGGCTCTCCTCTCCTCCATTTAGTTCATGATGAAGTCTCCTTTAGAAAAGGGCTTTTGGGTTGACAGCACTGCACTTTTAAAAATGACTTTACTTAATGTAATGTTCAGTAACACAGCTAATGTTATCAGCTTTGTTAGCTGGTAGTGAGGTCCACTGAGGCGACAAACCAAAGCTGTGTTTCCCACATTAGAGAAGACGGAGATGCAATATGAGTGTTGGCTATGTGACAGTACTTTGTATTGTAGCATAAGCCTGGAAAATAGTAATGTAGCAACTTCTTAATCAACAAAGAAGCACTTAATCCATTCAAATATGTATCATTCTTCATTCGCCAAATGTACACAACAATTTGAATTGGTGATACAGCGCATTAAAAGAAGAAAGCTAAAGTTGAAAAGATTAATATAAGAAGTTGAAGAAGGTTAAAATACAATAGTTATACACATTATCATATCCAAATTCCGAGCAATAAATGTACTGCATACTACCTCAGATATTGCACAGTGCATATGCATATGTTTGCAATATGAATTTGAATTGAAGCACTACATTTTTAACAAACTGTATCATCATAGATAACCAACAGAGCAAAGCAATAACACAGTTATTAGCAAATATATCCCATTTGCAGTCGTCCCATTTATCTTTGCCTATTGATCAAAACTCTTTAGAGTGGTCAAGCAAGATAACAGCATTAACAACTGTCTAAATGACTCAAGACAAATTCAAACATGACCCATACTTGCAACAGTGCTATCAATGTATACAATCGTTGGCCTTAGCTTAGAGCTGTTAGCCCAAATAAAGCTGGAATTTCTCTCACTTTCAATAACAGTCTATTTTTAGGGCTTTAGGGTTTTGCCAAAGCAATACAAAAAGACCAACAGGTTGTTGTAAAGGTAGCACTGAGGAGGTAATGATTCGGTGGTTTGGTTAAGACATTGCTTTTACTTTTCAACCTGCTACCGCAGCCACGTCAAATCGGAAGAGAAATGTCCTTTCGGAAGTAAATAGATAACACTGTATACCGCTTATTAGTAATACAGATACCTCAGCACTCACTATATAAATATAGGCTTAATATCTGATACAGTAGGAGAGTGATTTCGTGTTTTTTTAAAGCTGTTCTCTAACTTACTAAACATCTGGTCTCTCACTGAAACTTTGTTACGGAAGAAAATGACGCGTACGTCCAGGGGCTGTGAATGACAGCCAAGGCGACCAATAGCATTCAAGGAAATGACCATAAACATTCCAAGCAAGCCTGAGACAGCCAATTAGCGCGAGCAAGGGTGGACTCTTCGAGGTTTCAAGTTAGATGGGTTACAGAGGCCCAAACCCCCGGGGTGGCAAAATAATAATCGCCGAGGAAAATGAACGATGGCCGGGGGGCTGCTGACCAGTAAGTCTGGCGGCACCGGACACCACCGGCTCAACAGCAGCAAGCTATGAACCTCTGCAACGTTAATAACATTTGATTCCTGGCTGACATGGCCATGATAGGGAGGGAACACAGGAACAGAATAATAAGGAATAGCACCGGTTGTAAACAACGTGAATAAAAGCACAACCTACCCAGAAATTCTCTAGGAAGTAGGGCGTTATCATCTTGTTTTATTCCTCTTCGCCGCAACTCTTAAATGTGTTGTAAGGCAACTTTTAAAGCGTAAATCATCCACCGTCCTCCCCCCGTTTCTGTTGTATCTGCCTTTCCCCGTTTTCCTCCTCTCCCCTTTCTTCTCCCTCCCCACCTAAAGACTCCACCTCCACCCGTCTGTATTGCGTCTCTCTCCCCTATGGCTTCTTCCCGTTTACATTTTATGGAAGAAATAGCGCCTCCTTTGGCGGATTAACACTAGTTCGGTAAAATGCTGCCTTCATGTGTTTCGCGTAAACTCCTGTACTCATGTAGTAGGCTGAAAATGTTGCAGTGGTATATTGAAGGAAAGAAAGCTGCGAATTAGCCTAAAAGATGTCTGTCATAATTGACTGATAACGAAAATAAACAGTTGCTAGCTCAGATACATACGAAATAACATAATAGTTTATTGTATCATATTATATTATGCCATTTTCCAACCAGCTGTGAACACAACTTGTGAAGTTTACTCTTCACTCATCTAATAATTCCGATTTATTTTATGCAGGTGTGCATTAAAGGTGGGGTAGGTAATTTTGGAGAAACCAGCTCGAGTGCTCTAGAATTTGAAAATACACAGCCGGAAGAAATCTGCTACTTCCTTACAGAGCCCCCCCTCCAACACACATGAACGCGCACATGACCAATGAGGGCACGAGATAAATGTGTGCACAGATGGAAGGCTGACAGGCAGGTAGGCCATCCAGTTATTTTAGCCGGACTGGCTAAAATGATTGGTCGTGCTTTTTACAGTACTACGGCTTCCACAGATGACATTTTTTTATGGATTTTTTGTCAAAGCACTTAAGATATTCATTGCTATCGAGATGTTAAGAGCATTCCATGGAATATAACAAAAAGTGTATCTTGAGCCGGTTTCTCAAATGTACAGTACCTACCGCACCTTTAAGTTATTTAGTACAGAGTTTGCCAGCGAGGAATTTTTTACACATTTTCTTTAAACTCACAAAAAAGAAAAACAATGACTGATGATTTGTGGTACTATGGGTTGTTTTACATTTATGAATGTAATTTAACATTTTTTTTAATCAAAAAGTGAACCATAAATTCATTGTTAACCCTCTATGGTAGGCACTATGATGCCATTTGGGGAAAAATATTTTGAGAGTTGTTTTGTCATAGAATAGACCAAATAAACATAATCTAAAGAAATGTTCAAGAAATAATTATTGGGGGGTACTTTTTGGGGTGCGTTGCCTTGAGGCAACACTGTACCATAATGTTAAGTTATGAAAAAAGAGAGTTATTGTGTCAACATTATGAGATGGTCTCCCCCTCTTCTTCAAGACTTTCCTCTCGTTGCAAAAGCAATTTGCAACTTCAACTTTGAATTTCAGCAGGCTGTACACTTTGTCCTTTGCAGTCCCTGCGGTACAAGAGCCACGCATTCACTAGAGTGAAATCATAGAGTGAAATCCATCATGTGGAACACGATCTTGTGATACCACTTCCTTGACCTGACCTTTGTTCTGTAGAGAGCAATCAGCGAGTCTAGAAGATCCACAACTCTCATACTTTTATTGTATGCATGCACAACACTTGGGCAGGTAACCTGCACTGTTTCTTTCTTTTTCTTATCCCATCTTTGCATAGAGATCGTTGGGTTGGCTTTAACATCAAATGTATCTTGGTTAAATTGTAGAGATCTATGATGACTGGTATGCTTTTCAACAGTTTATACCTAAACACACAATACCACAATATCATGGTGAATCCATAATTGTACGGTGTTGCCTCAAGGCAACATTTACAATTTACCATAATGGTACGATGGTGCATTTTAACAAGTTTCCATAGCAAATAAAGTATCCGCTCGTCTCCGTTTTTAAAAGATTTGGGTACGGAGGAAAAGAGAAAGGGTTTTATTTTCTGACGCTGCGTGAGTTCCCCGACGCACCGGGGACACATTTATGTATAAAAGACATAAAAAAGTGCATTTTGCATGATAGGTCCCCTTTAAAGTATTGCATCATAATTTGAGATGTATTGTGTGAATGTAAAAGGCAAAAAATGGGTATGTTGCCTGGAGGCAACATCATACCATAGAGGGTTAAATGTTCAATATGTGTCCACTCCTTGCACTTTTACAATCAGTTCTATATTATCTGTGGATAGGTATGACAAGTAACCAAACAACCGGAAATTAGAGCAATTTCTGAGTGCTGGGTTGCTTTCTCAACACTACATTGTCATATTGGCACAGCTTCTATTACAATAGTAGCGTTTGGACAATTAATAGGAAATCATTCACAAGTGTTTGCTTTCTATCTATATGCATGTGTGACACCTGGGGTGAAATTGTTCTTTTTAAATAAAAATAAGTATTAATGTTGTTGGTCTAATTGATAAATGACATGTATCTAAAGAAATGAGAGGGGGGCACATTTTAAATCTTTGCCCTTGTAACAAGAAGGGTTATCTATATAATATACAAAAAACACCTATTATTACAAATTTGACAGATGAATCAACATGAGTTTTGTCCCTGCTCTTGTTAATGTTTGTGCAGCTGCAGCAAGATGAATGCTTTACACTTTGAGAACATACAAGAAACAGACCCATGTATAATGTAAACAATTTATTGGAACAATGTACAGATTCAAGCAATGGTAACCAGTCACATCCACTATATCATCTTACAAATATTACAAAATTACTACAGTACAATATAGATTCTTTGCATGATCCAAAATATTTGGTGGCCCCAAAAGTATTACTTTTTTAAAATGTCAGCAGCTTATTAAAAAAAGAAAATTCAAATCATCATCATTATTAGCAAAAAAGATGAAGGCAGATAGTCTAATCAAGTTCAAAGGCTAAATAAGAATACAGGAGTTCTTTGACCAGACATTCCTTAATATTGGTGGGCGCTTTTATAAAATACAAATTTTCAGTAAAGCTTCATAGAAAGTCGAACTGATGTTTGCAAATTATGCTTATAACATTATCTTTATGAGTTGTCAACCTATTTCTTTTCTTTTAAATGAGGTGTTACCGCTTCCTTTAGATACAGTTCATCTAATGCAAACACCAACAAAACCTCAACGTATTTGCTCTCAAGGCATTGTGTACACATTACACTAAATATTTACCAGTCTTATAACAATCACTTCTGACAAAAGTACATGAAGTATGTAACCATTTTATTCTTCCCCCTGCTTTGCAACTGTAATCACATTTGACAGCTAGCAGTGTTGCACACATATACGATTAATGTCAATTAACACGCTTGTTTACCCATCTTTAATATGAAGGGCGAGATATTTACTAATCTTTAGTTGTTGAGAGGAGATGCATGAAGGCGTACACATGGGGGAAATGATAACAAATAACACTGGACACAGACAACCTGAGGTTAACACATAGAAAACACATATTCAAGTAGTGAAACACAACTACAATGTATAGCAGCAGTCAAGTCAGAAATACAGCACAGTAATGGTTCTGCGTGTGTTTTAAAGACCTACACTCTCTCAATGACAGAATACCAGGACCGTGCACACACGCACACACACACACACACACACACACACACACACACACACACACACACACACACACACACACACACACACACACACACACACACACACACACACACACACACACACACACACACACACACACACACACACACACACACACACACACACACACACACACACACACACACACACACACACACACACACACACACACACACACACACACAATCAAGCCATGATTACTCCTCTTTTTTTGCATGCCAAACAGCTGGAATGAGACAAACAAAATCACTTCAAAACACAAAATGATGTGGCACATACAAGTATTTGCCTCTGTATTCCATGATGCATTATATCCTGTATTCAGTGTTACCTTATATTAATGTTAAATCTAAGAGATCAGTTATAAAATGTTAAAGTTTATCTAAGACACTTTCAAAAGCGCATCACCCCATTTCATGACTTATTGCATTAGGTAAATACATTTTAGCAGCAATACTTAATTCATTATCCCGTTACGCTAAGGTCATATTCTGAAGGGTTCGGCTACATCATCAATTTCAAGCACTTTCCATTTCAATTTTAAGTGCATGTTATGTGCATCGTGAAGGATTAAAATACTGCAGTTATTACTCTGGCCAGCAGAGGAAAAATTACTGGCAGGGCATATAAAAAAAATTAAATAAAAAAATCGTACTATCTCTCCAACCCATCATGGAATACATTCAGGCTATCTGAACACTTACACACTTTTATAAAATATAACAGCGCAAAACAACCAGAGACGATAACATGTTGTAGTTTCACAGTATTTCAAAACTATACATCCAGCTATGGGGTAAACGTTTAGGGAGAACACTCCAGCAACATTGATGTGAAGTTATAAAAGTCCCAGTGTTGCAATACATGAATGGTTACTATGTACTTGTAATTAAAGCTCCCCTCCCCCTCCCCGTTATCCCCTTCCCACTTTATGTTGGGCTGTGAGGGGCCACCAACATGCAAGAGATGAAAGTACCCCACAAAACACAACCACCCAAAACATTATACAGTCATCCTCAAGATCATGCTTTGAGCACAAGAAGCCAAACAACCAAGAAGAAAACGCCAGTACATTAACATATTGAACATTCATTCGATGGACTGCGTGGTTCTGACAGCCAAAATAAATCACTAAGACAGGATTCGGATCGATGTGTTGTCTCCTCCGTGTTTCTCCTTCGTGAGGTTCAGACAATATAAAGGATTGTTAAGTGTCTAAAGCTTTTCTGATGAATGTCCATGTCACATTCACGCCACAAGACCAAATTCACTCGGACGCTACATCACAGCCAAGATTTGACACATTTCCTTAAATTTGGTGTGTAAACCCAGTCATGCTACATTACATCTGTTTGCCGTAATTCTCTGGCAGAGGAAAACCAAACAAAAATACTGTAAATAGATAAATTACAAGGTCGAAGAAGAACCTTATCACAGGGCAATGACAGCTGTCAAACGCAACACACACCACTAATGTTCCACAGCTTTTCACAACGATAAAAGCATGCTACCTATTCCCAGAAAAGCTGCTTTTTTAAAGAAAACCTTGTGCTCTCCAGTGCCATAATTGACAGCTTTTGCCCTGATAAAAATTTGAAATACTTAAAAAATCTAATAACTATAAGGGTGATAACTTATTCTTGGTGATATGCAGCGTTATCAAATGAGTCAGGTCCAATATGATGCTTTATTAGCATCAGCTGCTATTCATTAGCTTTAAGCTGTCCTTGTATTAAGAGAAAATACCTTCTCCATTCTTCAAAGAACAGTCTTCTACTCAACTTGTAGAATTGAGATGTTATTAAAACTACCTTATGCCATTACCTGACATGATAATAAATGTGTATCTGCTCTGCACTTTTGTACCCAAATTAAAGAAATGCTTAACAGAGCTTCCTGTTTTGCTTACAATTCTTTTCAGCAGTTCAGGTAACAGTAAAAAAGATGTTTGGGGATTAATTGTTGAAAAAAAAGAAAAGGGTAATTGATTTCAATATTTCTGATTGAGATGTGATACCATGAATTTTCCTCCCATGATAAGGTTGTTTTGGCAGTCCCTTTCCCCCCCTTGCCTGTGCATGGGGGCACCGAGCACTGCAGCTACCACCTCCCTCCCACCCCGTCCTTCAGGTCGGGGAAGGGTCCGCACCCTTCCCTCCCCTCAGCAGGCAGACCCTTCCCCCCAGTAAAGGGTAACATGTTCCCTGGGTAAAAGAGGTTCCCTATATTGTCTCCCATAGTGAATAACCTGCACATAGAAAGAGAAGGCTCATTAGAACACCAACATTTGAAATAAAACACTGTCAAAACTTTTATTTTCAATGTATTTTGCAAAAGCACGTTCTTAGAGAGGAAACTGACCCCAGTGATGAGGCATGCTGCCGTGGAACCGGTTACACCCCGTAAAAGGTTGCCAGGCGTTCCTTCAGTGGCAGGGGGAACTGATCTGAGAAGCGTCTCCAGTTGTCCTCGCCCACTTGGTTCTTAAAGCCGTGAAGGATCTGAAATGAAACACCGGGAGAAGTTCAAACAAGTTGTAATGACGGCTGCATTCAAAATAGATCTCCTGCATGATGGGATTATTATTGGCGTCAATTGTAGATACTGCAATTCCTCCATTTGACCACTGGTGGGCAGACAGGAGTAAATGGTCTCAATGCATGATTCATTCATGAGGGAATGAGATCATACATTTAAATTGTGATTTTATCTAGTACATTTTGGCACTGTTCAGCTTTTACCTTGTAGAACATGTCTCTTAGATCGTCCTTTGGATTTACCCAGGAGGCCACTGCGTCACAGAAGAATATAAAGTCCTGTTCCAGAGAAGACAGGTGAGCCAACATTTCAAATGAGGGAAACAACATAAAAACACAATCAAATGGTGTCTCTGGACCTCACCTGCACTACACCTCCTGGATTTACACTGATCATAGTGCAGATTCCTCTGAACGCAGAGTCTTTCTCCTCATTGTCTCTTATATTTCGTAGAGAGGTGCACCTGACAACAGGGACGACCACATTTAACATCAGACATTCAAAAAATAAAAACTACTGCCACTATGAATGACTAATGCAAATACCTATAATTTTAGATAAATAAACAAATATAGCCTATTTCCAACCTTAGTACAAATATACTGTTGAGGTATTTCCTCATTATTGTCTTTATCCTTAAACATATAATTGACTCTATGTGAGGAGACCTTTGTGTCTATCATGACCTGAGAGATAACCACAACAAGTCAAGCATGCACACACAATATAAAACATCTACTTTTAACAACTCATTTGATCTCTTATAACCTTTGTCTATGAGCAGTGTGTTCAGCAAAACCTCATCTATAGCACCTTAACAATAACATTACTTTTTAAATATGTCTAAAGGAGGTCTGGGTCATTTTTGGGACAGGCACATGCAGCTGGGTGATTACTATATGAGAAAGGAAATGCAGCATTTTGTATGCTCTATCTGCAGCAAAGACTGCATCCTTTCTCGATTTGTTTTCTGAACCAGCAGGCATGTGACAAATCTGATCCCATGCATCTTTTAGGTTAGCGACAGTTAACAATGACAGAAAACTAGAAATTAAACAAATTAATGTATAATACATGAAGGTGCTACTGAGGCAAAAACAAATCACAAGTAAGACCTAAAAGAGGACAGGGTTAGTCACATGGTTGGCAATGATTACAAACTGATATCAAATCAAAATAAAAACTGAAAAGACTTTTGTTTGAGAAGGAAAGTGAGGAGAGGAACAGAGCAGAACAGGGAGCGACAGGAGACAGACGAGAAGAGAGGAAGAAAGCAGAGAGGAGATGAATTAAATAAAAGATTGAATAATACACACCAGGGTCTTATAAACTGCTGTAGCATGGGTGCCACCTCTTGAGGACAAACGTAACCAAGACGACCAATTGTTATTGCTAAGGTAACGCAATCACGGTTACACACCACCAAACGCCAACCAAGACATGAGCAATGAGGAGGGGGAGGAGAAAAATAAAGAAAAAACAAACAACTCAGAGACATAAATCAACAGAATCTGTGTATGATAATTAACAGAAGATTTCACTGGTGTCGATTATTACTGCCCCTTTTATCACGGGGAGGAATGTAAAATATGACACTCTAAAAAAAACATACAACACGTTTAAGGGAGAACACATTGACAACTTTGACAGGACATTCATAGAAAAAGGCAAACAATGGCATCTGCTTTCACAAATCATATGGATTGAAAGTGATTGAAATTCATTAGCTTGATTTAAAATGTAAAGACACAAGCTAGCTAGATAAGTTAGCATGTGTATGTTACTGGCTTCAACAAGAGCGATTCAGAGATTTCTCCCTTAAACTCACAAATTGTTCATAACAAAACAGAAATGTGCTTTTTTTTTTTTTGTTCTTTCGAAAAGAAAAAAGGACAGTTTACTCCAAGCCAACTACATGGAGGGAGACTAGTATCCAGCACAGCAGGTTCTTATGAGGCAGAGAGGAGGGAGGACCTAAGTTTAAGAGACACAAAACTATGTGACATTCTCATTAACAAACAGGCATTTATGAACAGTCCAATGACACATGCAGAAAGCAGATGGTATGCTCATTAGAATAAAGTTCGGTGCAGGATAAGCTGATCAGAGACAAACTGAAAAGTGCCACCACGCACTCTGCCACATCTGTGGTGGAGGTCGTTTAAATTTAGCTCCAGTGATAACCTGGAAAATCTCTGACAGACATAAGAAAACTTAGATTTTGTGAGTAATTTTGTATCTACGGAAGAGGGATTAGGGCCATATGAGAAACATTTTTTAGGATGTGATGAAAAAAAAATCTTTTATCTCAGAATTGAAAAATATATATATATTTTTTTTATCTACCGGTATTATGATCTTTCTGGAAAAATAATTATGTGAGAATTAATTTTTCCTGTTTTTGTTGTTGAAAATCTCCGATATTTTCCTTTTTTCCCCCAATTCTGAGATTAAAGTCAGAACCAAACTTTTTTAACTTGTCATCCCAATATTTGTTCCTTATTGGCCCTAATCCTCTTCCCTACATATCCTTTAGGGCCCATGTTGTGTTTTCAATTAACACATTGAAAACAGGGAACAAATGGTGAAAAATATCTTGGGTCAGATGAAAACATTCAATGGGCATGACACCGTTATAATTATCATGTATCCTGCATCAAACATTGGCCATTCTTAACAACATTTAACATCTATTGGCAGATATGCATCCACATTTAAAGAACAGTAAATAAAAGCAACAAATAAACTGACAGCAAACAAACAGGAACACATCTACAGAGTCCCTAGAATTGTATTAATTTAGACAGGTTACACTTCGCCCTTGAATGCATCTTTTTTGGTCTCATTCAATCATGATTTCCAATTGAACTGGTAAAAACAAGAGCACAGTGTAACCTTTTTGAAATGATATAGGTCATTTATTCAGGTTAGGTGTTCTCTCAATCATTAATCAGTAGTTATTGTTTAAGTGTTCAGAAAATGATTGTCCTACGGTAACAGGTAACTATGTAAAGCTGTGAACTCACACACTTCCTTTCTTCTGTTTCAGTATTATAACTCCTCCTATGTGTGCACATTAGTATCTTCCAAGACTGGGCACTTACAAGGCTCGCTTGATTCAAGTATTTCACACCGGGGGTCGCCCGGAGTTTCACTTTCTTTTATCTCTATTTCCAGGCCACACTGCCAGGTTGCAAATCACTATCTGAAATATTTAACTTTGGAGAAACCAGCCAAACCTGTAAGGCCCGTGGCTTGGGAAGGGTTGTTTGGAGGGCGATTGAAGGGTAGGACAGGCTCCCTGGAGAGTGCTGTGATTCCTGGCTGGAACTGAGTGTGTATGAGCACCTCTCTGAGTGTGTGTGAGCACCTCCCTGTGTGTGGCGGCTGGCTCAGTACCGCCACCGAGTGGTACCTGTGTTCTCCAGCAGGGTCTTTGGGGTGTTGGGCCTGTTAATGATCTCCACCAGCTGGTGCAGCACCATGGCAATGTACGGCTGCATTTCAGAGCCTGGGGGTGTAAGAAAACCATGGAAAGAAATCTGTTCACTGTTATCTAAGGTGACTGTATTCTGACAGCAAAATATACACAGGAAATTGTGATATATTGTGGTAATTAGAGGAAATTCAGGCACTCACCCATTTGTATAGATATCTCTCCGATTGCCCATGTTGCGTTGTTGCACACTGATATTAATTCTGGGTTTAAATTAGTACCCAGTATGGGCATAAAATCAGCTGGAAGAAGGAAAGCGAGTTAATTTAGCAACTGACATACACATTATTTCCAAATAAATGTTCAAAGGGGCCCTATCATGCTCATTTTCAGTTTCATATTTGATTTTGTGTCTCTACTGGGACATGTCTCCATGCTTTAATGTTCAAAAAGCTCTTTATTTTTCTCATACTGGCTGTGCTGCAGCACCTCTTTTCACCCTCTGTCTGCTCTGATTGGTTAGCGCTGGTTAGGCTCTGTTTTGATTGGTCAACTACTTTGAGTGTTTAGGATTGGGATATTAGCCTTTGCAGACCATTTACATGCATAAAACCCTATAAACACACTACAGGAAAAAGGAAACCCCAGAAGGCATAATAGGGCCTCTTTAAGAGTGATCTTGAGAGAACATACCGATGCATGGTTTGACGTGTTGGAAACAAGCCTTGGTTAAATCCCCTAGCAGAGCAAAAGAACTCTGACGCACTTCTGGCATTTTGTCCTGAAGAGTTGCAGAGAAAAACAAAAGGTGAACAATGCGAGACTTTATCAGTTTATCAGATTAGCTGCTCAAGTTGTTCACTCCCTTCACCTGCATGCACTGGTACATAAGGGTGAGGATGTTGCTCCGAGCAACCAGCTCCTCTATGGTGCCTCCCAAACCCTCAGCCAGTCCACTGAGGAGATCCAGAGCCACGATCATGAAGTCTTTGTCTGGAGCCTCATACTGGTCCGGCTGTGACTGATAAAGCTGAATAAAAATGGTTGCATTACATTCACAGACAATGCTAAATTAGGGCAACTACATTGCCGGGAACACACGCTGGGGAAGGGAATTTCAAGTATATTTATTTATTTATTTAGGCCTAGTTGGCCTATAACTGCTGTATCTATTCACTCCCTTTTTTTACCAGCCTATATAAGCATATACGGCAAAACTATGGGAAATCCAAAATCATAACTAAATACTTAAATAGAAAATATTCGCAGATTTTCACCAAGCAGGTAGTTCACTGAGGGGTGATCTGTTATCACGGAAACATTAGAGAAGAATTGAGTCCGGATTGGTATCTGATGATAATCAACATTAACCGGTTTTGACGCCTGCGGCAGAACATCGCTTGGCTTCAGTGCACATACTCCTGTCAGTTCCTCCATACTTGGGGTATTATACTAGCTGCTGACTATGGATAAGAAGCTCATACTTCCCCACTTCAAAACGTCCAAACCATCCCTTTAAGTTTAGCCTGTCTGTACAGAAGGTATCGTCAACAACAAAGGTGTCATACACACTCACCATGGCTTGAGCGAGGGTCTTCTGCACGAGGTTGACACAGCGTTGGTACACAGGCTCGCAGTAGGGCAGGAAGCCGCTCTGCAGGGCCGTGGCTACAGACGACAGACACTGAGGAAGGCAGGCAGGGGGAGACACAGTCACTGTGTGTTCATACACTCAGAACTGAGACTGACACAACCGAGTCACTATCTGCATCAGAGACTCACTTCTAATAAAGGGAAGAGATCTTTGTCTTCATCTTTCAGCTGGTTCCATTTTGCGATCAGTGGAGGCATCAACATCTGGATGTATTCCTATCAAATAACACAGACTCAATTAGCCTTTACACAAAGAATATGCCATTTCTGAGTGGGCATGATCATAAAAGATGGTAAAGCACAAACCCAGACATTCAAACAAATCTATGAAGCCTGGGAGATGTGCTGATACTTTTGCATGATCATACATCTTATAACATCAGAGAGCATGCTCACCACTACTAGCACAACAAAAGAGAAATAAGGAAGAAGGTTTGTGATGTCAGTGTGTGCTAATTTTATATTAACCTTAAATGTGAAGTCAAACTGAGTTTAGTTTTTTTCGTTCTGCATACCGGTTTATTGAGATGGTGCCCCACGGAGTCTGCAAGGGTTCCTATGGCGTCGTAAAGAATGAGCAGGTTTTTGTGCTGGTACTTGCTGAAAGCGAACACCAGGGTGTCGAGGATGAACGCCAGGTAGGGAACCAGCTCTGTGCAAGCCTCTTCCTCCAGAGTGGCAAAGGCACTAAAAAGGAGAGGGAAGAAAACATCATACAGCAAGCAGTACTTAAAGAAATATGCATGCATCCCAACACCTGAAAGATTGTTTTATGTGTAAAAATGACTTCATCAGCACTTCTTGCTCACCTGCACGCAGCCTCCTGCACACGCTTGTTGCTATCCAGAATGCGTTTGAGCAGCTCCGTCATTAGAGGTTTCAGGTAAGTATCTGGGGGCTGGCTGACCACCCAGTGGGCATAGCGGCTCAGTGTCCAGCAGGTGATGGACCGCACCAGGGCCTTCTTGTCAGACAAACACTGGACCAGATGGGGGATGAGCTCAGGCAGGTACGGGATCATGCCCTGCATACAGCCTGGAGACGGGGGAGGAACAGAGTCATTTAAAGCTGTCATTTTCCATAATCTGGGGTAATTCTACACCTTGTGTTTTGTCCCCACTTCTTCTATCCCTTCTTACCTTCAGCTATAGCCCCCAGCACTAGGATGCCAGACTCTTTGACCACCCACTCTGGATGGAAGAGCAGCTCTTTGAGGAGGGGAAGGATGGGCTGCAGCAGGTCCTCCCTGAACACGTTGGCCAACACGTCCAGCGCTGCAGCCGAACACTTGCCTAATGTTCGGTGAACAGCAGAGGGACATACATACAAACACAGAAATGTGCGGACAAACATCAAACAGACATCACAGGTACAGAAGACAAGTCATTCATATTTTGTTAGCTAGCTTTGTACGAAAGACGATTCAAATGGAGGTTTTTTAATCATTTTGAAAGAAATGTTGGCACTGGCTCTGAACTCACGCAGGTTCCAATCAGAGATGGTATCGTCATCATCATCCAGCTCATCATCCTCATCGTCGTCATCCTCGATCCCGTCTTCCTCATGCTGCTGGGCGACGGTGCGTGAGCGATGGAAGCGCGGCCTGATGTCCTGCTCGTTGTCGGGAATAGCCTCATCTTCCTCGGTGTCCCCCTAATAGTGAATGTAAAAAAAATCAGCTTCTATAAATCTTTGAGTATTAAACTCACATGTATTTGTACACCACATAAACCACTTAATTGAACTGAATGTCATCCTGAGTCATGGGGCAATTCATGCTCTTACCTACAGGTACAAATATTAGGCTGTATAAACTGACCTTGAGCAGGATTATGTCAATCTCGGAGTATTTCATCCCATTGACAAGCACCGGAGTGAGCCTGGAACAGGGGCCAAAGGAAACATGATGAGAACAAAGGGCAAGGATAGGTCAGAGACCACGGGCAATCTATCACATGTGATTCCTGCTGTGGGGGCACTTTAATGTGACAGCGTGCTGACAGATGTTACAGCCGAGGTCAACAGTCAGGGCTCTTAATCAGCCGGCTTGATGTGAGGAAGAAGAATATCATCCCAGTACAAGGTCTTCACCAGCTAACTGTCAAGGTTGCTATGAATCAACAGCTTCCAATATTAACACTCGAGTGTCAGTCTGTGTATTGTGGCAACGTGTGTCTGTGTGTGTGTGTGTGTGTGTGTGTGTGTGTGTGTCTGTGTGTCTGTGTGTGTGTGTGTGTGTGTGTGTGTGTGTGTGTGTGTGTGTGTGTGTGTGTGTGTGTGTGTGTGTGTGTGTGTTCTTACTGAGAGAGGTGTCCACACAGCACTTCCTTACACACTGGCTGCTCTGCCAGAGTAAGCCAGAACTCACAGGCCTCCAAGGCGACATTTTCATCTTGGTCCTGAGTCCTCAGTAGCATGTACTAAAGAAAAGTAAGCAAATATCTTATATACTTTTATATTAACAAAACTTCATATATTCTTCTAAAAATCCCAACGCAACACCAGCATGTCCGTCCACAGGGCGTTACAGGAGTTATTACAAAAAAGATTGTCTTTCTATATATTTTTAGAAACACATCCCATTAAAAGACCAAAACCAACGGTGCATTATACTCTCAATATTTGCTTACTTTAATGCCATGTCTGTGAATACATACTTTTTAAAAAAGTATTTCCTAAAGCAGCTGGGTACTGTAGTTTCAAGCAAACTTCACTAAAACTGGAGTAAACTTGCATTTGTTGTGGATTATTTTCAGCAGCAGATTTGGTGCGCAAGCATTTCTAAAACCTTAGTGTTTTTGGAATGAACTCAAATGAAACTGCAGTGCTTATGCTTACTATAGAGAATGAACCACAGTGAAACGGTGTGGCTCACTGATGTGTCTTCAATCGTTTCTGATCAAAAGATGTCGCTAAGAAACTAACTGTATCAAGTTTTGGCTGGACAGACAACACCGAAATACGCCAGACTAAAAAACACACATATTCATTCTACATCTTTTGACCTGTGTTTGACTAATCCTTATTTAACCTTTGTCACATTCTCAGTCTTTGTCTTGACTCACTGACCTCTATGATGTTGAGCATGTGTGGCAGGAGGCGGTCCAGACGGACTTCCAGCAGCATGACTAAAGCTCTGCACACATTCTTCCTCACCTCCGGTTCCTCATCTGTCGCCAGTGCAAACAGGTTCTACAGAGGATAAAAAAACTCAAGGGTCAAATGTAGTCTTTCCATGGTGTGCAACAGCAATAACTACCACAAACAATACTTATAATTGCATAGCATTTGAAACACAAAGTGCTTTCCGGAATAGATATGAATTGGGTTGGGCTAAGTAGCATTTTAAGTAGCATTAAGTAGCATTTTAACAAAGGTAAACGTTTCTGCAAAACATCTTATCTCTGCATTTTGTATGTACAGTATGCCTCGTGCTATTTTAATACTACTTCACATTTTAAGGATGGTATATAAATGATGGTTGCTATTAAAACACCAAGTCTCTAGGTCATTTGTTACACTATTAGATAGAAAAGTTTCCTTCGGCAAAATATTAGATGTCTCCAATATTATATAATATATAAAATATAGCAGACATCTAAATATTTGCCGAAACTTTTCTATCTATTCCTAATGTATTTATTTCATTGATGAACATAGTGCATATTATGCACTATGTTCATCAATGAAATAAATACATTAGGAATATAAATCCTCTAAAGAAAATATTAAAAAGGGACGACACTAAATCAGAAGTAAACGGATGACTTCTAAAGATGATAAGGCAACTCAATATTTATTTTGGCCTTAGCCGACTTCCTTTTTTTCAGTCAACAAGTCGTTATCTAATGCTTTGTCTATGCTAAACGACTGATTTCCTAGCACCAAGCACATTTAAGTGGTGCTATTGCATTACTCTTTGTTGAGAAACTCAATTTGTCAATTTAATCGATGAATCAAATAAATAATATTAGTGTTAGTCAACCTATAATCTAGTTAAGGATAAACCAGATGAATCCTCAGTGAGCAGTCAGTAAAGTAGCTTGTGTTAATGACCTTAAGGGTGGGAGGTCATTCTCATTGTTGACATTACATGACATGTCACTTGTTAGACGCTTTTATCCAAAGCGACTTACATACTCAATACTGTGGGCAATCCCCACAGGAGCAATTTGGGGTGAAGTGCCTCAGGGACACAACGACATGCTGACTGCAGTGGGGTTTGAACCTGTGCTCCCCTGATCCGAACACCAACGCCCTACCCACTGCGCCACACGCCTCCCTGACAGACTGTCTGGCTCCATATAGTACGTTCAAGTTTATGGTTATCTTTGTATCCATAACAACGAAGTGTAAAGATGCATTACTGTCACTTGCCTCAATGAAAGGGTCGATGTGCAGCATGAGAGCCTGAGTCCGGCTGATGATGAACTGATTCACGCAGGCAATGGCATGAGACCTGCAAAACAATAAGCAGCACTTAGTGAACACAAACACATGTTTTCCTCACATGTCACACACTATGAATGCTCCCCCTGTCTTCTTCTCTGCTCTGCCACCACTGATTTAACCTCCCAGTATGAGGAAGACTTCTCTTGTTAACAGCCTGTGGCATTACTACAGACTGAGGCTTCAACCGTGAAACTATAGAGACCTTTAGTCTGTCTTGTAAAAATAATGTACCGTCAAGAGGATATGTATCTGCTGCTTAAAACATACTCATTAGTAGATGATTTATTTAGAATAAGTTAAAAATAGGTGGCAGATAGAAACGCTCTTAATCATAGGAAGGGGAAACAAATAAATGATTTTTAGATTGTAAATACAACAAATACAAACATTTTGGGGAATTATAAAATCACAGAGCAGCACAAAATCACAAAAATATGGAAAATAAACGAATGATCATACATCATCAATACAAACGTACATTTGTATTCTAATGTAATATCACCAATGACGTAGCATTACAACATTTACCTACGTAACCTAGTTAAATAGGAACAGGTTTGATTTAGATATGATTTAACTTTACACTTAACAAAGTTTAAGGAAAAAAACGTATACGATACCTAATCTTAGGACTGTTGTGCTTAAAAAACTGCAAGAACTTGGGGATCATGATGTTGAGAGGACGATCCAGGATGTCACTGTCCAAAATCTCAGCAGAGTCCTCACAGATCTTCTGCAGGGCTCCAAACGCTCCCTGAAGGTAACATTAATAAAAAAGTAAAAAGATTGATAAGAAATTGAGACAGCAATCCTCAAGGCAGGTTACACTGCAGCTATAGTCTGCGGAGGTGGAATGAGTTTACCTTCTTTTGTTATTATGAAACCACCATTTTGCAATATATTCTCCACATCATTTAATATGTGTTCATGTTGTTTTGGCTCTGCAGGGAACACATGTAATAAAATCTCTGTTTACATAGGTGTGGGGCATATAGAGGATGCTGTTCTGCACAGTGGGAGCGCTCAGATATGTGTTCATCCTCATCCATGATCTGCAATAGAATGCATCCCCTTCTGCTCTAATAACCTTCAAACAGTTCACACACACACACACACACACACACACACACACACACACACACACACACACACACACACACACACACACACACACACACACACACACACACACACACACACACACACACACACACACACACACACACACACACACACACACACACACACACACACACACACACACACACACACACACACACACACACACACACACACACACACACACACACACACACACACACACACACACACACACACACACACACACACACACACACACACACACACACACACACACACACACACACTTCTTATTACTGGCTACCTAACTGAAGGTTAGTGCCTGTATCACAATATGCTGCAGACGTCAGTGTCTTTCTCACAAGAATGCAGCATGAGAAGAAGACTTAAGAAACAGCATTGACACCGACGGTGTCTGAAATGGGTTTCCATGGAAACCGTTCCCTTGTCAGCATTCCTTTCAGATGACAGATACAGAATTGTCTCAAAATGTGCAGGAGCCAAACGGATGAAATAATGAGGAGGGGATGAGGAGGAGACTGTGTCAAGGTCACAGACAGGAAGAGGCAAAGTGTAACCAAGGGCAAACAGACGTTAACCTCACTTAGGATACTCAATTTAACCTTGATAAATAGGCATGCTTTTTGGGAGGTGATATTATGCATCTCTCATTTAATGAGACAAAAAGAAGGTATGATAGTATTATAGGCTTTGAAATGAAACCACCAGATGTAGAAATGATGTAACTGAATAGTAAAAAACGAATGTTTGATAAGTGTTGAAATTTAGCAAAAATTATTTGTTTATTAGCCCATTGAGTCAAAATGAATCAGCAACTATTTTCAACGCTGATTAATCCACACATTTTTTCAAGAAGAAATCCCCCAAAATGTTGCCCCCTTCTAAAATGCAAAGATTTTCTACCTTTCTGCATTTTATAATTCCTTTTTACTCAATATCTTGATTGTTGTTGTTGGACAAAATAACCTGAAAATAGCAGCCTGTATTTGTAAATACGTAACAGCCTTGTAAATACAATAAAACCCAGCTTTCCTACAAAGCAGAATACTAAAGTAGTCGTTTTTAAAATGAATAAATAATTCATGCAGCATCACTTTTAAGCTCTTTGCACTATAATATTCTGAAATGTAGCGTCATTATAAATCATCCCACGTGAAAATGAGTGGAACCGGACAGAAGAGTCCTCCCACCGGCGCCACGCTGTCCGTGAGTGGACGGAGAGGGGCAGAGAAATGGGCGTGGCCTCGGAGCATTCCAGTTACGCTGAAGCATCTCAAATGTAATCCTCCCTCCAAGTCCTGCTGTGGAAGGTCATTAAACGCCAGAATGTAAGTCATGCAGATGACAGCCAGCCGGAGAAAAGAGAGGCATGCTTTTAGAAAACCAAACAGCTCCTTCAGACTCCGGCTCTGAAATGTGACAAATGTCTCGAGGGCTGAGGTGACAACGATTTTTCATACATAATCGTTTTGCTTTCCGGAGTAAATGTCAATTCAATCTACACAACACCGTTCCAACTGCCATTAATCTCAACAGTAAAACTGCTCTCAGGCAAAACCTATATAAAGACATCCACCAACATTACACTCGGCGTCCAACACACCTGCTCCTGTCTTTTTATAGAGCTGGAGAGAGGGCTACAGCGTGGAGGCTCCTAATGCATCTGCTGCTCTGAAACCCAGAGAAAAAGACCTATGGTACTGCTGCAAAAGCTGCTATTACCTAGGCGTGTTGATTTGCTGTTTATTACAGAAATGCAGTGTAAGTTTTTAAAAGATTATTAAAAGAAGACAATGTCATAATCCAAACCAAGTAAACATATCTGTTAATGTTTACAGCTACACGCCTAGATTATATCAGGTATCCCATCAACCCTCTGCTCCGCCGTACATGAGCAGACATTAGCTCAGTTTGAGACCGTTGTGTGTGAGGATATTTCAGTCACAGAGTGATGAAGATCCTCTTGCATTGATCTGTTGTTGATCCACAACACAGAGGACATGTTCTCCTGATCAAATGGTGCAGGGCCAACATGCATCCGCACATGTTCCTCGTTGCTAATATTAAGTGCACACTGCTCTGAAACCCAACACTGGCAGCCACCAAACATACTCCCGAAATAGATATCAAAGTGTGGCAGTAATGGTGTGGATTATTTCTGGGTCACGATGGCAACAGTCATCACCTTGGCACAACATGGATACACTAGTGTATTTACAAGATCGGCAGAATCTGACGATTTATTCATTTTCTTAATAAAGCAAGAACTACAAACAATTACCCATTTTCCAGGACACTTAGCATAAACTGTAGTAATTTAGTGACAATGCACAAAATAATTATATATAATAGCTTTTTTTGCCACTACACCTGCAAAAGTGAGAAAAAAAGAAACAGTGTAATTCGCAAAACACCTAAAAGGGTGTCAAGCCGATTGGTCTCGGTTAGGGCTGTGCAATTAATCGTATTTTAATCGCAATTACGATTTTGGCCTGCCACAATTACGAAAACAACATAATCGAAAAAAACGATTATTTTGCTTTGCTAGGTTGTGACAGTGCACTATTTATCATATTTATATATGTTTAGTAGCTTGTTGAAGTGCGCTCCAAAATATTTGTTGATCTTGTTTATTGGTATTTATTATTTTGATATTATTTATTTAAATGTATCATTTATTTTATTTATTATTTTTGTATTGGTTTTTCAGTTGAATTATACGTTCAGGGAAATCAACAGTTAAAAAGATACTGTTCAAATTATTATTTGTATTTAAAAGTTCAATAAATGGATGTTTTCAAAGTCATGAATAATCGTATTTAATAATCGTGATATCAATTATTGACCAAAATATTCGTGATTATGATTTTTGCCCTAGTCTCGGTGCTCCTTTGCTATTTGCACGTGCTTAAGAGAGGTAATATGGTGGAAAATGGGCCTCATTCTATGCAAATGAGACCCAAAAACACTCCAATTCAGCACTGATTGCACAACGCAGTTACAGTGGAATCATTGGCATCTTCAGAGAGCTGTTGCTAACAACGGAAGCCCATTCAGACTACAGGGGTGTCTGCTCAAACTAATTCATTCTGACATGATGCAATGGGGTTTGTGTCGTGACAAATAAACCAATAAAGCTCCCAAAAGAAAGTCACTTAAAATACATGAGAAAAAACACTAAGGTTATCATACAAACAGATACACTAATTATTGTTTTCCTCTTCCTCATTTCCTAAATCCTTGGCTTACATTTGTATCTTTCCTCGATTGTTCTCTCCTCCTCCAGGAGATTTCTGTGGAAGTGGCACTCGAGCAAGTCCTTCCTGACAACCCATCCTGCCTCAGGCCGACTCCCACCCCTCACATCCAACGCATTGCACTCAAGCGCATTTACAATGTTGTTTTGCCACGTGGATAATACAATCAGATGCAAAAAAAATAACAAACTGCACTCGGCTGCAAAACTTTATGTGCTAGTTCACCCTGTAACAACATTAGGGCGATGTCTTTGTGAATCGGACCTTGAGACAGGGCAGATTGCAAAATAAGCACATTCATGGTGCTATCAGCAACCGCAAACCATTCATTGTGTGAATTGTGAATTTGCCTATTAGTTTATTACATTTCATGTATTCATTTAGCTTTTTTCAGGAAGAAATAAATGGAAATGCAAAACATATGCTTCCCAAACTTTATAATAAATAGCCAAATGCACTAAAATATTCTTAAATAAATAGTTTGCCATTTATATCACAAGATAACAAGACACTTCTTCTGATCCAGCACCAACTTAAGCATCTTCAACATCAAACGCTAAGAAGCTTTCCAAGCTGCTTTTCAAAATTATAGACAGCCTTATGAGGAGTTGCTACATTTGGTCTCGTTCAGTGTTAAGCCTTGTACACACATACACTTCAAGATCCTCTGCAGTAAATAGCTGACCTAAATCTCAGCATCTCAATGAGCTTTATAAGAGAGGAGGCTGACTGCTACATGGAGAGCCATTTTCTGTCACAAGTCTTCTGCACAAGCACTGATATGATCAAGAACTCAGGACATCAAGCACTTCTACTGTATGCAGTGATAAGAGCTGATGTACCGTAAAGCAATCACATGGGTCTAATATATTTCCAGGATGCAAAGAATTGGATTAGGATGGACTAAAAAAAGATGGCATGTGAAGCAAAGAACAGAACAACACACATTGTACTTTGCTGATATGCATATTATAAAAGCTATTCTGGGTATTGATGTTAGCAAAATGGGGTCAAAATGGTTCTGGTAAAAAGGATAGAAAGAGAACAAACGATTCCATGGTGAAAAATCTGCGGTTGTGGCTTCCCCTCCAGCTGTGAGGCTGCCTTTAGCTCATCTGGCCAGCAGGATGCTATCCAGATGCTGCTTTACAGCTGACCCAGCTCTCCTCCCGTCCCACAATAAATAAATAAACAAATAAACAGCGAGGCGGCGCAGCGTGCCCAGACATGCCTACTTATAGCCCGAGTGTGTGATCACAAATGTGCATACACTTAGTCTCTCTCTTTCTTCCTCACACACACACAGCTATGACAAAAGAATAACTAAATAATGTTTAAGCAACCAAATGTACCGCCAGCTCCAATTAATACAACAAACACATACCATACCATCATATCTTAAATAAGCCAAGTGTAATCTCTCAAATATACTGCAATATAGATACTGGTTGAGCCAAAAACACTATCATGTTTAGGTTTAATGCCCCCAGATTAAATTGCTTCAGTAGGCAACATAGTGTGCCAAACATTTTTTATTTTAGTATGCCGACAAATCCTGATGGTACACTGTAGATTAGAAAAGTATGAATAACTGTGGCAGCATTCAGTTTTGAATTTTAATCCATATTTAATGCTAATTGAGTAGTCAAAAGATTTCAGATGTCATCTAATACCTCTGATTTATGCAAATGGTTTCTCTCATTCTGATTACGCTATAACAGATAATAATTTATACAGAAATATATTAAGGTTGCTGCCGAATTAATCCAATCCAAAGAGTTCTTGCTTTTAAATCACTCTCATTACATGTAAACCTATAAAAACAGTTAAGGTATACGATGCAAAAAGAAAGTAGACATTTTCTCTGTCATGGTTCATCAGTACAGTATAATGTCACTCTAGATGCTACCACCTACTATAGGCCCTGTCTGATTAGTTGAAAATCCCACAGCCATCAGACCTACATCTCCCTCTTTTATCCTTACCTCACATGTGTTGTAGTCCTCAGAATCCAGCAGCAGGCAAAGTTTAGGTAAAAGCTCCGGCCAGTTTTGTAGCTCTCCCTTTGAGGCGATGGTGGTGATGAGGATACCTGTAATGTGAAGGATTTAATATTAGATAGAGCGCTGTGACAGAAGAACAACTTATGCACAAACACTGTTTCCTTATGATACAAACGAAACAAAGAACATGAGCGAAAATCAATGCAGACTTTCAAGATCACATTACACTTATTGACGTGTAGGGATAGGCTTCATATACAATCAGTTAGCATTGTGAATGAAAAACTGTCCTACATTTTTTTAATTACATCTTATATTTATCAACAAGAATCTTCATCCCCGGATAATAAGCTCAATTTCAGGTTCTTATTTGCATTTTGTGCCTCTCCTGTGACATGTCTCCATGCTTTAATGTTCAAAAAGCTCTTAATGTTTCTCATACTGCCTGTGCTGCAGCACCTCTTTTCACCCTCTGTCTGAAACCAGAGCCCAGTCTGCTCTGATTGGTTAGCTGGCCGCCTCTGTTGTGATTGGTCAACCGCTAGGTCTCTTAGCCTATCACATACAATGTGATTGAGCGGTAGCCAATAGAAGTGCACGGGTTACATAGTGATGTCACTATTTTACGGCAGGGAACAAAGGAGTCCATTTGAGGCGTTTCAGGCAGGGGGAAACCACAACAACCATAATAGGGCCTCTTTACCTGCTTTGTCTACTGCCAAACATCACACGGAACAATACATCCCTAAAAGCTGATTTTAAAAATCCTACACTACAGTACTGGGGAGGATATTTGTTGCTGTACATATGAACATGCGAGTTAGGATGAGTGATAATTTAATTGAGCCTCAATTAAAAGCAGGCCATTCCATTCAGCGGAGGATGTAACGTACCCACGGTGGCCCGGATAAGAGGAGACGAGTCTCCGATGTTCTGGAGGCACTCGCTCTTGATGAAATCAGACACGCCATTAGGGAAGTTCTGATAGTGGGCTTTCACATTGTTCTTCAGTATCAGCCCACTCAGGGACCGCGTCGGTTCATCTGGTGTGGGTGGAGGAAAGACAGATAATTGAATTGTAAACTAACAATTTAGTTGATCACAGGATATTGTTGCCATTATATTAGTTTTCACTTAACCCAAGCAGATGAACATAAACAGCCTTGCTTTAACAGGGAAAACAACAACTATTTAAAATAAACAATTTACTTACACTATGTATTTTCCTTGTAAATTGGTGTATAATATGTGTGTGTTGCATCTGAGCTAGGAGCAGTAGTGTTACAGCATCCTAAAATGTCTTAACACCACTTAACATTTCGGTGCTCTACTGTGCAGACAGTCAAGCCAAGTGTTGAGTGTTGCCAGGAATTAGGTTTAAAATTAGAGTGACCCATATTCTGTGCGCCACATCATCTGTGGCAAAGATGCCATCGGGTCGCGGAGTCATGGCCAAACAGACCTGTCACTGAACAGTTACATAAAATTGACATGTCTGACGTTCACACCGTCCAGTACCGTCAGATGATCTAGGAACACAGCACACACACACCGCAAAATGCCAAAATGAAACTGAGATTATAAGAGAGGGCTTACCTTCCGATTTTAACTTTGTCAGAACAAATATCAAATAGTTGTTAAAATCGGGATACTGGTTCAGCTGCTCGAGTCTCTGGGAAAAAGTGGTTGAGGAAGACACTGTACATATGGATGTTTAAAGGCTGTGAGAGAGCACATCATCACTGCAAACTGTCACAAAGTAATAATGGACTCTCTTCTGAAGATGTGTAGAAAGAGCAAATGTTAAGCAGTTAAGTGCTGTAATGAAACAGTATAATGGTGTGTGGGGGGGAGAAGGTGTATGGTTGTAGAGGGGGGTCATAAATATGTCATATGACGTGACTGAGTCCTGTACGTCCCCAGACAGATGGCGTATTTAGGGCTTTCACAGCAGCTTGTCTATGAGTTAATGATGCAGTACATATATGCGTTACGTAAGCAAATCATTTAAGATCAGCGTGCAACAAGACAAGACACACAGGGGCAGCAGCATGGAGCAGTGGATACTAAATGTTCTCTAATATCAAATCTCCAAGGTGACAACAGAAGATGTATAATACATTTTAAATGTTACACAGCTGTAATTACTAAACTACACATCTTCCAGACAGCTTCCCTGCTTCGTGTGGCCAGTCCCAGCTGTAGTGAATATATATGTCTAATGCTAGCTGATTAGGCTGGTTGGGTGGGCCATTATAGTCGTTTGTCAAACATGAATTGATTTTTCAGTAATCAGACATGGAAAGATTAAATTAATGTAACAGCCTCTAGATTTTTTGTTTTTCATTCTTTGTAATGCTGACCGGGTTAGTTTTCTTAGAGTAGTATACTAATTTATGATTTATATTCTGATTACATTTGATTTGAAATGTTGGCAGAGTCCTATCATGAGAGAGTTGTATATTTTCGGTGCATTTAACAAAACAAGTAATCTCTGCTTATACACAATGGTATTTGCATAAAAACGTTGGTGTACACATTTTAGTGTAACAGCCAGATATGTATTTTAAAGACTGGTGATTATTTGTACCGTCAGATAATTTAGACGCCATATAAGCATGTTTTTAATATCATTAATATCATCATCATAAGATAATTATTATAATACAAGTGCATTTAACCTGATAATTGTCTGCTTGCTTTGAAAATATGCAATATTTGATATTTTACATGTAAAATATGCAATATTGAAATGTAAAATGAATATCACATAATTAACAGCATTTTGCTCAGTGCCATAATGGGGCATGCATTGGCTGTTCATTTATTTGTTCGGTGTATATGGCGATTAAAGCTGCTGTATCGAGCCTACATGCGACGTTTACTTGTACAGTAGCGAAATGTTTTATAAACCTGACATTGTACATCAATATCCAATGTTATAGCTGTCCATGCAGCAGTCATTTGAGCACGGCACGGCACGGCCTGCTTTGACTCTATCATCTTGGAGACAAAAAGCACCGACCGGTAAGCACCTGCGTACCTGTTATAACGGTAATAACCCGGGCTAGTATTATAACATGTAACAAAGCATGTGTTATAATCCATGTCTGGCTTGAGGAAGGATACTTGCTGGACGGATCTCTGTGTGGAGGTATCTGGCGACTGGGACTCTTTCAGCAGCTGTAGAATTTGTTGAAGTCCTTGCTCGTCTGGCTTCCACTCACACTCCATCTTGCTCTACTGCTGCTGCGGATAAAGAAATAACATTGAGGATTTGTCATCAAACGCCTCAGTAAACGCGTACCCATAAAACACAATAACACGTTAACGGTGCATTATTTAGACACATAACCTGGTTTTAGATACACAAATGTTCTTACCCGTCTTGACTGAGCCGAGTGAAGCTGACTTTCTGTTGAAAAGTGACCGTCTGTCTGGGTTTTCAGACATGGGCCTGTTACAGGAGCCACATCCGTTTTCGCAACAAGCTGAAAAAGCTGCGGGCCATACAGACGCAATATATCTGGCTGCCTCATCAGCTGACACACGGCTGCGAGGTCCTAGTGCTAGACCAGTTTAAGCCAAAACATGTTCACTAATCAGTATACACTGTTAATTATTTATTATCTTTACTTCATTGACATATGCGTGACCTAAATCCAATTTAATAAGAGACAGATTGGCTGTGAGAAAGAGGGTAAAAGGTGAAGCATAGAAGCAGTTTTCAATGCAGTCTAACAAGGTCGCATAATTACGATAGCAGTGAAGGCAGCAAGGCTTGTCTGAAACCCTTTGGATGTGTTGTGTTCACGGCCCGTTTGTTTATATTAGGGTAAATGTTCAACATTGACATCTAGAGGCTCTTTGTGTTATTGTTATGCAACGAAACAACTAGACAGGATTTACACGAATTGATACAATGAATGTACTTAATTTTCTTAGCAACACTAGGTACCACATACTTCTTCTGTTTTATTTTTATAGCAAATACAATGATTATTCCACACAAATTATAATAAAGATATTGAATAAATAATATCCAACCCAGTACTGGAAGTATAACAATTTCCTAGTTACAGTAAGTCCATGGACATTGCTCTTGAGAAAAAAATAAAATGGCATTAGGATATTATTTTAAGCAGAAACAGTGGTATGGTAAGCACAATTACATTTTTTATATGTAAATGTTACATCAACATATTCAATGTACATAACATTATTACAGAAATCAATTATATATTTTTTTTGTTTATTGCATTGTATTATGTATTTTTTTTTCTCTAACCTAATTATGTTGCACTTGTGGTAAAAGTAATCAGAAATGTCCGTGAAGGCAGCATATCTTGCAGTAGCGTGAATAGATACAGGACGTTTTTCCTTTAAATTAATTTAAATTGATGAATTATTAAATTGAAATAAAAGAGCAGTAGTGTTGAATATTGAGCTCCACTAGATGGCAGCACACGACAGAAATGTGTCGAATCTGCTTTAAACGTCAGATGAAGAAGTTAGCATTACATTCAGTACGCTGCTGCCTCTCAGCGTACAGAACAGCATCCAGTGGACCAGTTCTCTACACAATTTATGTATTTTCTTTCATACGGACGTGTAGACACTCTTATTACTTTCAGCTAATGTAATAGTTATTTTTGATTTTTTACAAGGAGCACACAAGGAAGCCTGAGAATAACCGAGGACGTGTGAGAGTTTTTAACAAACAATCCCTTTGGTCTGACCTGCTTGTTAGCTTTTTTGCCAAGAGAGTTATTTTTCTACGGTCCAAGGAAACATGAGCTTTCTTTTGTGAGTAATATCTTTCATAAATACTTATTTGGACTTGCCATGTTGTTTTATATTATGGAAATATCAGAGATGTTAGCGCTACAAAGCTAGCTAGTTAGCAATAGCATAATACGGGCTGTGTCTACTTGCTGGAATCACATCCGAATGTGTGATGTATTACTTTCATTCTTTCTTATATTTTTATGGTTTTAACTATTAGCATCTAGAGTAAATTATTTGCACCCTCTTATTATTCTGCCTAAACACTTTTAAGATAAATCGTACTAACGCCAGAGCAAATTGTAACTGAGAGGGGATGTCTGTCCGGCCTGGATATTTGCTGGAGCGGACACTTTGTTGCCAAAGGCTAATCCAGCAGCCCTGATGTAACACAACGCACAATTAAATATTTGACACCAAATGTGATCAAAGTAACAAAGTTGTTTCGCTGGTATTTCTAAAGCAGCACAAAAAGACCTTGTTTATGGGTCAAATCAGAGGGTGGAGGGATAACATTAAATGTTCCCTCTGGTGAGGATGTGACTGTTGTTAGGTAAATGAGTCGAGTTAAAAACCCTCAACCTCAGAGACGCAACAATCACATTGACACAATTTACACTACTTATTTCAGGTACTACTGATCTGAAATTGATCCAAAATTCTGACATGCCCTTTACAAGACAAATACAAATATTACAAGCCTTTAAAAAAAATGTGTACTATAATTATTTTACTCAAGAACAGCTCCACTTTTGATTATTTCCAGCTGATTCCTGAGTCGTGTTGCCTCAAAAGCACATTTCAGCAGAATGAGAAGTTATGACATAATTTTACATCAAGGCATTTGATTACTATTAAACTGAATTAAAATGTTCTCTTGATTTATTAGAATATACATAATGTCATATAGTGATCTAGGATGTTGATTTTGAGATTGATTTATATAGATTTGAATGCTCCTATTAAAGGGAACACTGTTTTTGGTTTGTGACCTACCATGTTATGATGACTCAAATTCTTGTTTAATGGGGCGATGAGAGGGATTGAATACAGCACCCCTCTCCAAATGGCCTCATTAAACACATAGAGACAGACTGTTCCTGTCCCCCATTCTCATTCTGCCAAACACACCAAGTCAACAAGAGCTCAACTCTTTTGTCAGCTTTTTAAGAAGATACTGACTTGATGTGAGCAATAGTCCCTCACCTAGGGCCAGGGGCACTGTGAACTCATGAGTCATCATATCTGACTACCTTTTTATTTATCACACTAACTATCTTCCTGTTTGCAATGTGACTCACAGTGGAAACCGTTCATCCAAGACGTTCAAGCCCAAGAAGAATATCCCGGAGGGTTCGCATCAGTACGAGCTGTTGAAACATGCAGAGGCTACACTGGGTAGTGGAAACCTGCGCATGGCAGTCATGCTGCCCGAGGGGGAAGACTTAAATGAGTGGGTCGCAGTCAACAGTAAGCACCAATTTGAGCTTTTTTACCTTCCTTGATACATCCTGTATTGATTGGTGTTCCTGGCAGAGTGAGTGTACGATACAGTGATACTTTATTGTCCGATCATATCTGGAATCTTTCTTGCATCACAGAAACTCCATTAGCAACATCAACAATGGCAAATATTTAAGAGAAGAAACAAGGAAACAGATTTAACAATATGTTAGATTTGACCTGGGATTAGGGATTAACTCTGCGTTTAATTTTATGATTGACTGTGGCACAAAATAGTATTTTAGTCTAACTTTATTAAATCCTGGGACTCTTGTGTCTACCTTTTTACTCATATTTTATTTTTTTCATCTGTTCCCTCACCTCTTAAGTTTTTGTATTTGCATGCTACTCTGTAATCCTGCTCCTGAGATCGCAATTAGTCTGCATCAAGAATCAGTTGAGAGTGAACTATCAGGGTGTAAGATCTTGGCATTTCCACTGAGGACCCTGTGCATTCATTCTGGAAAAACCACTGTGAATGTTAAATAGACCTCATTGTCTGCGCTGTGAGAGCTTTCTTTACTTTTCTCTGAATTGAGACAAACGACTTGTCAGTGGAAGCTGAATTTCCTCCTGCCTTAGAGAGCACTTAGGGTTTGAGATGTCTAGTATCTTTGCTTGTTTACAGTAGAACATCAAATGGTAAGGATTACAATGTTATTCTGATCATTGACTTGAGTCTCTTGACTCAAGTCAATGATTTAGCACGTTCCCTAGCATTGTTGCCAGGGAAATGGCTTGACTGCTCATTGCAAGATTTGTATTCTTGGGTTTCGTATAAGGTTAGTGGAAACGCAGTAATGTTAGTCAATGCTACACAAGCTGTTAAAGCTTAGCGTGCACAATAAAGGGAAGTTGGAATACAATCCTGTGCATAACAACGTCTCCCACTGCTATGTTTTGATGGCATTTCATTGTGACAGATAGTAACAATAGCACCAACAGTTTCATGGCTAGAATATGACTGTGAAGGTGTACATACAACAACTCTAGTTTAGTCCCACCACCGAGCACCTATGAAGTTCTGTGTAGCTGTTGTCTCTTTTCATACACCTCTTTGTCTTTCTACGCTCTCGGAAACTCGGTCACGGTGACAATTGATGAGTTAAGTTGAGGGCATGGCAGAGGCCACAGACCTGAGGTTACTTCATTTTTTTTAAACTTCTTATCAAGCCTTCATGTTGCTATGAATACAAACTCTTTAGACAAAAAATACCTTTATTGGAGACTGCGTAAACCCAGTCATTTAAACATGGCGTCCCCCTACGCAGGACCTCACACTTCACACATCAGCTGTTCAATATGAATTTTTCCTGTGAGATTGGCAAATGGAGCACCAACACCAACGCTGCCAACACTTTAAAAGGACCTCTCCAATTGATGGAGAGCCAGAGTTGGCTCTATGCCTGTGGTAATGAGTGATAACACAATTTGTTCCTGATAACTGGGGTCGGTGTGCACTGTGTACTTTAGATGGGGGTAGTGGAGTGGGGGGATGCCAGCTGTATGTGCTGGGAGGAAAGGTATTTCTCATGTACACTCAATTCCTATTTGTTCTTTTGCCTTCTTTTAGCTGTGGATTTCTTCAACCAGATCAACATGCTGTATGGCACCATCACAGATTTTTGCACAGAGGAAAGCTGTCCAGTCATGTCTGCTGGTCCTAAGTAAGTTTGTTATCTTTTCAAACCAACCACAAGCTTTGCCTCACTCATCTTCCTCTGTCATGGCTCAACAGGGCTAGTAGGGGGTTGTCAGTCAGACAAAATAACCTCAATTAGCATTAGATGTGACAATGGAAGTTATATTCATATTCATAATACAGAAGACATCATATAAAACACCTACCCTAGTCAGCAGTTTAGCCTCTGCTGCCAGGATCAGTAAATGATGTTGAATGTTTTACAAACTAGTATATCACAGGGAAAGCTGAGCTCACAACATCTATGTTGACTTATGAAAGATTGACCAGGTCCATATGAGTAATAGAATCGCATCACGAAAGTGCAAACCTCCCTGAAGGCCAATGTTGCATTCGTGTGCTCCTCAGATCTTTAGTTTGGAACTTGATCACATGCTTTAAGTCGTAATATTAAAAACAACATGGATGCTACAAAGGAGATGTGTAACATTTTATTGCTTAGAGCATTGAAACAATATCTGTTTGAGTTGTTGTTCCAACTTGAGGAAATGTAGAATTTTCCCAGTCAGGAACTACATTTCACAATTATTGCCAAACGAAGCCGGCCAGTAGTTTTTTGTAGTAATCCTGCTGACAGACACCAAACATACAGACAGCAGAGTCTCAAACATAACCTCCCTGACGGAGGGAGTGATGTGTTTGGTGACTTTGCATCAGCCTTTTGTAAAAGAGGAAGTGAAACTGAAGCCAGAAATACCATGGTGTTGCACACTTCATGGACGTCAGTGGTAAATGATGGTGAACCTAGATTGAATTCATTCATGTTTTTCAATATATAATGTTGGTCATCTACATTTTTCTTTAGATACGAGTACCATTGGGCAGATGGAACCAACATCAAGAAGCCAATCAAATGCTCCGCTCCCAAGTATATCGATTACCTCATGACCTGGGTGCAAGACCAGCTGGATGATGAGACCCTTTTCCCTTCAAAAATTGGTATGATTAGCGTTTTCTTCATCTTTATATTTGTATTTGTGAGGGTTTCATATGTGTTCTATTACTGCTCCGCTTTGAACTAGAGCAACATTCATAAACCTGCTGAATGCGTCATTATTTTCTTGTGCCTGATGGTTTTACTCAATACTTAAAACACCTACTATACAATGAATCTGCTTGCAAGATAAATGAATATTAATCTAATTGAATTGAATTTACGCATTTATATAAACATTGGTAACGGATAAATATGTGTGGCACAAGCTGAAATGGATTATTAGTAAAGTCCTTAGGGGAGATCGTCTGAGTTGTCACATAAATACGTCTTTGTGCTTATTTTTATCACCGAAATATATTTCACATATACTCCAGATGAACTTATTTAGAATTGCCTGTAGTTGACAATGTATAGGCTCATTGAGAAGGGTTTGAATACTTACAAGTAGGGATGTCCCGATCACCTTTTTTTGCTTCCGATCATTTGATTTTGACAATCTGCCGATACCGATTTTTCCCGATCCGATCTTTATGCAATGCATTAAGAGAAAAAAAAGGTAACAGATAACGGCTGGTCATCCAACGCGATGAATTCAGCTATCTTGGCTGTTATTTTTTTGGCCTTTTCACTGTTCTGGGGTAGTTTCTCTTTCCTTTTAAAAGTCTCTGAAAGTGTCGGTTGTTTCAGTGCCGTTACCTGAGTGGCCGCTGTGTACTCGTCGTGTTGTTGTTGGTGTTTGTATTAGATTGGTCGTGTTGAACGTAGCTCTGTTCTTTCCACCACGCGGAACCTCCGCCTTGCAAACATTGCATCTGGCTGTTACACTGCCTTCGCTTTCAATTTTATAATACTTCCAAACTCCTGACATTTTCTCTGTCCCGACTCCCGAGTCACCAGCTGAACGTAGCCTCTTGTTAGCTTACTGCTACTATTAGACACTGCGCCCACTCTGTTGCCAGATTTGAGAGAAATAAGCAACCAGGTCTATGAAAACAAGCCCAAAAGAAGCAACACATACATGATGTTGTGTAATTTTAAACCAAAACTAAGGCCTCAGGATGACTTTAAGACGTGAACATGGTCATTTTTGTTTTGTAACATTAAATAAAATAATAATAAAAAATTCATAAACATTTTTTTTTTTTTATATTCCCGATCCTCGATTTTTTTCTTCCGATCTTTTGAAAATCACGTGATCGGCTCCGATCACGTGATCGGCTCCGATCCCGATCACGTGATCGGATCGGGACATCTCTACTTACCAGCTCAGTTCTCCGCCTCCTTCCTAGTAGAGGCTTGGGTTATCAAGGGTGGAGCCTTAATAGAGCTGGATGGAAGCCAACACAAAGAAATGCCTCGTCTTTTCCTCTGAGAATCTCAATGAAAAGAGCTGATGACTAAGCAGTAGTGATAGAATGTGCTTAATTTTCCACCATCGCTACATCAATAAGTGCTATTCATTATTTACCAGGAGTGCCTCAAAGCCTTTCACCAGCCTAAAAAAAGTAGGGTCACAAGTTAAGAAAATTCCACAGGATACCTGGTCAGGTTTTATCCCACCTTAACCTCTAAATTATTACTATTCCTGAATTAGTCTAGTTCGTGTCCAAGTGAATTATTCAAAAGAGTGGACCATGTGCATATTCAGCCCTAGGTGGTTACCTGTCGGTCACCAGCGCCTTTTGAATAATAGATGTGTAGTTTTTCTGTTGCTACGTTATCTCTATGTACACTGTGGAAAGAAGCTGTCCATCAGGCTTCTCTACTCGCAATCTCTTTACTGAATCAACACATCAGACTGTCCCGACTACAAATGAACGGGTTGTTTCCATGAGGTGGTTCCATATTGCTCTCGATTGTTTGCACTTCACTAACATCTTGCTGCGGCCTGCCTGAAATGTGCAACCGAGAACATGTTGTAGCTGCATCGGTGTTCATTGCTCTGAGCTGTCGGGGCTTTTTATTTTTCTTCGTAGCTAATGGCTCGTTTAGAGAAAATGCATCATTCAAAGGTTGAGTGGTTGTTTGATGGTGCGATCCTACCAATGTATTATTTGTATTTAAGCTATGCCTGAAGAAATCAGAATTAGAAACCGGTGTATTGCCAAGTAGGTTTACACATACAAGGAATTTGCCTGGGTGTGTATGGTGCATACACAAACACAGTTAAAAAAGATCAATTGTAATGAAAACAACCCAAAAAAAAAATCGATTAGAACATTAAGATATAGAAAATGATTATTACGAAATATAGATATACCAAAAACCTACGTACTGTATACTATAACAAAATACTAGTATATAGAATAATAAAATATATGCAGTATTGTTACAACATTGCCATTGTACTCTATGTGCAGTTTTGTTATTATATCAAGCACAGTTTGTAAAATACATATCATTTTTGGGCATTTTGAAACTCTAAAAACAACCAAAAGTGTTTCCATCCAGTCATTTTCTCTACCTAACCACTGACTGTGTTATCCATATCTTTGGTTACATCATAAGAGTCTTTCTTGTCCCTTTCCCCCCCAGGTGTCCCCTTCAAGCGAAACTTTATGTCCGTGGCGAAGACCATCCTGAAGCGCCTGTTCAGGGTCTACGCTCACATCTACCACCAGCACTTTGACTCTGTGATGCAGCTGCAGGAGGAGGCCCACCTCAACACGTCGTTCAAACACTTCATCTTTTTTGTTCAGGTAAAGAATATCTGACATACGAGTATGGACTTTTATTTATGATATTACTGTATATGAGCGTTACGATCTAGTTTATAGCGGATCATCTGACTTGTGTTTGCTCCCTTCCCTGTCTCTTTTCCAGGAGTTCAACCTCATCGACAGGAAAGAGCTGGTTCCACTTCAGGAGCTGATTGAAAAACTGACAACCAAGGATAGATAAATAACAATGTAACCCTTATTTTATTGGTCTTCTAGTTTTTTGCACAGATACCCACCCCGCCCTGGCTGTATGTATGCAGTAAATACTATATTTCCATTTGGGGAAATGTTTTTAATAAGGCCAGGAAGAAGGAAGGGTCTTGATAGGGTTAAGGCTAACGCTATCAGGGATTACACACTAGAACAAACCACAGATTAACATATAGGAGGAGATGTTTTTATTGGTATGGAACGATCCCCAGCATTCAGTCATGGCTTACATTTAGAATAATATAGACTTATGTTCATTAGTTTTTTATTATACTGCACAGATGTTTGTTTCACTTGGATTTATGGCAACACGAGGCGTTTCGATGCTCTTAGATTCCCATTTCTAACTCACTTGCTGGGTAGAAGTGTGTAAGCAAAGGTACTGAATCATATTAGGAAGGCTATGGGGGTGTTACGGCAAGAGTTTAAGCCAACTTCACCGCAGTAGCTAGTTATTTTATTCAATTATCTACATGGATGGATTTGGGCTGGGGTCTGCTTTTTTCTCATCTGTAAGAGCCTGCATCCTTCAAAACAAAATAATCCTAAGTGCCTCACATGGCTCATTTTTTAGCCCTATTTCAACAAAGAAAGCTGTAAGAAGATAAATGCCATAAACCACTGACTTAATAGACAAAACATTAAATGATCCATGCCACCTCCTTCTGAGTTTCTGTGGTTCTATATTTACGCCCATTTTCTTCATACTCGCCAATGTTATTCTTACTTAGACAGTCTATTAACCAAGTGTTCTGTGCAGGTTATGATAAATGAATGTTGTGAGGACATAGAAATAAGGCTAGAATATTGTCATGTTGTAGCATGGACTTAAATTGATTAAACTTCGTAGCTTTTCCTTTAGTGACATGTTCCTGTGTACGAGTTGTTTCCCCTCAAAACTTGAAGTAGAAACAAATCTTAGGAAAAGTCTTCAAGGGATCTCAAATTGTATATAAACGTCCTCAAATAGAAATAGAGACCTGTGTTTGAATTCACGACCTAAAGTGTTAAATAATAATTGGATTATGCTGCATCCCTTGTTATCTCACTAGCCATAAAGCACTTTGAACTATTTTCCTGACCTCTTTTTGCCTGAATGTTTATTCTGCATAGACTGTGCTTTGTGAGAAGCTGTATCATGTGACTGATCATAGTTTATTTCCTCCCCTCTTACTTCCCCAAATGAATGTTGAATTGCTTAACCTCCTCTGAAATTGGCTGTGAGGCACACGTGAGATTTATTATGCTTTTGTATGGGTTGTTTGTTGCTGTGCTTCAAACGGCAGATGCATGAACCCTTCCCAATATCAAATGTTGTTGACGATGCAATCATTTACACTAAAAGGGTGGCTCATTCATACTTTATCTAACATTAATTTCCTTTATAGTGCTTAAATCCTGGGTTATGATGAAATGGTCTTTCAGGTTTGGTTTAAAAGCAGGGAGATGAACACTTTATATATCGTTATATATAACTTGTGAGAGAGGTGTAATACTTCAATGCACACATGTAAATACTGAGGGTTAGACCTGTCTTAAAGATAATTTTTCAGCGAGCATGGAGTGGCAGCTTTTGGTTAAAGAATCATGTCTTTTTTGAGACTGCTTTCCTCCCCCATATTGAAACCTTGTTTGTTTTATTGTATCTTTTCCCACTTCCTTAGCTTACTATTATGAATGTTACTGCTCACCAGATATCCGAAAATGTAATAGAAAATCAGTCATCCTGAAAGCATCTCATCTTTATGAAATGCTCGTAACATAGCCTATTGCCTACGGTTTTTCCTCCTTGACTGTAATAATTCTTGAGATGTTTGTAAATATTGGCTTGGTAGGGGTTTTCAATGCTACTGAATTGATTTATGCTGTTTACAAGGAAAATAAAGGTGGTCTTCTCTTGACTCTTTGAATGAAACTTATGTTTATGTATGTCAAGTGCAAATTCCAGGTACTTAAGCTAAAACTTTTCCTGTCTATACCACTTTACACTGCGTTCCAATACATTTCAGAGGGAAATGTACCATACAAAACACATTTAGTTTATAAAATATATTGCGTTTCAGATTAAATATATTGTTAAAATCCTCTTTAACCAACTACAAATAAAGTGCTGCTTGAATGTTAATTCATCGTTGATCATTTTCCAATCATGTAACTGACTGAACGCTTTCTGGCTGATGTTAACTTTGATAATTAATGTACGTTGTTTTCAATTAATTTACTTGGGCAACATTTAAAATGCTTTACTTTGAGTCCGACTATACGTTTTTATGATTTGTGGGGATTGTGTAATGAGTATTTTAATAACCTAATACATTTCCTCAAAAAGTAAAGGTTTTATAGTATAACATTACAATTTATACTTTTTTTTTTTAAACGTATTGTTTCTACATATCAAAGAGAAATGCTGGTTTTTATACTTTACTACATTTATTAAATAGCTATACCAGTTACCTTTTCAAATTAAGAATTGTAATATAAAAGATGCATTAATTTAGATTAAAGAACAAAACTATGCAATGCTTCAACACTGACATGGACTATTCTGCAGAATTAGTACTTTTACTTCTGATACTATAAGTAAATGTTGTTTCTAAAGCTAATACACCTTTGGTAACAATTCAATCCAGGGGTTTCTCTTAATAATTCAGTATGTATTGCATTTGATGGTATTACAACAACACAAAGCCTGGAGCCGGGCCACGTGAGGAGGCAGCTGCTGCTTCCTGGGCGGGGACACAGCGCGCACCAGACCGCCACTTCCTGACAGGGTTACCGCCAAACTTTAAACAACAAGCTGCAGCTCTCACCGCTCTGATTAACAAATAGGTTTATTCATTTGCAGAAAATGTCTTTAACTCCAAAGAGGTCGTGTTCTGACTCAATAGACGACACTATGAACGACTCCATGGAGAAGAGGATACGCCGGATATCAATTGAGGGAAATATTGGTGAGTAAAGCACCACTTTATGGCGAAAATAATTTTAAAAATCTAGCTCAGAACCTTAACTGCTCGCTAGTTTAGGTGGCAGGTGTTGCGTTCCAGACAGTGATAACTCTTTATTGATCCACTATTGTTTTGTTACAGTTTTTACCGCCAATTGAAGCTTGCGTTTTATGCCTCCACTTAACTATACCAACAGTACAGCTAACATACCTTGTGTATGTGTTGCTACATGTCACTGACTATGATCAATGTTGGCTTTCTGGATCCTTTTGTGTTCAGCGGCGGGCAAATCTACCTTTGTGCGGCTTTTGGAGCAGGAGAGCGGGGACTGGGAGGTGGTACCAGAGCCGATCGCCAGATGGTGCAATGTCCAAACAAAAGGCAGTGACTTTGAGGTATTCACATGCATTTTTAAAAGTAATGGTCCCAAATCAGCCAGTTGGCACCTTTATATATACAGTCTATGGTTGGCACCCATATACAGTGAATACGCAGCACACTGTTGTGGAATATCTTCACATCTGCTTTCTTCACATCTGCTGTGTTTACAAGCTGCTTCCTCTTTAAGTCTGGGATACATTTCATTATGCACCAGCATGCTGCGATCCTCTCTCAACCAGTGATTCAACATGCTCTGCACACATGAATATGACAGGGAGAGTCTTCATCTGTATTTAGAGTGCAGCTGCCATCTGTCCACATATCTGCACAGGTCATCACCACACACACACACCCAACAGATGGTCCGTCTCTGGACAGATGCCTTCCTAGGGCCGGGGCGAACATCTCTGACCCCCCAACACAACCGCAGGGCTAGCCTCACCCTCACACTCATTAGTAGTGGTTTAACACACCCACATATACACATCACTCATACTGTGGGTTTAGCAATATGCAATATTCAGGGTGATTTGAACTAGTTTTTTGGCATATCATAACATGTACTGTATCTTAGAATGGTATAGTTGTCTATTGATGACTAAGGATTCTGATACATCTGAATTAATGTCCCCTTAGTTCACTGTAAAAGTAAAGGGATATTATCAGTATGGACAACTGTTGAGGAATCCTCCTACACTCATCTGCTGCCACAACTCTCAGTATATTGTGAACAAACATAGATGGTTGTGCGCCCTCTGCTGATCAGGATGATGTTAAATAGTTCATGAGAATCATGCATGATGGAATGAGTGTGTTTAAATAATTCTGCTTCAGTCATCAATCTTGCGAGTTGTCATTTTTAATTTTAAGCTTTGGAAAATGCTCAATTTTTTTTCTTTTGCCAAAATGCAACATTGCAAACATTATCCAGTTGCTGCAATTTCAATGTGATGATTTTCACTAGCTTACACATATACTAGGAAAACAACCACATGTTGGGTTTGGATTGCAATCTGAATGCAATCAATGTACAAATACATGGACTGTACACTAACCTATACTTGCAACAGACTTATTGATCCCTAATTGGGATGCACTCACTTATGACCTCTATTACATTCCCCTTTTCCCTGTGTCTCAGGAGCTGACCACCTCTCAGAGGAGTGGGGGGAATGTGTTGCAGATGATGTATGAGAAACCTGAGAGGTGGGCCTATACCTTCCAGAGCTACGCCTGCATCAGCAGAGTGCGCGCTCAGATCACGTCGGCCAATGGGAAGCTGCGAGAAGCCGAGAACCCTGTGCAGTTCTTCGAGCGCTCCATCTACAGCGACAGGTACCACTGAAAAAAAAGTATAAAAAACATTGGTGCAGATATAAAAAAAGATGACAGTGGTTATCCATCACTCTTGGCAAAAACTGAACAGTTTGTGTTTTGGTATTCATTTTAAGATGTCATGGCTTATAAAGAAATTCAATCTTTTTATTGAAAAATATGTTTTGATGGATAATGGGATTAATGTGAATATGCAGCTTGCAATAAACACTGACTATGGTTATTTTGTTATATGTTTAATCATCTGAAAATCCTTGTCCTTAATGTCCCAGGTACATCTTTGCAGCCAACCTGTATGAGAGCGAGTGCCTGAACGAGACGGAGTGGTCCATCTATCAGGACTGGCACGGGTGGCTGCACAGCCAGTTTGGAAAGCACATCGAGCTGGACGGTATCATCTACCTCAGAGCGGCCCCGGAGGTAGGCTGACGGACTCTGTTACCTCATTGCAATTAAACTACACCGGAATAGAATGATCTTGCGAAGGAAAATACTAAGGGAGTCACATTGATAACTATGTGTTATGTCATGGAGGGATATCATCATCTTTTTAGTTTGTAATTCCCAAAGCAAGTCTGTGTCACTATTACATCCTAGTGCATCACCTTTCGACAGCCCATTAATGATATTGTGTCAACTTATAGTTGTTTATTCTGACTCAATTTTAGAATTATTACACATTTTGTTTAGAGGTAATATGTTATATGATCATATCAATCGCAGGCAACTGAACTGCATCTAATACAAATCATATTGTGGTAGAAATTGCAAATAATTGATCATATTGTTATGAAACCTGAGGTTTACAGGTTTCAGTACATACAGATTTCAATAATATGATTTTGTTGTGTGTAGAAATGTTTACAGCGGTTGCATCTGAGAGGCAGAGAAGAAGAGCAAGACATCCCTCTGGAGTATCTGGAGAAACTCCACTTCAAGCACGAGAGCTGGCTGCAGCACAAGACCATGAGGTGAGCACACACACATGCATCAAACGTTGCATTGCTGTGTGGACAACAGATGTATTTTTATAACAAAAAAAGGGTGTTCTTACTGATATTGACCATAAGAAAATACCCCATTATTGCAATAACCTGAGGTCAACTAATACATTGAAACTGTTTTGATACATGTGATCTACTGGAAATTGGTTAGTTTGTCCCATTCTGTGTACACGATTTACTAACCAAGATTTTTCATCCTCTGAAGGGAGTAGCTTAATTCATATTCAGGATACTTTATCCATTTTGATGTTGCTTAATCATCACTGACAGTGTCCCCTGTCCTCTCCGGCCCACAGAACGGATTTTGAGTATCTCAATGATGTGCCCGTTCTGACCATAGATGTAAATGAAGACTTTAAAGGAAACAACAGCAGGAGCGCTGACATGATTGAGAAGGTGAGTGACGGTTCAGACAAATTAAAGATTTGAAATGGACAAAGAATGGTTTGGGATTTGTCTCCACCCAAATACTCCAAACACGCCTTTTTACTTTGTTATCCCCACAGCTGGATTATTTAACCAGAGTATCGCCTTTTGATAATGATTTTTTACTTTCAGAGCGAGTTTAGTTCCACATTTATTGTTTGCATTCGTGACTTTAATTACTTATTTTTGATATGCAAACACAAAGGATGACATCATAGATATAATGTATGTTACCTGTAACTACCTAACCAGAAAGTAGTTCAAATGGGCTCCACCTCCACCAGCTCAACATCAAAAGAGTACATTCATGTCAATCTAACAGTAATCCTATCTGATGCAGTATGAACGAGCTATTAAAGCATTACATGGTATAATATTGAGCATTTCATTTTTGTTTTCTTATAATAAATCTGAAGCATGTTTCTAATGCAAATCAAGTTGTTTCAATAAGTACACGTTTGTGTCATTTGAGAGAAGATAGAATAAGGCATCATGCTTCACTTTAATCAAGAAAATGACCTTTAGTTTAAAAGATTTGAAACCACTTCATTTGTATTAGAAATATGTTCGCCCAATTTTCACTTAAAAATAAAACATTTGTTCACTATTTAGAAACCAAATCAAGTATAAATAGACAGTAAAATGTGTATTGGGGGAGGTTATGTGTACTGAGTGTGTTTGCTGTGATACTGACACACACACATCCAGGTTTCACCTGTGGTAATGAGGCCTGCAGGGATGCTTATGTAGCAGTTTCATGTTGATGGTAAACACAGACGCTTGTTAGAGATTTCACAATGTTTCCAGTTATCAGCATACCCCATTGCACCAATTCGGAAAGCTACTTGTTTTTCACTTATTGTGATTTCGGAATAATTTCCCTAAAGAAAAGCAATGATTGTACTAATGTGTTAACTCATTCATGCTGACTCTTGTTTTTTTATTTTTCAGGTCAAGGAGTTTTTGAGCACTTTGTAAAATTCAACTGATGATAGAGATTTAATTTTTTGCTCAAAGAAGAGAACCTGGATGGAGTTTTTTTATAATGATGAAATGTATCAACAACTTATTTGTCTACCCCCTACAATCCCCATTAATGATCTGACATGTGGCGTTTTTCTAAAAAAACGTTTTTATTACTGTTTTCTTACATTGTTGGTGTATTTATAAATATTTTGTGTGCATATGCATGCCTGTTGGTCCTTACAAATGACAATAAACTTGAAATACTTTATTAATTGTGTGTGTTTCCTTGTCTAATATATACTGTAGAAATAAGTCCTGAGAAGAAAGTATTTTTTCAAATTAAAATCATTTTAGTTTATTTAAAAGTTAGCGCTGAGCTTCAGTCTGCAATGTTCAAAACAACAGATAAAGCCAGAAATCTAGGTGTAGTCATGGACTCTGACCTGAGTTTCAACAGTCACATTAAAACAGTTACTAAATCAGCCTACTATCACCTAAAGAACATATCTAGGATTAAAGGACTAATGTCACAGCAGGATTTGGAAAAACTTGTCCATGCTTTTATCTTCAGTAGACTCGACTACTGCAATGGTGTCTTTACAGGCCTCACTAAAAAATCTATTAGAAAGCTGCAGCTAATTCAGAACGCCGCTGCTCGAGTCCTCACTAACACTAAGAAAGTGGATCACATCACTCCTGTTCTGAAGTCTTTACACTGGCTTCCTGTGTGTCAAAGAATAGATTTCAAAATATTGTTGCTGGTTTATAAAGCTTTGAATGGTTTAGGCCCAAAATACATGTCTGACCTACTGCTAAATTATGAACCATCCAGAACCCTCAGGTCTTCAGGGACTGGTCAGCTTTCTGTCCCCAGAGTCAGAACTAAACATGGAGAAGCAGCATTCAGTTATTATGCTCCGAATATCTGGAACAAACTCCCAGAAACCTGCAGGTCCGCTGCAACTCTTACTACTTTTAAATCCAGGCTGAAGACTTTTCTTTTTGCCGCTGCTTTTAATTGAACTATTCACATCTTAAACTGCACTGTAACTTTTAACTTTTATCCATGTATTTTTTTCTTTTAATGTTTATTTTATTATCTTTCCTTTTTAATGACTGATTTTAAATGCCATTTTTTAAAATGTCTTCCATTTTTGTAAAGCACTTTGAATTACCTTGTGTTGAAAGGTGCTATATAAATAAACTTGCCTTGCCTTGCCTTGCCTAAACATCCAAACCCAGGGTTTATTGATTTCAAAATAAAAGATTGTAATAGCTGGCCTTTATGGCTCAGACTGGAATCTTCTCAAGTCTTCCAGAAGATGTCGCCAGTCCCCATAATGCACTTCAGTCAGCTATTTCAGACTGCTGAGCTTCTTTTATCTGGCAGCTTTAATGGAATGTTATTAAACCTACCTGAAATAGGTGCCTTCCTTCACCTATGGCGCCTTGTATGTATGTATGTATGTATATATATACATTATATATACATATACATTGTGATATGTATATTAAATATGATATATATATATATATATATCATATTTAATATACATATCACAATGCACAGCAATGTGTAACCCCTAACCCATTAAAAACGTGTTTAAAATCAATAATGACTAGTTTAGTTAGTATGTGACCGAGATACAAACTGAATACACATCAGCATTTGTTCATAGGTTGAATCTTGATAGAAACTGTACTTTACAAATAAACAGGGTCCACGCTGATGGAATTCTCCATCCAAACAAAGAAAGTGCGTCTAATATTTATTTATTTTCATTTTTGACATATCCGGTGATATTATATGATGTCCTTTAAAATGCAATGTGGACAGTAGACAAGCCCTTTGTAAAGTTTAAGTGTTGCTGCGCCACCCATGAGCAACTTTGTGACCTCCACCCCCCGGAGGCGTCACGCAGGAGGAGGGATGGCACTTTAAATATGGAAAAAGACACGCTGCGGTCTCAGAGGCTCTCCACAGCTTCCAGCGAGACACAAAAGGAGACTTTAGCTCAAGATGTCACCTGGAGAAAACCTGCAGCAGTCCAGCACGATATGAAGATTGTGTGTTACAAGTTACATTTGATTTGTAGAGTTGCAGAAATCCTTCCAGAGAGATAGCTCCTCGACTCCTTTCTTTCTTTTATCCACTTAAAAAAAGCGTCAGCTAGAGTTTTTCAAACACCGACTACAAAAGGACTGCTGGACGCCACACTGATCATCTGTAAAGGCGAACTTTGTCACCATGAGTTCCGAAAAGAAGTAAGTTCATGATTTTCCTTTTTTACTGTTTTCAGCAGTCTGAGTAACCATGTTTGTGAACTTTTACTTTGTAGCTTGCGGTCCATTTCCTGCCAGGTGTAAATTAGTCATCAGGTGAATATCATTCAGCAACTTAACTAAACATTCAGTGTGCTTTCCGTAATATTTTCTGTGCGTAAATTCAGTGCATCATCTGGGTTGAGTTAGCCATTGGTGCCATACATTTAGTAAACTTCAGTGAACTATTGATTATGTTCAGAACTGTTTGAAAGCAGCTACACCTTGGCTGCCTAAGCCACTGTTGCCTTACTGCTGTGGTTATGGACGTCCTGTAAAAGGCTAATCTATTTTCCAGGCTGTCATTCTGAGTTAGAGTGACGCGGGGAAAGCAGGCCAAGCGTTGGAGAGTTGTCCCTGGTGTAACTTTATGATTAAAGCTGTAGTGTATGCCTCAGACCATGCGGTATCCGAGCTGAGCAGACGCCCCAAAAATCCACACTGGTTGTGAGCCAGCGTGTGTGTACACGTTGCGCAATGACGCAGCAGCCGCAACAAATCAGACTGGAGGGTTACTACCAAACACGGAAACGCACTAGTTAGTGTGGAGAAACTTTTCTGACATGCACCTGGAATTCATCAGCTGGTTTGCGAATTTCAGCTGCAGCCAGTGTACGTAAGATTTACAGTATCACTGTGACCCCCACTGAATTGTTAGTAGGTGCATGTGGCACAATCCCTCAAAGCAACATGGGGTGAAACCAAGAGTAAACAACCTGTAGTGACCTAATGTTGCTGTCCTTTGCTTTCACAATGGCTGCAGAAACTGCAAAAACACAAGATTTTTGTATTCCTCATTCTTTAGAGTCATTTCTCGAAATGTGTTGCAATGAGGAAATGTTCCCTTTACTTTTGTTCCATGCAATGACTTGTGTGCCTCTGTGCTGTCGGGAATGGTGAATGCTCCTTTGTGCTCTGCTGAGTGATGCGCACTACAATTGATATCCATCCATTTCCTCACCTATGCGAGGACATTCCAAAAGTGAAGGCAGACCTGTTGAGCGGTGGTTCATTTAAATGAAATGATTGCCTAAGCCCCAAGCCTGTTTTTCCGGTCTCAGGCTCGAAAATGACATTCCCAGCACAAATGACTATATGTTCACTTCTAAAAGGGGTAAATTAATCATCTTTTTTCTCAAAGCAATGATAAACCTGTGAGTTGGATGTAGAAAAGTCAGAATCAATATAGGTGTTTTTTTATTTTAAAGTAAATTCAGATTGAACATAGTAAAAAAATGTAAATTATAGTGTCTGTCCAAAAAAAACATTACTTATAGTGAAAACTACCCTTGAATGATGGGATAGTAGACTAAAACCTTTAGGAATCCAAACTATAGCATATAATAAGTACCCTGTATCAAAATTGATGCAAAACAAGTGACATTTGGCCTTTTTAGAGAGGTTTAGAAAAAAAAGACCCACTTCGGGCGGGGGTCCTTTGGGTGCATTTTCCATATCTCTGGCCTCCCTTGGTCGATTTTGATGATTGACATCTCTTTTGAACCGTTAGAGCCAATAGGGGAAGTTCCTAAATCCATCTAAATATTTCCATTGAGGAGTGAGAGTGATGCGCACACAGTTTGCCCAAAACCGGAAGCTGGGTTGTAGCTCTGATAGCAGCTAATATGAAATCTCAGTTTTTGACAAAAATTGAATGATGGATTATCACTAATTATTTCAAAGTGACACAGACACATTGGATTAACCTCCAGCAGCGTTTTTCTCCCATTGAACACAACTTTTGATCAGAAACAGCAAAAGGTAAGACATTATTTGCCGTTTTTGCTCCATAAAGCTACGTCGTGTGTTGTCTGGGTTTGCTTCCCCTGCCGTTTTGATCGCACAGTGATGATACTTATATTTCTAGAATCTGTGGAATCTCAGCTTGCTAGCTGATATCTTGTTTGTGCAGATCCGATAAGTAATAAAGTATTTATACGGTGAGTTCTGTGCTAAGTGTGTTAGCATTTTTTCGCTCGGGGCTCATTTAGACGCTTCTTGTGAGACTTGTGTTTTGTTTCGGTAAAAATGGTTCGTATTGTCAGTTAGCTGAGTTTCTTCCCGTTAGAGGGGTATGATACATTCATAGTTTGTTAAATGTTAAGAAGCCCTGAGACACAGTTTCGTGGGGGGGGGGGGGGGAGATTGGCTGCTCCCTCTGTAAAGAGATGGAGATGATCCCTGATCCCCAGCAGCTGATCCCGGCTCCTCACGCACCGACAGCTTTATCCAGCCTCATGAGGTCAAGACACAGAAGTGAAAAGTTGTGAGATGACTGCATCTGATCGCTCTGACCCTCAGCCAGCTTTGATTCTTTTTATTAATCATGCAGAAGAAGACGAATGAAAAAGAAGATCAAGAAGATTTAGCAGTGTTGATATTTATAAGGAGAACAAGGATCTTATCGGTATTGTGCTTCATATACATTTACAAGAGATGCATTTGGCTTTTATCTTTTTGACCGGTTTTCACATTTTTGACATGAAGTCGTTTAGACTTAAACACTGTAGAGTAGATTGAGCTTTTTCACCTTGCAGCTCCCAACACCCCCTCTGTCTTCTGCATTTCATCCCACTTTACATCCCGGTCTTATTATTTTAGTTTTAGCACTTTTCAAACAGGAACTCTTTTCCTGCATCCTGTGTGTCTGTGCACCACCTGTGGTATGTTTCTCAACATGAGGGTCTCCCTGTCTGAGGCCTTAGAGTAGATCGATTTAACGTGGCTCCACAGACTGGCCATAGTTAACCTGCAAGTTGAGCTTTCTTTGCTCTCCTGTGAGACCAATAGTTTTTAGTGAAATGACCTGCCTGCATGGTACATGTTGCAGACGTAAACGCTACAGGATGGAGATGTGCTTCTGTGAAGATCCTTTGCATATGCAATATTTGCAAGAAGAATAGAAGAACTCCACCTATTTTCTTTCTATGTCTGTTCACTTACACATTCTCAATTGCAAATAGGGCCATTTCATGATGAATGGAAAAGTATGAGTTCTTCCCAAAAGAAATGTGACCGTAATCCCTGAAGCTGGTGGTGTTTTCTGTACGCTCTGTCCTGGGGGGAAAGGAGAGAGAAGAAGTAGAACAGAACAAGTAGAACAGAACATTCACAGAAGCTGCAGCTAAACAATAGCGCTGGCGTTGTTCACAGGTTGCTGTGTGGGAACCAGACTCCGCTTTTCTTTTTGTGAGCAACAATGGGCCACAAAAGCAGGGTACAGAGTCTAATCACTGTATTGGTATTGCTTGTGAAGTTGGCAGCGAGCCCGGCCCCTCCTTAACACTTGTTTGATCTCAGAGCTGGAGGATCAACATTACGTCAGCTATCAGGGTTCTGCTTCTCTCCCTCTCTCTTAAGGCCTGATAGCATATCCTCAGGGGAGGTTCAAATGAGCGTGCAGCTCAATCGGAGGAACAAGTTGCGTCCTTCCGGACTTTGTTTATTTAGCAGCTGATGTACACTGCTCCCATCCCCTCATTTCTTGAACTGTGTCATCCCCAGACGAAGATTGCTCAGTGGAAACTGTCCATGTGTTTATTGACATTCTTGATGCGCATCTAAAATCAAATATTTATTTTTTGTTGTTGGAGAAAACTCATAAAGCGGTTGGACAAATTAGCCACTGCAGTTTAATACATTATTTGATACTGACACGCTTAACATTAGTAATTGGATCCTCTTATACGCTTTCTGTTTCTTGACATTATGCCTAAATATAAATGAGACGAGTTATTCCTATGAGTGAAACGTCAACCTTCACGTTGTTGTCACGTCTTGACATTTGATCAAATGTGGGAGATAAGCATAGCATCAGAAATGCTAATACACGTGAGAGCTTGACATCTGAGCACCTATTCATCATATTTATTTTTTTTAATTAAAATGTACAAAATTACTGTTATGGAAGTCGTGGCTCAATATTGCTCTTTTAAAATGTAGTTTTTTTTTTGTGCCACAGTTACAAGTTAACAAAGAGAGCAATATAATAGCCTGTATGCTTATTCAGCAGCAGAAACTAGCTGAGTGTCTTTATCAGGATTTTGTTACAGAATAACCAGAATATGACTTTTATTTTTGGGCCCAAAATGGATTTGAATAAAAACAGGGCAAAGCACATTGTCTTAAAGGTTGAAAATGTTGCTTCTTAATGTGTTTTTGATTCATGTGTATTAAAATATTTGGTTGTTTAATATGTTCATTGTTTAATTTGAGTTTGTTTTATTGTCTCAGTGATGGTGGAGGACAAAACGTGTAAATCTTCAAGTATGTTCCAGCGACTTTGTGGTGTTCCATATTGAATATTTGATCTCTTTTGCCTTGCAGAGTGGAAGACGAGGCAGTCTTGGACAGAGGAGCGTCTTGTGTCAAACATGTCTGCGATGAACAGGAAGTGGAGGGTAAGATCAGTGATGAATACCAGCACATTGTCTAGCTGACAGACATGTCATAAGCATGAACTTATCCTTGTCTTTCCACACATACTGTTCACAGCATAGTGTGCATGTGGAAGCTATAGTGTCCCCTCTAGTACAAGCACAGAATTCAACAAGTTGTATAACATGAAGAAATATCCACTTTATCTTGACATTTCTGAACAGGAAGAAGTGTCTTCAAGTGCTCTAATCCTGTCCAGTTCTGGCTCTCAGCTAAAGCCACGAAATAATTTGTCTTGATAGGCTTGCATGCAGTTACATTCACATTTCACAAACCAACACTTGCACACAAAGAGACATGCGTCACAGCGTCTGGAAATATGTCAAGCTGTTTGTGCATGTGCAGTAATTGTTGCAAAATCCTTTTTGCTTCTCTTGCATGGGAATGTAGTGTGCATGTTGTTTAGCGTGTGCCTAAAGTGGTCTTTGGTTTCTAAAAGGAAGCAAAACTGACAACTTTGGATGTGAAAGATACCATCAAATCCCAAAAGGCATGTTTATGGAATTCATGGTTGAATGGAAAAATACATGGTTGCTTCAACACTAACTCAGTCAGTAAATCCAGTTTGAGTTTTATCTCTCTCTGTGTGTCTCTTTAATTACTTCCTGGAGACATTCAGTTACCATTTCCTGTATGAGCTGCTGTGTAGGAAGTAGTTGTTATTTATTTGATTTTGCAGTTTGACTGACTGATAAGTAACCCACCAACATTATCACTGAACCGTTTCGACCTCGGCAAGCTAAAAAAACTGTTTGCGTCAAAGCAGCCTTGTGATAAGCAAACATTTCACACCACATCCGAGTGCGGAGACAAATTGCCAGCATTCACCATTAATGTGATTTCCCTGTAACCGGGAGAGTAATCTGACCTGCGTTTCCTCTGTTTTTCTGCACAGGTCACCACACTGTGTACATTGGTGTGCACGTTCCCAAGAGCTACCACCGCAGGAGACGCCACAGACGCAAGTCCAGCCACAAGGAGAGGCGGGACCGAGCCGAGCACGGCACGGAGGGGTCCAAGTCGGACGGGGACAACGCAGACGAATCCCCTCCAAGCATCCTCAAACCCCTCAGTGAGTAATGATAGTGATGGAAAAAGTATTCAGGTCTTTTACTGAAGTACTAAAGTACAGATACCATATTTAAAAAAATACTCTGTTACAAGTACATTTCCTGCATACAAAATCTTACTTGAGTAAAAGTATAAGCATCAAAATATACTTTAGGTAGCAAACGTAGAAGTCCTTGTTATGGAAAATGGCCCATAATATATGAAATGACTGCATTATGATTATTGATGCGTTAATGTGTTCATCACAGCTGGTAAAGGTGGGCTAATTGTAGTTACTTTATATACTGCTGCTGGATATTATAACTAATATTTAGTAGTGGTTTTAGTTGTAGCTAATTATCTGTATGTAAAGTATTAAAGCTGTCAAATAAATGTAAAGGAGTACAATTACAATATTGGCTTCTAAAATGTAGTAGAGTAAAATAATACAGTAACATAGATACTCAAGGAAAGTACCAGTAACTCAAAATGGTACTTGAGTAAATGTACTCTATTACAATCGACCACTGGTAATGATCAGAGTATAAATTCACCACATTAATAACAGTTGTATCATTTTTGAGATGTTGGTTGAGTCCCATTGGATGAGGTCCAGCAGCCCTCTGGGAATCACAGTATCAGTGTTTCTGTAGTTAAGGACACAGGGTGGGGTCGCAGCACCCAAAAAAAAACCACAACACAGAAACCTACACTCAACAGAATTAGTGGAGCGAGGGAATGGGAACATGCCGAATACTAATCTGAAAATGATACCGGATTGGCTTAACGTGTGTGAAGTAACTACAACAGAGGTATTATCTGTTGTCATGATGATTAACACTGTACTGTGGGATCTGTGAGGAAGGATTCCCAGAACATATAAAAAAGGTAGATGGGAAGAAAGATTTGGAGTTAAAGGCAGCCACAACGGCATCATTTTTCACAAGTGATATGAGGATAATGCTACACATAATGGGCCTAATGTAATTTCAGTACTTATAAGAGCAGTGAAATAACAAGTATGGATCAGATAGTTGTCAATTAACATGATGAAGCGGGTTTTCAAAATCAGAAATCCTTTAATAGTTCCAAATAAATCCAATAAAGTGCATATCCATGGTATTTTAGTGCTGTTCTGCCAATAGCACTAAATGAATTTTAGTCCATAAAATGCACATTAAAATAGTCATAAGTCTCTAGAGTCTTCTTCCTGCTGAAGGAAACACACCAGATGTCTTTCCATATATAGAAGCTTAAGGAGGGGCATTGTAAAACCAATAATCCCAAGATCATTTTCAAGATCAGGAGGATGTAAATCAGAAAGAGTCTTTAGATATAGGTCAGTGTCAAAGCCATACATCTTCTGAATGTATTAGGATTTCTTTTTGAACACCTTGTGGTTACACAGGTGGGAAACCAAGAGCAACTGTTGGTAAATGAGCCATATAATTATGTAGGTCTTTGTTTAATCTCTGTATAGTCTGTACCACCACACAAACCCAATAGGGAATTGAAAGAGCAGCAAACATTACAATCAGGTTTAAAGCTATTTGCAAGATATACAATTATTCCAGCCTTGGAATTCACCTTCTAATAGCACAGCCTGGAAACTGGCATAATGGAGCGTGTTTACACTCTGCTTTACTGTGGTGGAGGTAACCATTAAGGTCTCAAAATGAACTGAAGATGGGAAAAGGAAGGGATTTTCTTCTTAACTGGTGTGTGGGGCATCTGTGGACAATAATATCAGCACAACATACCTGAATCCTTTTTAAAGGTTAACGACATTTAAAATTATAAGATATCACCGAGCTGGTAATTACTATCTGAAATAGACAGTCACAGTCAGTTTTAAGATAAGGCTTGAATCAAATGTGTAGTAAATTGTGGTTTAATCCAATCATAGCAGACGCATCACACAAGAATTCAAAGACACCATAAAGGAGCTTTAGTTTTCTAGCAACATGTGCAGACATGCACTCACTCTGGGAAAATACAGAAGAGAAGTCTGTGTAGGTTTGCAGTGGTAGCCTAGAGCTGAACTGCAACATCAAATGTTAAGGCATGTTAAATAATCTTTAAAGTTAAACCAGGACAATAAGAAATCAATGGAGAAAGCTTGTGTGTGTTATTGGTTGACTACAGTATTTGTGAGAGAACATTTGCAAAGAAACAGATCTCAAAGATAACTGGATGCCTCTAACTGGATTTGGAAATGAAACTGTACACTACACTGTGTGCTACAGATCATGGTTGGGATATATTATCAAGCAACAGGCGTGTCATGACTGATGTTTCCCTATCTGACAGTTTCATTTTTTTTATATTCAGCAGCTGCTACATATGTTGCGAAATCAAGATTAACTTTACTGATTTGGCTTTTCACACATGTTGCAGCCATAAAATAAGTTCCACTTAAAAAACATGCATACACAAAAAACAACAGTGGTGATACAAGTGAAGGAAGCCCCTTTCCTTCCCATACAAATCCCTTTAAAAAAAAAAAAACAAGGATAATCCAATGTCAATTTTGCTATCTGCCTATGTTTATTTGTTCTAATTACACAGGCATACATTAGTTTTTAGAATCTTATTTTCCCTCTACAAGATACAATATGATTGTTCCCTCAACATGTATTCAGGACATCAGTTGCCTATTGATCTGTAACTCAAATTGGATGCAGATCAGTAAGAGGAGAACATTAAGGCATCCCCATGTTACTTATCATACGAGAAGAACATTGTCCCTCTATCTTGGATGTGTTTCCCCCCCCACGTTCACACCTTTCTCTAACCTGCCGGCATCACGTTGAGCTGCGGCTCGCAGACGAGCACCTGAGTAATCCTCTCTCGCTCCTCTGACACTGTAATCCTCCTCGGTTACGCCTCGTGCCCAGGTGATAAACCCCTTTGTGCTTAGTCATCCCCAGCTCGCATGATATAACAAGAGTTTTGCTCACATTAATCTGTCTAGATATCTGGCCCCCATCTGTTTACTCTGTGAGCCCAATTACAGCCTTTTTCAATATTGCAAATCCCTCTCAAAGGGACTAATATATCTATAATGGGCAATTAGATTAGGTATTTGATAATGCTTAGTTGACCCCTTGTGAAGCTGTTATCAAAAACAGGGTCGTAAAAAATCAGAACCGTAGCTGTGAACACTTAATATTGAATCATAAATAAATGTCAGTAGCGGTCTCTTCATTAAAGGTCTTTTCGAAATGCTTGCAGCCTTTTTAAAATGCTACAGGGTAATTTAAGGCCACTCTTTTGTGTGTATGGTTCAAACACGGCAACATTAGTTTAAATGCAAACAGTGTTGATGGTTTAACTAAACAAAGGCAAGACTGAAACTGAACGGTGGCCCTCTTTAAATGCACACACGCACGCACGCACGCACACACACACCCCTTGTATGGTTCATTGAAAGGACAGATCCTAGTGTATGATCAGGCTACAGCCACTGTGGGGATATTTTCCTGTTGAGCTGTAAACCACTTTTTTAACCCCCTACAATAAAAATGTAAACTAGATTTTTGCTATTTTTTAAGTGACCGTGGATCTGGCTAATGAATGAGGGGTGTGTGTGTGTGTGTGTGTGTGAGAGTTTGATGTTTGCGTTCAGGCTGACATGTGCCAAATGTCAAAAGCCCTAATTCAAAACACACACACACAATGCTAGACGGAGCCCTCCACTTGTTGGATTTTCCGCTGTTTTGCCCTCCATCTAAATCCCCATAATCCTGTTGACTCTGGCAAACCCTGTGGATCCGTCCACTCAAAAGGTGTGGGTAACCACAACAAAGGCCTGGTTTTCATTGATAACACCGGTTGTGAGACTTAGAGGTGAGTGGTGTTGTGAACACCATGTGGTGTCCAAGTGTTGCGTTACCAGTCAGTCGGCTAGACGGAATAAAGGCCATTAGGACGACTGACAGATGTCAAGTGTGTGTGTTTTGGGCCGTTGGTGTGTGACGTCTGTGTCGATACAATATACTGATATACAAAACAGAGAAGGAATGTTTCCAGTGTGTCCAATACATCTGTCCTGACCTTCTAGGTTTCCGTGCTACATCAGAAGAGTTCTACCTGTACTATTTTAAAAACAAGCATCCTTAATTAAGCCTGGATGCTGTGCTGGGATTAAAAGGTTACAGGCACTGTTACGTTGTAGAGGTATCCACCTGTTCAGTCCTGACTACAGTGTGTCAAGAAACACTCCTAGAAGTGTTAAATCATTCTACCTAAAATAGATAACCGCATATTCACGATATAAATCATTTTGACCATCCTTGTTGCATCATTGAGGCTTTATCTGTGATCCATGAGGTCATAACTGACATTTCTGAAGGGGAGTAAGAACATTTACTGGAAGGGATTCATCTTGACAAGTCAGTATTGAAATATATTTTGACGCACCTTTCTCATAAGGAAGTTGAAGGAAGTTTTTCCTCACGAGGGCGTGTTGTCAAAGTATTCTAGTTTAATTGCATAATGAGATTGCACTGTGTATTTTACTTTCAGTCTGCAGAGTCGACGAAACCAAGATATTTTAATTCAACTGGAAAAAGCCAGACTGTCTAGGCAATCAGGAAGTGTTTAGCATGGCCTATTTCTTACCTCATTCATGCACAGCCACATACTACATTCTCAATCACAAACCACCATTATTTTAAACTATGCTTAACTAAAGTAACTAAACCTTAACTTGAGTGTAACATTTAGAGAGCTGAAATCTTTTTCCAAAGTTAGGGTTTCTTGGACATCAGATGAAGTTGTGCTGGATGCTTTGATGATTCCTAACATGCCTCTTTCTCTCTGCAGTTTCTCCGGCTGAGAGGATCAGGTTTATCCTGGGAGAGGAGGACGATGGCCCCCCTCCTCCTCAGCTCTTCACAGAGCTGGACGAGCTCCTGTCTGTGGACGGGCAGGAGATGGAGTGGAAGGAAACGGCCAGGTGAGCTGCTGAGCCCAATATCCTTTAAAGCCAGGCATGCATCTATCACCCCCCCCCCCCCCCCCCCCCCCCCCCCCCCCCTTTTACATAAAAAGCCGTGGGCAGTGTGCTCCAAAATGACCTGCTTCCCAATCCCGGCGCAGTCAGCAGAACACAATCACTTGTGAATAATCGTGTTTTGTGTGTGTAGGGAAATAGGCTGAACCCCAGTGAACTCCCACTCTGCTCTTATCTGATTGAGATCTGTAGTACCTGCCTCTGTGAGACCGGGGAAAAAAAGCAGAAACACCCACATGGCTACAACAAGACTCAATAATGTTACACTTGGCTCTGGAGCACATGAGAGAAAAAGCTTATACAAATGTTTAATAGTTCCCTATTTGATTGTCCACAGTGGCCTTTACATGGTCCACGTGACATGTTTGCCTTCTTGTTTTACCCATTGTGATAGAGGAAGTTTTAATCAAAATGATATAGTTTTGGTATTGTACTTAAAAATAGTAATCTGGGTCTGAGAGATAGACAGTTGTGCTGCAGATAAGCTAGAAAGTAGGGCAAAGGCGCAGTCATGCAACATTTTGTGGAAGGGGAAGCAGGGCTTGCATGACGGAGAAGATAAATGAACTCTTTGAGGTCGACAGTTTCTCCAGGCTTCTTTAGAAGGCTGGTCACAGGAGTTTGGATTTGAGCCAGAAGGGATACTCTATCCCCGGAGGAAACCCCATCCTCAGGCCTCAGGAGAATGGCTCTTTTGTAGCGGTGACATGTGAGGCATCATTATTAAAAATGATTCTTCTTCTGAACCCTACCTTCGAGGCTAATCTCATCCATGGTAGGAAAGAAGTGTTGTTTCTCACATGTAACCGTGTGTTGAAGACTGTCGCCATCACAGAATGCTATCATTTTGTATTTCTAAGCTGTCCTGCATCACCTATTCTGGCCTTTTGAATTGTGACCAAATCAAAACACTATGGGGTTGTTTTGTAAAGAAAAGAGCACCTTTCTTGTCTCCCTTTTTTTTTTTTTGTAGCCCATATGTGTTCATAAATCCACTGTTACGCACTTTTTATTTGTAATGTGCAGTGACCTTTTTACTTTCAGGAACATGTTTGTGTATCGTTTTCTTCCTCTCTCACTCTGACCTTGTCAGATAACTCTGTGTTCCTGAAAAGGCAAAACACAGCAGTACGAGCCCAGTCCTGAAAATACATCTCACCACTCTCCCTACTTATGTCTTTTTGTCCTCCCTTGTACAGATGGATCAAGTTTGAGGAGAAGGTGGAGGAGGGTGGTGAGCGGTGGAGTAAGCCTCATGTGGCCACGCTGTCCCTACACAGCCTGATGGAGCTCAAAACGTGCATCGAGAAGGGCACCATCATGCTGGACCTGGAGGCCTCCACGCTGCCGCAGATTGTCGGTGAGTGAGGTTTATCAGAGTACCAGCACACTGTTGAAGGTTTTAAAACAGCTGAAGGTGACTCATGATGTTCTATCACTCTAACAGAGATGATCATCGACAGCCAGATTGAGACCGGTCAGCTGAAGTCCGACCAGAAGGAGAAGGTCATGTACACGCTGCTACGAAAGCATCGCCATCAGACCAAGAAGTCCAACCTGCGCTCCCTCGCTGACATTGGCAAGAGTGTTTCCAGTGCAAGTAGACTGTTCAGCAACCAGGAGAACGGTAATGCAAAATCCCCCTTTTCTTTTTTACCCTCTTAACCCAACATCTTACATTTATTCTCTTCTGGTGTCTTATTTCTGATCCTAAAACTTCCTATTGAAGGATTTTCTTTTCCTAATCTTTTTTTTCTTGTCTTCTCTCGTCTGTTCCTTCCCTACCTTGTCATTTTCCTTCTCTTTTGGGTCTGTCTCTGTCCTCCTGCATCTGGGGTGTTATAGCCCGCAACCCCCTTGAGACCCCCGTGCCTTGTTCTAGCCTACTTGACCCAGCCGAACCATGCAAGGTCTTGAGGAGCTCCAGCATGGGATACCTCTGTAAGACAGAACACAGTCATAGCACTCTCACTGAGAGCAGCATGGTTTGAACACACTCGTGTAAAAGCAGACACAGAAAAAAGCAGGATGTGTGATTATTCAGCGCTATAGACACACAGATAAAATGGCTTCATTAGTAACTCCCAACTTCAAAGGCTTTATTGTCATGTGCACAGGAGCTACGGCAATGAATAATAATAGAATAGTTCAAGAATAAACAGAGTAGCTTAAAATGCTGCCAGATTATATTGCAAGACTAATGTACTAAAGGCAAATGGCAACAGCAAGGTAACATGGTCACTAACCTCATCCTTAAATTGATCCTAGTTTACATTCTCACTCATTTGCCAGAAGTTGACTTGGCTTGTTTCTGCTGACACGCAGAAGCAGCCAACTTAAGACTGCAATGTGTCCCAGCTCTCTGAAGTGGCTGAGTGAATGACAAACTGGCATTAGTCCCACAGCTTAAGCCTTGCCACATTTAGCCATGTCCAGCAGTTTCTGGCTCTCTTCATCTGCTTTCCTGGTGCCTTTCTTCTCTGGGGCTCGTCTTCTTTCTTTGCCAAAAATGTCTCATTTGAACCTCTGCTGTTTTGATCATCTTCTTTTGATCCTAACAGTGTCTCACCTCTCTGCAGGTAGCCCAACCACTGCCCACAGAAACCTCACCTCCAACAGCCTGAGTGACTTCTCCGACAAACCAGAGAAGGATCAGGTAACCTGTTTCTGTCTCTTTGAATTGTGGCATAAAGACACGCAACTATTATGCATCCTCTGATACTTAAGCTGTCTTTTCACAAAGGAGCGCTATGCAGGGTCATGTGTGGCTGTGTGTGTGCTGATGGGCCTCACACACTGATAGATAAGACCCCTGGCTCTCTATCGCGCTCGCCCACAACAAAAGCTCACTGTCTCCAGTCTTTGTCCTGAGTTTCTATGTGCAGTTTCTCTCGCTGTCATGAGTCATGACTGAGAAAAAAAATAACAGTTTTTTTCCGAAACAGAAACCCCGCACACAGAGGCGCTGGAAGGTATTTTGAGTGGGGGTGCTGTCCGATGTGCTAATTACGCACGGGGGGGTGGGGTTACGTTGACATACACCGAGCAAAACCACACACACACACACACACACACACACAGTGCATAACAATGGACTCCAGTGCACGCTATTACGGGCACTATAGAGCACGCACAAAAGCGAGAGCACAAACACAAACACACTATTAAGATGTCAAATATTATTTTACCAACAATGTGGAATTTACATTCATTGAAGTAGGCTATCAAGGCATTGCTAATTCCTGGCTACATATTACACAGATTCTGCGTAATAATGCCCTGCCCCTGCATCTTCTATTTCAATCTTTTTAGCGTTTTTAGAGAGAAAGAATTCCGAGAGACGTTTTTGCGCCATGTCAGTTACTCGTCACTTGTGTTGTGCGTCACGTTAAAAGTAGCCGACTAAAAACTAACAAGACACTTTTTTTCCGCATCTTTTTTAATTTTCTTCCCTGAAGCTAAATAATTTATTATATAGTTTAAAATGATCATTTGAATAATAATATATAATATAAAACATATCTCAGGCACAATGAAATGAAATTAAAATATATATATATATATATATAGCACCCCCCTGCCCGCACACATAGATAAAAGCTCAAAGAAGCAGTTTACTCTTAACAGCTGGTATATGCTCCTGGATCTGTTAATTCAAATGTAGTTGTCCAAATGTAACTTCACACCAAAGTCTTGGTTAATCTTCTCCCTTTTCTTTTATAGACAACTTATGTGTATATTGTGTGTTCAAAAGGTGGCATGCAGTCAAGCTGCTGTTTTAAGACGTAATTCTAGGAGAGGGCGGGCACAAACTGTACCACATCAGTCTTTTTCTTGTTACAACCACATTTTAATCACCAACTGTATTTAAAATGTATTTCTTATCTTTAATTGTTCTCCATGTGACAGAGAAAGGAATTGTGTGTCTATCTTGCATTGAAGCCTGACATTTTAATTTGCTGACTTCTTTCTCTGCTATTTCTTTCCTAATAGCTGAATAATAAGTTCATGAAGAAGTTGCCCCCTGATGCAGAGGCATCAAACGTGCTGGTTGGAGAGGTGGACTTCCTGGAAGCCCCCTTCGTGGCATTTGTTCGCCTGCAGCAGGCCGTCATGCTGGGGTCTCTGACCGAGGTCCCTGTGCCCACCAGGTATAAAAGCTTCATCCTTTACTGAAAAATACTCCCATCACCTTGTTTCAATGAAACTCAGATTCTCATTTTTTGAAAATGTGGCCTAACATCTTATTTTCTTGTTGCATAGATTTCTCTTTATCCTGCTGGGCCCCAAAGGTAAAGCGAAGTCCTATCATGAAATTGGAAGAGCCATCGCCACCCTGATGTCAGATGAGGTACTTTAATTGGATAATAACTTTTACAGTTCTTAGTATTCACTCTTGTGCAGGGAGTTTAGTGTGTTTTTGATGCAAGATAGCTGTACTTGTATTAAGGGATTATCTTAATCTCAGGTCAATGTGTTTTCTAAAATTCATGTTTTGTTCTTCCAGTTGTATTTCCAATTATTAGGGCTTTGATTCATGTATTGGTTATGTTTTGAACTCTAAAGCAACAGGACTTCAGAACCTGAAAATGAATCCTCACTGCTCTAACAAACACCTTTTTATCCCCTTTAAATCCTGATTGGTTGTGAATTTAAGATAATCTGTTCTGGAAAGATGTGGCCTTTTCTCCAGACATGAAACACCCCATTAAGGTTATAGAAGTTGTTAGCATACAAGGAAAAAAAGGTTTCTTAAATCTCGGTCTACAGTCTAACTATATACCATAAATTAAACAAATAAAACATCAATAACGAAGACAGAGTTACTGGCCCTGCTTGCTGCTGTGTGAGGTGTTACTTAGGCACAGCGGTGCGTTGAGCTAAATGCTAATGTAGGCATGCTAGCATACATGACATCTTGATTTTTTGCAGGTTTCTGTTACATGTTAACCACCTTTGTTCCATGCATTGACATGTACTTAGTAGTCTTTAACAAATTAATGTCCCTAGTTTTGAAGGTATTTGGTCATTTCATGACAGTTCATCCCAGTTAACAGGAAACTTGACCCAAAACTACAAATCTCATGGTGGCACTGGATGAAAAAGAGGATTACACTTTCTACACTACTTATCTTCTTGCCAAATCTCTCCACTCTGGATATTAATCATCACAGTAGGTTACCTGGCCAGACATTTGTTTGTCTGTGAACATTTTATAGCTTGATTGTTAATCTGTGTGTTGACGTTTTAGGACACATATTTGTTTTTGTGTTGGCATAATAAATCCAATTCAATAAGGCAAACAAATTCAGGCTTTTCAGCTCTGCCTGCTTCGTATGTTTGGTGTTTACCTTTACTTAACCCCTTCATGTTATCAGGAATGTTAACAGATGACACATAACCCTTTTTAACCCTGAGAGCACCTTGCGCAAACATTCCCACAGGCCTCAGCTTTTCCCAGTATATCTCGTATGTCAACGAGGCAGGATAGGACATGTTGTCCAGGATTTCCTCAAGTTGAACTTTACCCTCTCAAGCTCTCCTCTGAACGCAGTGACATAGGTTAATCAGATGTTTGTGTTTTTGAGTAATCAGCCCTGTATTAGTAATCTACCTACTTGTCTTTGTGACCCTGGGGTGCACACAGATAATGACCAACTCTTTGTATACATTGTGATAGATAGATGTTAAAGGGCCCATGTCATGGCCATTTCCACTGATCATAATTCCATTGTTGAAGTCTACTAGAATAGATTTATATTGTGCAATTTTTCCAAACTCACATTGGTTTCTCATACAGCATCTCTGTAAACTACGTGTATTCACTGAATTTCACTCTCTGCCTTTAACGGCTCGTTGTAGCTCCAATAGCTCCAGCCCCCACCCTCCCTGTGAGCACAGTGTGCTCTGATTGGTCGGGACGTTGTGAATCGCGCTGAGCTCCGTGGAGGTGTGGTTTCCTTGTTTAGCGATACACAGCCAAACACAGCCAAACTCATCCTGAGCACACACAAAGTCACAGCCGAAGTAAAAACAATAAGTGTGGCTTGATATTGAGTAAGAAAAAGGTTGATAAACGCTGTGAGAATGGGTCTGCAGAGAGAATTTTGCCCCGATCCCAACTGTCTGTTATCAGCCTGCAGCCAGGGAGGAGAAATCAGCAGAGCTCCCTGCTCCCTGCACACAGATGTGTGTGTGAGGAAGTCCGTGGATTGGTCAATTTGGACCAATCAGCGGGGGCTTAACGTAACGGCTCCACGGATTGGTCCATTTTGTTCCGGGTACGGCTTGACATCATGCCGTACCCGGAACGAAATGGAAGAATCAAATGGACAATGACGTATCTCCAACGAGGCGTTTTGGGGAGGTGTGTGTTAGAGTTTTACTCGCTACAGGTTGTACTTTGAGGGTTTGTGACTCTGCACACCGTTTACATGCATAAAAACCTTCATAACACACAAGGGGACGGGTAATAACCGGAAAAGCATGACATGGGCCCTTTAAGTTGGCTGCTATGATTTGCATTTTAGAGACATGCTGGGTTCCATTGTAGTAAATAAACGCAAGTAGACACTAGGTTGAACCATACAGTTTATTGAAATTGAATTATGGCATACTTAATTTCCCATGTGCAGTCCCACACACACCGTATTTTATACAGACTTAAACAATTATAATAATATTGATTTCAATAAGAATTTAGGTAATAATTAAAACTGAATTATTTCCTCCAATATTGTGAATTAAAAAGCATATATCAGTCAAAATAATTACAATTTTTTTTAATTGTTCAGCCTGAGTAGGTGGTTCTTCAGGGAGCTAGCTATTGTAGTGATTTGCTGATTATTAATCGATAAGTTATTTTTGTTTGCTGGCAGGTGTTCCATGATATTGCCTACAAAGCGAAGAACAGGCAGGACCTGCTGGCAGGTATCGAGGAGTTCTTGGACGAGGTGATCGTGCTGCCCCCCGGAGAGTGGGACCCCGACATCAGGATAGAGCCCCCCAAGTCTCTGCCCTCCGCAGACAAGAGGTCTGCTTTAATCCACACTATTTTTCCAAATGATATTTGTGCATAAATATATTTCTACCCAATGTGTAACATGGCACCACAAAAAAAGCAGTGGTTACAAATCATTATTTAAAGGTAAATGCAAAGCTACTGTTCAGCCTAAAGTCAGAAATGGATTCGGTAATGTATGTTTCAGCAATATTTATCAAACGCTTGCTTACATGGATTGCATTGGCCATCAGAAACTACTCATACTTGACCAAATAAGGCTGTTTTTATTGATGAAGTTTTAGATAGTCATTCTTAAGAACACAAATGTAATTTATTCTTTCAGAAGTCATATCTCTGTTTTTATACCTCTACTGTGAGTTGTAATAAGTACTATATCACACATTTCAAAACAAAACCCTACATATTACATAATCATTTTTGTCATGCCTTTTTTCTGATTAACCGATTGTTTTCTTGTTTGGATCTATTCACATAGATATACATTTCCAAGAATAGTTATTAGTGTTTATTGTTAACCCTCTTAGTATTGTGAAAAAATAGATTTGACCCCACACATTTTTTTCTTTGTGGAATTTGACCGTTTCTTATGTTTTCAAAGGAAGAACATGTATTCTGGACAAGAGGCGCCTCAGATGAATGGTGACACTCCCCATGATGCAGGACATGGAGGGGGAGGAGGACACACGGTTGGAGAGGAGCTTCAGCGCACAAAAAAGTAATTTGCATTTCCTTTTTAACACTAAAATAATAATAAAGAAATATCCCAGTGTTGCATTGCCATGGTCTTAATACATACCTTTAAGGATGTGGGAGCGTTATAGTCCTGATCATAATTGTGATGGCATGGGATATCCCGTCAGTGAAGACATGCATCATAAAGTAAAAGTCATAACTGGGAAATATGTTTTTCTTAGTCTCTCAGTCAGTTTCCAGTAACGAAATATTCCACACATGACTAGTGAACAATTAAAGTGCTTCACTATTGCACAACAACATTTGGAATATCTTTTCCTTTCTTTGGAAACCATTAGCAGTAAAGCATAGTAGGCCAGGATGTGACATGAAACAATATGTCTCCTACTAACTTGGATGGCTTCGTCTTTAAGGTTTTGTGGAGGTCTCGTCCTGGATATCAAGCGGAAGCTGCCATTTTTCGCCAGTGACTTCTATGATGCACTCCATATCCAGTCTCTGTCGGCCATATTGTTCATCTATCTAGGCACAGTCACCAATGCGATCACATTTGGAGGCTTGCTTGGTGATGCAACAGAAAACATGCAGGTAAACCCACACATCCCTCAAAAACCTAACCCTATTAAGTGCAGTGCCCTTTTAACTATCCTAAATGAACATTAAACATAGCCCTGGGTTAGTGAAGCAGCCTGTAGCATGCTGTTTCCTAATTCTAATGCTAAAGTAGGCTTTGTTTTACAGAGGTGCAACTCTGAGCCTCTATTTTGGTCAAACGGTGTTAGGGTAACTAGATTAAAGAGCTGATGCGTCATGGTACTTTGGCTCGAATTCATGGCTACTGCATGACCTAAACATTGTGTAGCATTTCTTGCATTTACATAGCACATTTTGCCTTTCCGAATGTTAACAATGGAGAATAGCTCACATTAGCAGGGCACTGTATGGATCCTGTGTACACTTAAGGGGATGACATAATCTGTTTTTAGATGGCATAGCTCTTGTTAAGTCACAGACTACCAAACAAAATAAAGAGTTAACCAGCTGCTAAGCCATGCTAATTTGGAGCTCAGAGGCTCATACTCCATCTGCTGCTGACAGAACTGCATATGTAAAAGTTGTGGTATAATATCATACCCTGCTGTGCCCATCCCTGTGTTCTGGCAGTGTTCTGCACTGCCCTGCTAGAACACAGGGGTGGGCACTCTCCCTGTCCCTGGCCGCTCTCCTCACACAGAGTTGCCTCATTGCACACCTGCACCGGCCTGGAGGATCTGCTCAGGCTGTAAATAACCACAGATCCAGATTACACTGTAGCCTCGTCATGGCTGCATTTCCAATGACCCTCCAGCACCTCCTAAAGCCTCCTTCACTTTCCCTTTCCACTCCAAGCACAGCGGAGGGAATCCCTGAACTCACCTGACCTTTCTTAGAGTTGTAAATAATCATCTATGGGCTGTTTTCACATAGCTTCTGGCTCAGTCTGAACATCTGTCATGGCTGGAAGTGAAACAGGCCTGTCCTGATGGGCCTGCCCTGCAGCTGCGTCATGTGTACAGGCAAAACAAAAGCTTCCAGCTGAGTTGGCAGAATTACAGTAATCCTGTCACGAGGCTCGGAAAGAAAACAAAATTGAAATGTTTTTATTTTACTCATAAAATCTGTTGAACAAATACTTTCCAATGTAGTAAATATGGAGTCATGCACAACGTATAATTGCCCTGTCTCGTACCTTCTGTGTATTTTTTTGTTCCATTCTGCTGTGTGTAAAGGCTGTATGTGTTTTTCCGTGCGTGCAGGGAGTGTTGGAGAGTTTCCTGGGCACAGCACTGACAGGAATAGTGTTCTGTCTGCTGGCCGGGCAGCCGCTCACCATTCTCAGCTCCACAGGCCCCGTGCTGGTCTTTGAGAGACTTCTCTTCAGTTTCAGCAAGTGAGTCATTTAAAGGTCACCTATTATGCAAAATCCACTTTTTCATGTCTCCTCTACATCAACACGTGTCCCCTCTGTGTAAAGAGATTCTGAAAGTTTCAGGAAAAAAGATTCGCTCACTTTTTGTCCTGATCCATTTATATAAAAAAACCTGTCTGAAAATGAGCTGATCAGATTTTGGCCACTTTATGATGTCATAACGACATGGCTGGCTTGTGTTGGTTATTAGCCAATAACCAACCAAGGTAACCCCCCTCCCCCCCACCTTATCACCTGAATCTCCTCCTAGAGCACCATTGTGTTCTTTTTAACCAAACATCTCTCAGAGGGGCGTGGGGAGGGGCTCCTTATTTTCATCTAAAGTAACAGACAGAGAATCAGCACTTTGGAAACAGGGCTGAAACAGAGGGGATTATGGGATGCTGCAATGATCTGTTTGGTGTTTGGAGCCAAACACTTCAGAGACATGTTTTGTATATATCTGAGACCTATAATATATTGATGAAAAACAGTATTATGGGGGAACTTTGGAATCAATGCACATTAGCGAGGGTGAAATCAGATACAGCTGCAGTAGCCTGATAGATATTTATAGATCTTTGTCTATCCCCAAAGACATATGCTGTTTGTGTGTTTACATTGATGCTATCTTAGTATACCCCTATAAATTAAATTAAAACATGTGGAATAAAAATAGTTAATATTTACGGTAGGGTGGCAACTTAGTTTAAAGATTTATATTAACAGTGCCTCCCTAGAAGTGTTTTGTAAATCTGCCGGTGGTTACAGTTGCCAGCTGATTGTTAATGCTTCATGTTTTTTTGCAGTCAACTTCCTGTCCCCATTTACCCTTCAACCACACACACACACACCCTTGTGTAGTACCAGATGTAGGAGAGGGTTTTATAAAGTGGTTTCAACAAAAAAATGTGCCTCCTGCATTCAGCTCTATAGAACTCTATATTTAAGGGGGTGTGATCTAGGACATATACAACAATTCATGTTTTTTGTATGCATACTTTCCAAATAGAGAAAAGTAGAGAGAAAAGATAGAGGAAAATGTTTCGCAGCTTCAGAATCACAAGGTTTTATTTTAAAGAGCTCCAGAGAATAACTGATATGTTCCAACCTTTAATTTATCACACAATCCAGGTTAGACGGAGGTGATGGAAAGTTATTATGAATGAATAGTACTCTTGTGCACAATAAATCCTCAATCCTCATTTAATCAACCCTCCTTTCTCTCAGAGACAACGAGTTGGACTACCTAGAGTTCCGGCTGTGGATCGGGCTGTGGTCGGGGGTATTCTGTCTGGTGCTGGTCGCCACGGACGCCAGTTTCCTGGTGCAGTACTTCACACGATTCACAGAGGAAGGCTTCTCCTCGCTCATCAGCTTCATCTTCATCTATGACGCTTTCAAAAAGATGTTGAAGCTGGCCCACCACAACCAGATTAACTCCGGCTACGATCCCAACCTCATCACCATCTACGACTGCAGCTGCATGCCTGGTACTTCATCTTTTTTCTTCATTTGTCTATGTATATCTTTTATTATCTTAGATAAAAAATATATATCAATGACATCTATGGCACGTCTGTCAATCCTGGTAGAGAAATCCCTCCTGTGTTGCTCTCCCTGAGAGTGTGTGTGGGGGGGGGGGAGAAACTCCCTCTGGAGCGAACACACAGATTTGAGCATCTGCAGACCATTTACATGCACAAAAACCTATAGAACACGCTACAGGAAAGGGAAACTCCAAAAAGTACAATAGGGTCTTTTTTATAATTTGGTTTCTTTGGGTATTTTTCCTTTTTTGCTGCAAGGGTCTAAGGACAGAGGGTCTTGTAGGCTTTACAAACAACATAACCCACTATCACGTATTACACGCTTGTCTCATGGGATTTTACAAATACAATTGGATTGATTAATACTGCCAGATAAAGAAAAAGCTGCGGGGGTTTCACTGTATCCCTTAACACAGGTCTGATACCACCACTCTAATGTTGAACCATGAGAAAGATGTTTGGCGCCGTCAGAATCTCAGTGATACCAGACAGTGAAAGATGAACAGTGGTATTTGGTTTAGTCCCATTTGGCAGTGATGTCACCATTGTATGTTAAACAAAGCGTTCTTCTTATTTTAGCTGTGTTTACTGTGAGATAAGAAATGATACTAGTATGAGTAGGCCTGTGGATACCACGGTTTACTTTCTCAAAAGCCCTATCGGTTTCTGTGGTCGAGTGACTTGGCAGGATTGTTTGGGGGAGAGTTTTGACACTGATCAAAAAGTGTGATACTGTGAGTAATAAAAGTATTCTCATTTTATTACTCATTGTTTCTCTTTACCAGGCAACTCCTCAGATGTCCATGGTCTCTCTCCATGGTCAAACAGTACTGATATGGTATGTAGTATCCTTGTTTTTGTGACATTTTGTAGCATGGCTTCAGAATAAAAAAATGTTTGCCATGTGGACTTGAAGAGGTGTTTTTCTCCAAATATAGTTGCTTTAAGGATCTTCTTGTCTTTCCAGCAAACGAATGCCACATGGGCGTCCCTGAACATGGAGCAGTGTCTGAAGTTCGGAGGGCAGCTGGTCGGAAGTGCCTGTGGCTACGTGCCTGACATCACCCTGATGTCCTTCATCCTGTTCTTTGGGACCTACACCTGCTCCATGGCTCTGAAGAAGTTCAAGTTCAGCCTCTTCTTCCCCACCACAGTGAGTGAAAGCACCCAGCAATGCTTGTGCAGCTGTTTGTCTCTCGATTCTGACCCTAATGCTGGAAGCAGCTCGCATCTAGTGAAACTGGTGAACACCACAAACATCTGTAATGTCACATGTAATGTAACGGGCTGTTAAGTGGCACTTTTAGTGTAATCTAAAAGCTCCAATGTCTGCGAGAGTCGATGTGAGGTCAGATCTCACATTGTGAACAGTGTTTGATGTGAATAAGGCATGAGACTCAAGCTCAGATCCATACATTATTGCTGCCTTATATTCATGTTATATATTTTTTGTACATCTGGTAAATCACTCAAATAAATGACATAACATTGTGTTGAGGCTTAGATTTCCAGGTCATAAACCAAATGATTGATGATGATAAAAAAGACAAGGAATCTTTATTGTAAGTTATTACATTTCAGCATCATGGGAACATGAATGTCTATACCAAGTTTAATTGCAAACCGTCCAATATTTGTTGCAATATGTCAGTCTTGGCCAAACTAAGCTAAAATTGCCATCCCTGCTAGCAAGGCTAAAAATGACATAGCATTTTGTGAATGTTACGAAACTGATATGGTAATGTGCCATTTGCATTTTCTTCCAGAAAATAATTGAATTGGTTCTTCATCAGCCTCCGGTCTGGTTTAACACCTTCTAGTCACCAATTGCAGAACACATTTGTTTACTTTATATAAATAATGGATATAATGACTCTAGCTGCACTTCTAGTAGCAAAAGCACACAAGGTTATGTGTAAAACATGTTGTCTGACAGGATGAAGTTGTTCTTGGTCAAACACACATGGAAAATGTCACTGAAGCTGTTCGTTCATACTGCCACAAGCTAAAAAAAAAAACTGCTGTAAAATGTGTATCTCTTCTAGGTGAGGAAGCTAATCAGTGACTTCGCCATCATCCTGACTATTCTTCTGTTCTGCGGCGTGGACGCTCTTGTCGGTGTGGACACTCCAAAGCTCATAGTGCCAAGTCAATTCAAGGTACGTACCAAGCATGAATGAAGTGATTGCAATAAAAAAAACTAGCAATCATTATGTGTTGTGCATTGACTTGACTGACAAGTGCAAGCCGGATGCCGTTTCCTGGGATTACACTGATAATGATCCATGTTTCTGCCAGAGAGACTAGGAAAATCCTAGCATAATGCTTCCTTTGTAGTTTGCCCAGTAAGTGATACAGGAAGCTAAGGCACAGTCAGTCTGAGAGATTACTCGGCTCAAATGTTCCTCAGCTGGCTTTAAGACCACCCCGCCTTGACATAGAGGAAGGGAGTGATGGGGTAGAGGAGCGTAGTTGCATTGAATAACAACTTGATTATAGGTGATGCGAGAACACACACCATCTTATCGCCGCCAGCACAGAACCAGCTTTGTCTGACCACAGTGTCTTAATTCACAGACTTCTGTCCTGTAATAGTGCACCACGCTCTGTTCAGTGTTAAAGGGTGTAATAGGGTATCACTTCAAATTAGTTTTTCCTGTTCTTTTTTAGCTGTTATCTGTTTTTAAGAGATCTGGACTGCACAGCAATAAGAGGATACTCTAGTCAGTTGTCTCAGTGTTTTAGGGTCCAGGTTAACGATCCTGTCTCTTCTTCTTTTTGTCCAGCCCACGAGTCCACTGAGGGGCTGGTTTATTCCTCCGTTTGGAGGGAACCCTTGGTGGGTTTACCTGGCAGCTACCATCCCCGCCCTGCTGGTCACTATTCTGTTATTTATGGACCAGCAGATCACTGCTGTGATTGTCAACAGGAAGGAGCACAAACTCAAGGTTGGTGCACCACCTCAAAGATGTATTCATTTCTAGGATAAAACTAATGGATCCATTTAAGGACAAGAGTGTTATATATGAACAGTCAGTGGTTCACCCCCTGCCCCTTAAGACAAATACATAACCACCAGAAAAAGTCTAATATATTCTTTTAATTTATTTTCTATACTAATCTAACTGTTAAAATGTATTTTATGCAAAGAGTATCTTCCTGTCTAAATACTGTTTCAAAGCATTTTAAATGATGAATTTCCTATGTTAAATATCTTCTTAAAATTCTTATTTTTTAATATAACCTGAAACACTGTTGTATTTATTGTAGATTGTCAACACTTTCTGGTCATTAAAACTCCAGCCTGCTGTTAATATAATTTAGTTTCCACCGTCGGATCATTTTGATGATTTAGAAATCCTTTATTTGTTTAACTGACATTATGTTTCCTCCTGTGTCCTCTCAGAAAGGGGCAGGCTATCACTTGGATCTGTTCTTGGTGGCGGTCCTGATCATTATCTGCTCCTTCATGGGCCTGCCGTGGTACGTGGCAGCGACCGTCATCTCCATCGCTCACATCGACTCTCTGAAGATGGAGACCCAGACGTCAGCCCCCGGGGAGCAGCCCAAATTCCTGGGAGTCAGGTGAGGCCACGCAGCTGCTGGACAGTGTTGATATTATTTAAGTAATAATAATGGGCACTAATGCTGTGTGCCAATCCCATGCCAAAAATGAATATTCAAACCAGTCATTCTGTGTAAAGCGTGGTTCCCTCCTGCTATACTCCCATGATTAACATTTGTTGTAAATGCATTTTTCTTTTCAACAATAAAGGGTCATAAAAGCCAGAAATAAGTCATTCTCAGGAAGGAGAGAAACATAAGGCACACAAATTAGATAAAAGGGTCCAAAATCTACTCGGAGCCACATATGTTCATGTATATACTTCCACATTATTTGTACTTTTAGATAGAGAAATACTATATTACCATGAATGTTTTCTTAGTCTTAAAGAAAATAATAAATCGTGGCATTTATTTGAGCGCTTTTCCAAGTGCTCAAAGCGCTTTACATTACATATTGTATATATTAGACATGTAATATAGTGGACAATACCCACTGGAGCAGTTCAGGGTGAAGTGTCTTGTGTATCTTTGCATCCCATATTTGTGATGCAGTCAATGACGACAATGTTTTTTTTTAGCCTTAAATATAGAAGTGGCAAAGGGTCAACAAGTCATGGTGGTGGGCTGTTACTGGTTAACTGCAGTATCAGAGGATTTTAAAAACCTTTGTATCTCTTTAAATGTTACTCAGATTATTGACAGTCCTACTCGCCCTAACGTTAAGTCTCCTAATAAATCCTCCCTAATTGATCTCATTCTAACTAATGTTCCCTATAAATACTCATCTGTGGGAGTATTTGCGAATGATCTGAGTGATCACTGTGCTGTAGCCACAATTAGGGACACTAAGGTCCAAAAGGTTAAACCTCGTATTATATTATATTATAAGAGAGACATAAAACATTTTGTGGAGCAGGGTTTTGTACATGATCTGTTTGGGTTTGATTGGGGAAAAATTGATCTGTGTGCTGATGTAGAAACGGCATAGTCTTATTTTTATCTTGGTTTTATGGAGATCATTGATAAACATGCACCCCTACGTACTTTTAGAGTAAAGGGACGAGACAATCCTTGGTTTTCTGCTGAACTGTCCAGTCTCCTACATGAGAGAAACAAGGCCTGGGCAAAGGCTAGGAAATCAGGCTCAGAGGTAGAATGGCTGCGTTTTAGGCAACTAAGGAATAGCTTCACTTCACAGGTCAAAAGTGCTAAGTCGAAGTACTATTTGTCAGTTACTACAGAAAACCTAAATAATCATAGGAAATTTTAGAAAGCCATAAAATCGATATCCGAAATGAGCTACCTCCGTGCCTTACCACAGCATCTGGCTCTATATCGGACAGGGCTACTATGCTAAATTGTTTTAATGAGCATTTTGTGTCCTGCGGTTCTATGTTTGATTCTGTAACTAACTCTGCTTCTGTGAACACCACAGTCTGTGACTCTGAACAATGTGGTCTGGAAAACCCTTTCAGTTTTACTCCTTTTACTGTAAATGTTGTTCATGAAGCATTATCTAAGTTAGATCCTAAGAAACTGGCTGGCCCGGACAACGTAGAGCCTTTCTTTTTAAAGATAGCTGCAGATTTTATTGCTCCACCTCTCACTTCTCTTTTTAACCTCTCCCTCAGCACAAATGCAATTCCAAAAGTATGGAAGTTAGCTTATGTCTTGCCTTTACTGAAAGGAGGGGAAGCAACTATTTTAAATAACTATAGGCCAATCTCTAAATTATCAGTTCTGGCTGGTGCTCAAATGCCTAGTGAGTGAACAGGTAAAGGAGTTTTTATGTACAAATGACATCCTGTCTAAACATCAGTCAGGCTTCAGAAAGCAACATAGCACCATCACTGCCACAATGAAAGTGGTGAATGACATTACAAGTATTTTAGATAATAAGCAGAGTTGTGCAGCTCTATTTATTGACCTTTCCAAAGCGTTTGACACCGTCGATCATCGCATCTTAAAGCAGAGGCTACTCAGTATTGGCTTATCCAGCCATGCAGTGGGGTGGTTTGTGAACTACCTCTCTGAAAGGTCCCAATGTGTTCACTTTGATGGGCTGTCTTCTGAGTGGTTGAACATTGCTAATGGTGTTCCTCAAGGTTCTGTTTTAGGTCCACTTTTATTCTCCATCTACATCAATAGTTTAGGTGAAAATGTGGATGAAGCTACTTTACATTTTTATGCGGATGATACCGTGATGTACTGTGCAGGTCCCTCCATTAAGGAGGCTGGTGTTAAATTACAGGCTGTTTTTAACATTATTCAGACTCAGCTCGCTGAGCTTAAGCTTCTTCTAAATGTTGAGAAAACTAAGGTAATGCTCTTTTCTAAAGCTAAAAAGACTCCAGAGACTGCTTTGGATATTGTTACTATGCAAGGACAAGTACTGCAAGTGGTTAGCTGTTATAAATACCTAGGTATCTGGCTTGATGATTGTCTTACTTTTAAACTTCAGGTCATTAATCTGCTTAAAAAGCTGAGGGTTAGACTAGGTTTCTTTTTTAGAAACAAGTCCTGTTTCTCTTTTGAAGCCAGGAAAAGGCTAGTCACTGTGACTTTTTTACCTGTGCTAGACTATGGTTATTTGATATATATGAATGCACCTGCCCATTGCCTGGAAAGGTTAGATGCCGCCTATCACAGTGCTCTGAGATTTGTTACTAACTGTAAAGTACTTACTCATCACTGTACCCTGTATGCCAAGGCAGGTCTGCCTTCACTTACTGTACGGAGGCTCAGTCATTGGTACATATTCATATATAAAGCTATGTTGGGTAAACTACCAACTTATATCTGCTCTCTGATCACACAGAGAGTGGCAAGTAGCTATTGCCTGAGATCCCAGGATGTGTTTTTATTACATGTGCCAAGTGCTAGGACTGTTTTAGGTACTAAAGCTTTTATGTGCGCTGCTCCTCTAGCTTGGAACACTATGCAAAACAAATTGAAACTGAGCATTTTGGTTCCCTTGCATCATTTTAAAGCGCGGCTGGATGAAATGTTATTAGATACCTGTCATTGTGAATAGGTTGCTAATGTATACCCCTGTAATTATGTTGTATGATGTCCTTTTTGTTTTCTGTTGTTTTTATGTGTAACCAATGTACTGCAGGTCTCCCTTGAAAAAGAGATCGTTGATCTCAATGGGATTTTTCACCTGGTTAAATAAAGGCTACAAACAAACAAACAATTACCATATATAGCATTCTTAAGTTGTCATTTGAAACTCCATTCTATGCATACACAGCTGTTAAAAATGAAGCTGTAAGACTAAAATCAATGATTAGTTTCTGCTTTTCATGCTTGTGACAGTTTCTCAATAACAAAGTGTTTTTCCTCTTCTCCAATCCAGGGAGCAAAGAGTCACCGGTATCATTGTTTTCCTCCTGACGGGACTTTCTGTCTTCATGGCCCCTATCCTCAAGGTAAGAGCTCTAATTTCTTAAATCTTCCATGGAAATATGGATTACTGTCCGCCTCCTTTACGACAAACTCCTGTCAAATAATTTAATATCTTGTATTCATCCGATTAGGAACTCCCATAGTTGAAGTAATTTGAAGTGAAATAAGCATGTTCATTTAAACTTAATCTCCGAGTGCCTTCTCGAGTTTCCATTCCCACATTACGCTGCCAAACGGTGTTAGGAGGTTGTTGGAGCTGGTGCGCCTCCTTGTGGACATTTAGGATATTGTCCTTTCCCAGACTGGCTTGTCATCTGTATCAATTTTAAATAAGTTGAAATATTTTAGTATAAATTACATTACTATTATATTTTCTACACTATTTCTCTTTCTATTTTTCATGCTTTATTTGCTTGCGATTAAACTATTCACTCGCATTTAAACTGCAAAAATATGCAATAAGTTTACATGTCCCAGTGTTTTTCTTCCCATACCGCTTTTCTTTGGCTAATAAAAGCTGGTTGTGAACTTTTTCAAACTTAGCAATGCTGCTAACATGATGGTCTAAGGACAGAGGGTGTAGTATTCATATTCTGTACAAACTGTAAAGTCCCCTGAGACAAATGTAAAATGTGTGGTATTGGGATGTATAAATAAACCTTGATTGATAAAATGAAACATCATTACCTGTATGAAGCTAACTTCACCATCTTAGTCATCTCTGGATTAAAAACAAATCTTTTAATATGGAAACTGACTCATATCTGTGTTTGTTGTGCCCCTTCAGTTCATTCCCATGCCAGTGCTCTACGGTGTGTTCCTCTACATGGGGGTGGCCTCGCTCAACGGTGTCCAGGTAAGTGAGTCTGAACAGTGCCTGGTAACCAGTGTTGGCAGGATACTTCAAAATAGTCATTATTACATTACTTAACTGATTACTCAACAACAATCCATATTACTTTACTTTTGATCCATTACTTTATATAGTCCAGCTTTGTCAGAGGAGCATTTTTAACAAATCTAAAATGTCCAGAGTTTCAGACCACATCTTCTAAACCTAACACCTGTTGAATGGAATAAGGACATGGTAGTTTACAGGTAGCCAGCCTGTGGTTAGGAACTATTTACTTTAGCAAATTCAGTGACCGCAGATTTTCCTGTTCACATGCCCCTCAAAACCAACCTGAATATAGGCTTACCGATCAAATCCAAGCCAAGCTATTGGTGTCTAGCTAATGTAACCGTCTTCCAACATGTAATGTGACAACATGTTGGAAGAGGGTTGTTTTCCCTCTTTTGCACTGTACCCACTGTACCCACTGTACCCACTGCTCCTCATGCATGGATGTGTCAAATGCAGAGTTTAAATGTCACTGTGTGACAATTATAGAAGAGTTGATTCATTAGAATCCTCCCTTTTCGTACTGTAATAGCTGAATCTCAAATTGTAGTCCCTCGACTGGAAAGGGTTACTACATTTATGTAAAGCACTGCTTCTAACAACGAATCAAAGTGAATATCACCCTTAGAAAAGCAGTAGAAGCATTCCACCTGCAGTAACAATTCAAAGTAAACTAAATGGGTTACGACCTCAAGTGAAATGGAAGATTCTGCAGCATCGTGATATGTTTAAATATTGCCTCTCATGACTGACTGATGTTTGCGTGCCTCAGTTCATGGACCGGCTGCAGCTGCTCCTGATGCCGGCCAAGCACCAGCCGGACCTGATCTACCTGCGCCACGTCCCCCAGAGACGCATCCACCTCTTCACCTTCATCCAGGGCCTGTGTCTGGCCCTCCTCTGGGTCCTCAAGTCCACCGTGGCTGCCATCGTCTTCCCCGTCATGGTGAGAAAGGGCTGCCAACACAGATGTAGCTGAACAGGGATTACATAGAGTGCTATAGGAGCATGAACGCTCATTATAAACGATGTCTGTGTCTGCAGATCTTGGCGCTGGTTGCCGTTCGTAAGGCGATGGACTACGTGTTCTCCCAGCACGACCTCAGCTACCTGGACGACGTCATCCCAGAGAAAGACAAGAAGAAGAAGGAGGATGAGAAGAAAAAGAAAATCAAGAAGAAGGGAAGCATAGACAGCGAAATCGAATTTGTAAGATAACCATTCCTTCAACCTGATCTTTCTATTCCCTGTGTTGTTGTCATGTGTTAGTGTTCAGCCTCCTGTAGATCCTAAAGTGTTAATGTTCTCCCTCCCTCCTCCAGCAGTCTGACTACCCCTACAATGACAATGTACCCAGTATAAAAATCTCCATGGATATGATGGAGGAGCAGGAGCCCATGTTGGGCGATAAATCTATGGATAGTGAGTACTCCAGAGGCGGCGCTAACTCTGCTTTTAAACGCTTCATGACCACATTTCTTTTCTCTTTTACTAGCCGTCTTGCATGCAATTCTTCACACCAGATGCATTCGTTTTTCTGACTCTTCTTTAAAACCGATCTAGTTTTTATTATTGTAGTTCTGAAACAGTTCTGCAGCATTTGATTTCTCTTTATTTTATTCTCTGTTAATTCATATGAAATTTAAACGAAAATGTCCTTAAATATATATTCCCCCCCTCAGGAGATCAACCCCAGACTGTCCCTAACACGCATTCGCCGTGCTGATCCGTACTTTGACTCTTCCACAGTGGCCGAGTGAGTAAAAGCTGGATTCAGCAGGAAATGCTCCAGTAATGAATTCTGTGTATTGTTATGTTCCTCTGCTATATATTTATATTTCTCTACATCTTTTCTTCTTTCAGTCTTAGCAAAGATTCATACGAAAAAGGGTTGCCTCAGATTGGAATGGACGCCGTCTCTAAGGAAAGAACTTTCTTTTGGAGGAAGGGCTCTGAATCAAATCTGTGACTCAATTATCCAAAGATGCAGAACAACACGGCAAACATCCTCTTTTGTAATATTGAACCTCTTGTTTTTTTTCAATATTCCCTATGCAAATCAAAATGGCTGGAAGTATTTGTCTTCAAATTGACACAGGATACATTAGTGCATTCCTGCTCTGCATGCATTCTTGCAGGAAACAGGGCTACTCGAGGTCATCTGTATGCATTTTTAAGTGGCATTTAAAGAGTTTGTGAAGTCATTTTTTTCTAGGACACATTCATATCATATGAATGTGTATTATAATTTATAATTGGTGTCCAACTAAGATATATTATTTTTATCCAAAGATGTCCAAAATTCACTACGTATTTTTTTTTTCTTCAAAAGATTTCTTCCACATAATATAACATAACCAGCTTTTCTGAAAGTACTTTTTTTACGTTTTGAATCATAACTACTGGAACCTTAAGAGTGGAGTGGAGGTACTGAAGTTTGAGGCAAGAAAAGAGGATGGACATAAGAAATCTCCCTCTACTCACAGTGAACAAAAGGGCTACACAAGGTCATCTGCGCACAGTCATGAGCGTGAACATACATTTTGTATTTATGGGCTTATCAATTATTTATCAAGCATCCATCTAAGACTGTACATTCACAAAAAACTCCCAGAAGTTCATGCAAGATTATTTTTTTTCCATTTTTGGTAAACGGTAACACCAGACAGACTTTGACTTCTGTTTTTGTCTAACTTTCCTTTTTTTCCTCCTATATTTATTATATTTAAACAGTTTGAACCTATGGCTTTACTATTTAACTCCCTCATTTGAGCAAATTCCACGATATTCCCCCTTGTGGTCTATCCTCTCTGTCTTTTTCCCAGTTTTAGGGAGATTTAGATGTGAATATACCTGTATTGAGCTCTACCTCTCATGATTTTGTAGGTGCCAGGTATTATATATTCAATTCATCTGTTTTGCAATTATTTGTGATCAAACACTTTAGTTTTAACCGGCACTGCATAGGAGTCTTCAGTTGACTTCCTTTTTGCTCTATGACACTTAAGATATCGATTTTTTGTTTGTCAATATGACAAAATGATGTATAAGTTTTGCAGTGTTTTTAAGGGTAATTCCACCAAAATCTCATTTTCATCTTAAATATTTTTGAAATGTTCCAGTACTGAAGAAAGGGGGGAAATGATGACTGTAACCATTTACACACATGACTGTGAACTCGCCCCGCAAATATTTTAGTTGAATATCCTTTTAAGATGTGATCATATTTAAAAGCTGTTCAATGTGATACATTTTCAATCATTGAGTACATTTGTGTTTTTTTTTTTTTTATAAATGATGTAATGTGTTTTTTTTTTAATGCAAATCAACAAACAATCACTGTGAGGTAATGCAACGTTGTGACTTTCAGTCCTGGAAGAAAGACTTGCTTTATATGAGGTAAAAAGTGTTTGTGCAACAGCTTTATTTTAAAATGGACATTTTACTGAGACTCTTTTAATGTATCATTTACAGTTTTTCTGTGTTATTCAAATAACTTGATTATGCTTTTATTGCTGATTGAAGTACACACTAAACTGATTGAGTCGATTTAGGATATTAATGCATATCTGAATGTAATGCATCTGAATAATTTATAATGCATATATTCCTTGAAGAAAATCCCAATCAGCACTTCTTCTCTGATTTGTGTGCAAATAAGGGCTTTAATGCTTTCACAATAATACACTGTCAAGATGTGAAGCACAAGACTGTTACAGTAGCTATGAACCAAAAACATGGTCTTCCACTTTGTTCTGTGATCTGTATATCTGGACTTTTTGACTTTCTGGTTGTGATTCCACAATGAATGATATATTTTTGAATTCTGAAACAGATTTTATACAAACATCGTATTTGCTAGAAATCCATAGGTTACTCTGAAGGAAGCAGACTTCTGTTTTTTTTTTTAATGGAGTTGTGTTTCGAATGAGCGCAATAAAACAGTCCAAATGATTCTTAAATACATTGTGTTTTTCTTTTAATTATTCAGAGTTAGTTAAGAGTTCGGACTATACAGCTCCAAAAAGATGGGTTTTAAATTTGGAGAAACAACTTTGTGTAAAGTCTGGCATGCACAGTAATTTAGAACACTAAGTTTACTTCTTAAAGGCACTCTATGCACTCAAACATGTCAGTTAAAGGGGCCCTATTCCGCTTGTTGGGGTTGTCCTTTTCCTTTAGTGTGTTATCGGTGTTTCTGCATGTATAAGGTCTGCAAAGGCTACAATCCCTGTGTTCCCTCCAGAGGGAGGTTTTCTTTCTACATAGCGACATCACTTTGTAAAACGCGTTTCTACTGCTCAGCGTTCAAACACCTTGTACGTGATTGGCTAAGGGGTGGGACATCTCTAAGCATTTGACCAATCACAACAGAGCCGGCCAGCTAACCAATCAGAGCAGACTGGGCTCTGGTTTCAGACCGAGGGTGAAAAGAGGTGCTGCAGCACAGGCAGTATGAGAAAAATGAAGAGCTTTTTGAACATTAGAGCATGGAGACATGTCCCAGTAGAGACACTACATACTGATATACACCTGAACATCAGCAGGAGAGGACTCTTTAAAGTAGAGACACTACATACTGATATACACCTGAACATCAGCAGGAGAGGACTCTTTAAAGTAGAGACACTACATACTGATATACACCTGAACATCAGCAGGAGAGGACTCTTTAAAGTAGAGACACTACATACTGATATACACCTGAACATCAGCAGGAGAGGACTCTTTAAAGTAGAGACACTACATACTGATATACACCTGAACATCAGCAGGAGAGGACTCTTTAAAGTAGAGACACTACATACTGATATACACCTGAACATCAGCAGGAGAGGACTCTTTAAAGTAGAGACACTACATACTGATATACACCTGAACATCAGCAGGAGAGGACTCTTTAAAGTAGAGACACTACATACTGATATACACCTGAACATCAGCAGGAGAGGACTCTTTAAAGTAGAGACACTACATACTGATATACACCTGAACATCAGCAGGAGAGGACTCTTTAAAGTAGAGACACTACATACTGATATACACCTGAACATCAGCAGGAGAGGACTCTTTAAAATAGAGACACTAAATACTGATATACACCTGAACATCAGCAGGAGAGGACTCTTTAAAGTAGAGACACTACATACTGATATACACCTGAACATCAGCAGGAGAGGACTCTTTAAAGTAGAGACACTACATACTGATATACACCTGAACATCAGCAGGAGAGGACTCTTTAAAGTAGAGACACTACATACTGATATACACCTGAACATCAGCAGGAGAGGACTCTTTAAAGTAGAGACACTGGGGTTGAATTGGGTTAGCTCAGAGCTAATCGGTGCTCAGTTTGAGCAAATATACAGTAAGTAATGATGGCAGCATACTTTCATCACATTCCCAGGACTTGTGTCGGCAATGATGAAACAAATTGGCTCATGATTATGAGTTACTATGTTCCAAACATTGCCAAGAGGATTAATGAATGACTCTGGCTTTCTGGTGCAGGAGAGAACATTGATGTCTTTATCCTGACATTTGGCTCAGGTTTAAGTTAGTTGATATTACCATGTTTTGCCTGAGTGAGTAAATGCGAGTGATTGTGTCCACATCAAAGATCAGGAGGGGATTACCTGACGGGATGTCCTTAAAAATATCCTTGACCCCTGCATCCGTTCTCCAAACAATAGAAGATGGTTCTCACAAGTTTACATTGTAAAATCACATTGTTTCATTTAGCAAATGTCAGGCATACACTTTAACATTTAAGTTTGTTAAAAGGTCCCCTTTTATACTCTTTTTGAACAATATATTCCAGGTCTCAGATATATACAGAACATGTCTCTGAAGCGTTTGTCTGAAACACCAAACAGATCATTGTAGCATCCCATAAACCCCTCTGTTTCTGTAGCTTTAAATGCAAATTATCTGAACTTTTTTTCCTGAAACTTTCTGAATATCTTTACACAGAGGGGACACATATTTATGTATAAAATACATCAAAAAGTGGATTTTGCATAATCGATGACCTTTAACAAAAGTAAATGCAGCAATTGTGTAACCATCAGATACAATCAGTATATAATTGGTTGCTCCTTTACATGTTGAATAATTCTAAACTGTATATATATATATACTATATTTTGTCTGAAGGGGGCAGTAGTGACCTAAAGCACAGACATTCAGAAGCCATTTCTGCTCACAACTGTGTCTATGACATCAGCATTTAAGGTCGCTGAAGAAATCTGGAAACAAAAAAACTGTGATGCAATCCATTAAAATAGTGCTAAAAACTGAAGTATAAGGAGGATGTAAATTCAACTCTAGTTTTATTTCAGGCTGTTCTTATGCTTGAATTGCATTCTACGGACGGATGTCTTAAAAATTGTGCTTTTCCACAATATTACAAACAAACCCACCTTTCATGCAATAGTGTTGCAATACATGCAATTGTTTTGTAGATTGGATTGACAAAAGAAAATGCATCAAATATATTTATATTATATATATATATATTATTAGCTCGTCAAGTCTAGAATTTAAACAAATTGCAAGTAATTTATTAGGGCCTTTTTTATCAGTCAAGACATCGTTTTTTGGTTGTTTATGAAAGGTAATATGTCAGGGGTGAATCTTCACAGCCTGGCAAAACAAGAGTCGTTCTCAATAAACCGGGCCTCATCAAAATAAAAGCACACATTAATTTAATTTTGCAGTGATTTTTGTTTGGTGGTGTTTATTTGTTTGCGCTTTAAGCTCTGATAATGCTGTTTGATAGATGCACTTCAAAAGAAACCATGTGTATTGTCTTGTAAAGATGAAGTGATCTACCCTGAGAGGGAAGTGTTTTATTTCATGCAGGAGTGCTGCTTTGTATCCCTTCTGCTCGAGATATGATAAGAGTATTCATTAGGAGGGTATTCCTGTCAATACACTGTATGTGTGATGTGTATTTTCTCTGAGTCAAGATCATGTCGGTATGACTGTTGAGACATTAGAGTGTCTGCACATTCATTGTTGTTGTACAGGCTGGTCAGGTTAGAGGTAGCACATCCATGAACATCTAAGGTAAGATGTGGAAAGTTTGGGGAACCATCAACTTATGCCAGGACTAGATGTTCTGCAGAGCTCTTTCTCAACACTCATAATTACCTGACAAAGCACTGACCTCTCCACACGCTGTAGATCCCTTTTAATGACACACTCCTCACAATAACAATATCCTTTGATTTTCGGTTCAGATTCCGCTCACTGTGTCACTTTTCGAGGGGAGCCATTAGTGTGTTTTTATACAGTATGGTTTTCCCTCTGGGTGTACGGCCATTCTGTCAGTAAAAGTTTTCTCAAGTGGCCAGACATGCAATCATGGATGTGTTATAAGAATAGGGAGAGTTGGTCAAACCACTGTCTTTAGTTCAATCAGGAGAGACTTCATTTTGTTTAAAGAACATTTATTGACACATGCCATATGATAAATGTTAAGTCTTTGGCGATTAGACCCCGATCCTGAAATCGTATATCTAAAGGGCGAAATGCAGCCGTGAGCGTATATGAAACCCCCCCAGGGTCACTCTAGAGCAGGGGTGATGATGCTGAGGATCTGGATTTGGTGAGGAGATGGGATGAAGAGGAGGTGTGATGAGGTCTTTGGATTAGCTCTCCTGGCACTGGATATGATGAAAGGAGGAGGATGGGGAGGAGGCGGGCGGCAGTTTAAGGTAATGACTTTCCTGCTCCGAGGCAACGCTGCAATGTAGTTGATGAGCCCAAATGCATCTGTTTGCATGGATACTGTAATGTACATGTTGTATCAAATACCCCAAGTTCTAGCTGACATGGACTTTTGTGCTGATCTACAGTTACAATACAAAGCCGTGCACTTGTATTCACTTGCACGGTGCACAATTGATATGTCAATGACTGTGTTTAGATTTGTATTTGTACACACGTGCTGCAAATCTGCTGTCTTTCACCTTTGGAGATATAAAAAGAAAATGTCTCTCTCTTTGCAGCATGGGTTTAGGGTTTCCACATAATGACATTAGATATGCAAGGATGTTGTTTTAAATGTTTTAGCAGGGAGACGATGCTAATTCATGTTTGAAATCCCCCTGATATTCTCTAGAGAGTTTTTGAATGTATTCAGTCCCTGTCTCTCATTCCCCCTCAGTTTATTTGTGTTAGTGTTGCACAAAGCACCATTGTTTTCCATTTGCTGTGAAGTTGGGTGGTGGAATTAAAAAGTATGAATTATTTATTGGAATGTGTCTTATCTGCAGGGCAATGCTAATATCATACATACATTAAGTTCATACAATAATGCGTTTCATTTTGTAAAAAGCCAAATACAGCATTTTTATTTATTTGCAGAAGTTAGAAGTTACTTTTTCTATGTTTATACAAAACATATGACACATTATACAGTATATGTTTTGTCCAAAACACTGTTGATAAGACATTAGAGATCAACATCAACCATCATTCATCCCAGCTCCCATAGAGGTCAGGCAGGTGAAATGAATATTGATTAAGAAACAACGTATAGGACATCAGCATTTGATTTTACCGTGCATATAATAGGACACAAAGGAGAAATGTAGCCTAGAGGTATGAATGCAGGCAGCCATGGAAGGATAAAGAGCTCTGTTGGAAATGGTGAATTACCAAATAGCCAAAGGGGAAAAAGAGGATGTGGAAGGGGGTAATGTAATCCCTCAATGGACATTTTTATTTTACTTTACTCATGTTTAAATGCTTTCAGATCATTCACTCTCCCTCAATTTCAATTGCAGATGTCAGGTTACAGATTTGAATGTTTAACAATATGTTTAGCCAAATAAAACTGAGCATACAATGAGTTTTTGATCGGAGCTTTCTACTCCTTTTGCATGTCCTCACACGCACGCACGCCCGCACGCCCGCATGCACGCACGCACGCACGCACGCACGCACGCACGCACGCACGCCCGCACGCACGCACGCACGCACGCACGCACGCACGCACGCACGCACGCTGTTTTTGTTCAGAGTTCATATATTGCAGTCTTTTTGGAAAAGTGATCTTTACTCACTTGTTCTATCATTTCTCTTCATGTGAAGGATCATCCATCCACTTATCACCAACCCTCCTTCTCCACCTTCTCCACATGTGTGCCACAGGTGTCGTCCTTCATCAGTCTCCCTCTCTCATCTCCTGTTTCACCCAGATGCTGACCTCTCATTAAATCTCACCTCTGCTTCAAACCATTCATCTCTCTGTTTTTATCAATTTTCTTTCAAACAAGCCATTAATCATGCATGAGTTTGATATATTGTGTGTGCTTTTTTGCAGCTCTTCCCACTGTGATTTGTGGGCTGTGCTGCCACATGCATTCATAATAGTACTAAAGCCATGATGTACCTTAACCCTCCTATTGTCTTCGTTTTCCCCCCCTTACTTTGGTTTTCGCGGTCAAATTTGACCGGTCCTGTTTTAACTGCTATTACATTAACACAAAAACCATTAATCATCACCAAATGTCATTTAACACCCTTTCAAACTGTACATATTGTATCAGACTACTGGTATACATGAACAACTGCAGTAAATATACAAAGAACAGACACTGAACATGTATTGCGTGTGCCAGGTGTGATCCATGTGGGGGGAGGGGCACATAAGAGCGGGACATGTGTCAAATTGTTCTGTGTGTGTGTGTGTGTGTGTGTGTGTGTGTGTGTGTGTGTGTGTGTGTGTGTGTGTGTGTGTGTGTGTGTGTGTGTGTGTGTGTGTGTGTGTGTGTGTGTGTGTGTGTGTGTGTGTGTGTTTTATCTGATCCGGATGGTTACTAATTCCTTTTCTTTATGGCGGTCATTTTTGAGCGGGAACACCATGGGTGTTACAAAGTTGACTAAATCGTCCAAAATGCAATGAAAGTGGTGATCAGCAATTGTATATGTTCAAATGTCTACTGTGAAGGATATCATGAAGCCTTAATGCAATCGAATGTAAAACCAAAAAGTTATGATTGATGAAAGTAGTAAATCGGTCAGATTTGACCCGAAGACAACAGGAGCGTTAAACCCATTAAAATGCTGCACTGTGATTGAGTCAGGTGCAGTTGCAGAGACTTCTACACCCCTAGGATTTCACAGTTTCTTCATTTAAGCAGTGAGAGTGTTGATCTGAAGAGGGTTGGTGCTTGACAGCTAGAGGGTTGATCCAAGACGAGATACGTCATTTCTCAACACCTTTTTTTCTGCCCCTCAGAGGTAGATCATTCTGTATATGAGAACTGTTCATGCGGCTCACACTAAACCCCCGGACATGCATCGCTCCCAGCCCATCTCTCCGGAGTGAATCTCATCTCCTCCGTCTCATCCATGAGCACCACAGCAGTCTCTCTCTGAGCGGCAGCTAGGCTCTCACATTGAGAGGACAAGTGCAGCTTCACACTCTGAGTGAGGGCACTATCTGGACATGTAGCACATTTAAATACAGAAGAAGTGATACTGCATATACTGTTTTCTCTAAGGTAAGATGTTTTTATTATAACATTATTCAGGAAACTTTTTTTTATAGCAAGATCAACTTCCTCTGGCATAAATTAAACAATAGAATGTTCTTTTATTGGTTACTTGTGAAGATTTTAAGATTGTATGACTGCACTTTTGTTAGAAACAAAACACGTTTTCCTTCAGTTATCATAAGGCACTGTTCAGAATATGAAATGCTACCCGCCAGGCATGACTTTTAAAAGCATCATAACTTAACTTGATGAGATAAAACTGTCTATTTTCATTGTATCTTGAGGCATATTGATTATCAGTTCAACTATGGATCTCCAGGGATTGATATTTTGTCCTGGATGTTTTCAAAGGATTTGGGAATTGAAACCTAACATATTCTCAGTCATCCATGTAATGTGGAACAAACAGATTCAAGGAAAACAACCCGTGTTTTCCCCAAAGCTCTACAGATTTAACCACAAACACACTGGTCTCCTCTCAGCCACTGAGGTTTAGATTTTGATGGACTCAGTTAATTATATTCTTGTTACATGCATGCTACAGTATAATGAGCTGTATGATTAATGTGAGTGAATTAACAAGGAACTGAACTAGGCCTGCAGCTTTATTCAAATATTATCCTATGAAGGCTTGAAGGGTGAGAAAAAGAAAAGAAAATGTTTGTGAAGTGAATCTCAGTTAAACTGTATTGTGGCACAGACCTTTGTTTTTTCTTCTGAAAATGAATTTGATGTTACGAGAAAAAAATACACTTAATTTAAAGTGTGGAATTTGGTGTAAATATGAAATGGAGCATGAGCGTGCAATTGTTTATTCAAATAGTAATTATTTATTCATCACATAACATCAATTACATATTTATAACGTGTTATCCCGGCCTACTTTGATCTATTTATAACCAAGAAAAAATGTCACACTTTGATTTGATAATCCTTTAGTTGCACTGTACATGTTGAACTGTAGGATATGAATACATCAAATAAAAAACACACTAGCTTTATTAAATTGAATTTGCAGAAGGAACAAACTTAATCTTGCAAAAGATTTCCGAGAGGAAGTCCAACCCAAGATGTGTGAAATATATATATATTATGATATATATCACATGCTTGTCAAAAATAAATCGAATTCAATCCCTGAAAGCTGGAGGTGGGTGATTGAAGCAAGCAATCGGCAAGCAACCACTCTCCCACTGTTTTCAGAAGAGATCGGTCATTTTGGTGAGCACGTTGTTATTAGAGAGTGTGAGAGAGCATACACTTGACTGAATCAACCCACTCACAATAATCAGGAGACACAAGAATAGGACTATTGATTTCTGGATAGGTTCTACAGTTTAATGTTATTACCAATAGATTCCTTCTTCTGGTCTGCCTGATTTCACTCAAATTGGGAGGATGGTGTTCTTCTTTTGTAATTGGTTAATCTTGTTAACAGAAGATATTAGATGCTTAACCCAGAACAAATGCACTAAAATGGCGAGCACATAATAGATAATCCATGTTTTATACCATGTTTTTATACACCCAGATACCACCATGACCCAGAATCTACTACTCAACACTACCTGGGAGGGATTGAACCCCTCCAATTCCTCCAGATTGAAGGAAAACCCTTCCAGCTACCAGAACATCACCTTTGTGGATTTATACCTCCACACGCCCTCGGTGGCTGCGATCTTCACCGTCTCCTACCTCCTCATCTTCCTGGTGTGCATTATGGGTAACGTGGTGGTGTGTTTCATCGTGATGCGCAACAAGAACATGCGCACGGTCACCAACCTGTTTATCCTCAACCTGGCCATCAGTGACCTGCTGGTTGGCATCTTTTGCATGCCAACCACTCTGGTGGACAACATCATCACAGGTCAGTGATGTGGAAGTTAAACTTGTTCTCTCTTGAAAGAGGAAATATTCTGCTCATTTCCAGCTTCATATCAGTATGTACTGTCTCTACTGGGACATGTCTCCATGCTTTAATGTTCAAAAAGCTCTTTTTCTTTCTCATACTGGCTGTGCTGCAGCACCTCTTTTCACCCTCTGTCTGAAACCAGAGCCCAGTCTGATCTGATTGGTTGGCTGACCATCTCTGTTGTGATCAACCGCTTACGTAGATACGTCCCGCCACCTAGCCTATCAAGTCCAAGGTGTTGGAGCACTAACCAATGAAGCAAGAGTGTCACATTGTTCCAGAATAAATCAAATGGAGGCATTTCAGGCAGGAGGGGGGAGGGAGTGTGTGGGAGAGAAACTCCCTCTGGAGGGAACACAGGGATTTTAGCCTTTGCAGACCATTTGCATGCACTGAAACCTATATAACACACTACAGGAAAGGGACAACCATAATAGGGCCTCTTTAATAACATCCCTGATTCAAATCTTCTTTATAAATTTTATACATTTAACTTCAGCAATGGCTTTAGTTTGAAAATCATGAATATTCCGTTTCAAAAGTACACAAAAGACCGTCTAATCTTTGGTATTAAGTACATTTAAAAATATTCATGCAGTCTGGTTCTCTTAATCTGTTTACACTTGTGTTTCTCTTCTCTGCAGGATGGCCATTTGGCAGCGTGGTGTGTAAGCTGAGCGGTATGGTTCAAGGGATTTCCGTGTCAGCGTCTGTGTTCACTCTCGTTGCTATAGCTGTTGACAGGTGAGGGTTGTATTTGTATTAATTGCAAATATTATGTGCTCCTTGCCCACTTCTTTCTCTTGATGCATTTCCCGGCAATTCCCTCTGCGCCAGGTTCCGCTGCATTGTCTACCCTTTCAAGCACAAGATGACCATTTCCACCTCGAAGCTAATCATCGTCATCATATGGGTCCTGGCTGTGTTCATCATGTGTCCCTCTGGGGTCATGCTCCAGGCCACAAAGGAGCAGAGGGTGCGAATTGTTCTCGGAAGCAACGACACCAGCCCCTTCTACTGGTGCCGAGAAAATTGGCCCAACCAGGAGATGAGGAAAATCTACACCACTGTGCTCTTCGCTAACATTTACCTGGCTCCCCTCAGCCTTATCGTGGTCATGTACGCCCGCATCGGCTACACCCTCTGCAAGGTCACCATCCCTAAGATGACCGGCAGTGTGAGTGTGTCCGAAGAGGGCGGGGGCAACAACAAACCCAGCATGGAGGGCCGCCTCACGATTACGAAGAAAAAGAACCGAGTGATCATGATGCTGCTGGTCGTGGCTCTGATCTTCATCCTGTCCTGGCTCCCTCTGTGGACGCTGATGATGCTGAGCGACTACGCCAGCCTGACGGAGCACCAGTACCGCGTCATCAACATCTACGTGTACCCCTTAGCTCACTGGTTGGCCTTCTTCAACAGCAGCGTCAACCCCATCATCTACGGGTTCTTCAACAAGAACTTTCGCAGGGGCTTTCAGGCGGCTTTCAAGTTCCAGCTTTGCTCCGAGGGCTTCAGGCACCAGAGGAGCTACTCCAATCGGATCAGAGGGAACGCCGTGCTCCCCGTGCTCCCCGTCCAGCCCGCGGTCCACAGGAGGGTGGGCTCTGAAGTCAGATCAGGGTTAGTGGAGAATGGGAAATGCTCGGAAGGGGGCAGCTTGTCTGCTAGAAGTCGTATCAAAGGCCAGGACCTGACCATAGAGGACCTGGACAAGTTATCCCAGTTATAGAGACTGCGTGAGTCTGCTGCGTTGCACTGCAAGGACAATGAAAAACATGCCTCTATGTATATCTGTTCCAAGTGAATGTAAACCTCTGCAACATTTTGCATCATGAATCTTTTTGAATGTCTATTGTGAATGTTTATCATGATGTATGGAGCAAAGAGAGGCCCTGAAATTGTGATTATAAAAACGTTATTATTATTTAAAAATAAATGACGATGCCAGTGGTTGATTTTACAACAGCCTTTGTTACCATCTTTCAGTGCAGTTTACAATGCTTCTTTGTCAAAAATACAACAGGAGAGAACAGCCAAATAGTCACATTGTTTTAATAAAGAAGTTGGTCGGAAAATATGCAACCACAATCTGTTTTCATGTTACACAGTAGCTTAATGTTTCAAACTAAAACAGGGCATCGTCAGATTGGTTAAGTTGGACGTGTTTCCTGTGACCTCCTCACAATTACAGCCACTTTATGTTTTGCCAGTTAAATGCTTTTAATGTAAAGCATGAGATGTTGGTGTCGATGCTTTGATTGTGTTTTTTAAAATAGGATGACTCCTATTACAAATGATCTTTGCAGGTAACGATATACTTGAGAGATTTAATGAATGTCAGAGTGGTGCAGTTTGAAACGGGCTGTTATTCAGAAGGGTACAAAACATTTCTCCTGCTAAAAAAGTTACGTTTTTGGTTGTTTCAGATAGAAAGAAGGCAACCTTTTGACATGATTAGAACAGAACAACCCTCAAGGCTGATGTGCAAAGGAGTTTGAGGAGGATTTTGTCAGCTTCCTCTAGACAAAGTGCATGTTCTAGTGCCTCGAGGCAAAAGCGCTGGGTTGACGGCTGTGACAAGCAGCGGCTGGGGAGGAGGGTCTCGGGAGCATTTAGAAAGCCTCCATGTGCCCTCTGTATTCTCGCAGGGCACGTTAAAACACTGTCAAAAAATAAGAAAGTTACATATATTAGCATAATAACTGCTGATGTATTCACCTTTAATTGTAGGGTTCTGGAAAAGAAGAAGTCTGCCTCATCTAAAGCAGAGCATCATATAACGTAAAATATTGCATAGCCTTTCAGAACCACTCAGAAAACGTTCAGGTTCTTGACTAACACAACATGGCGACCAACTTTTCAGCGGGTGTTCTGACTGTGAGCAAGCCTCTGCATTCAGGAGGAACGTGTTCTTGTATTATTGCTGTGCCTATATTATAAAGGCAATAGCAGTGTGACTAATGTATGGCATTATTGTAAAATTGAACTTGTGTGTGTGTTTTGACCATTTCACCACATGCAGTTACATCTAAAACCTCATTGTTACCTCAACATGTACTTTGCTAAGTGAAGAGTGGTGATACGGGAACAGGAACATGTAAGTGAGAACATGAGTGCATATATCTGATTCCTATGATTGTTAAAAACCTAATTTGATGAAAACCCTTGTGTTAACGCATCATATTTATCATCATTACAGGATCCTTTCTTTTTTCTGTGTGTTATTATTTGTTATTATAATGTTTTTTGGTCAATAATTGGCAAGCTACAGTGCATGATGTGTTTGTGCCAAAACCTTAAAGCTGGAAAATGGTTAACACTATGGAGCATTGTTCTTGAGAATGGGTCCCTATTGTTTTCAGGCCCATTGATACACATGTGCGTTTGACATTTTCCGGATTTTATTTTCGTACTTTATTTATTGTGATTTGTTGGCGATATTGCTTCAGGACGTAGCGATGTAAGAAAAAGGTTGAGAAAATAAGTCTTCAACTACAGTAACAAGCATTTCGGTAGGATGAGAGTTCAGTGCTCTGCAAATTAAGAATGAAAAAGCAAATAAAGAAAAATGTACATCAGTTTGATGATCGTAAATGCAATGTATTGTATGTAATGTGCATCACTTTTAAGTGTCCCTTGGAAACTGTCACGGTGAGGCCATTTGTCCTTTAGCCTTTTTATTGGACTTTTTCTATATGCTGTATTTTTCCATTTGTGTTACTGGGCAGCATTTCCCTTATTTTGCTCCATCTACACACCTATGCATCAGCTCATTAGTCCTACCCTGCTCACTTAATTCTGCCCTCCACACACCTCCTCTGAAGCAGCCTCATTAGTCCTTCCAGCCAATCAGCTCCTCTCCTGGTTCAAGTTTCCCCTGTCAATCAGCTCCCTGCCTGGCTCCTATTTAATCACCACAATCATCTCTCCACTTGCACTTCATCCCCTCATCAGATCCGTTAACATGTAAGATTTGATGTTATGCTCAACCCTTTATTGGATCTTTGTGTTTGATATATGAAGTTCTGTTTTGTCTTGCCTGAACCAAACCTCACATTAAAGTTGTTTCCTCTTGATTGATTGATTGATTGAAAAGTTTATTAACAGCTTGTATATTGGGTAGTACAGTACAGCTGGGGATGCAGACCACTTTCGTCTTGTTTACATCAGGGTCCCCCATTTCCAATTCATCATATCATTTAAGACATATAAGACATATTTGACATACAGATGGCTTATTTACAATTTACATACAGGTGGTTTTTTACATACAGATGGCTTATTTACAAATTTCATTTTAGATTTCGTTCTAATACATCCTAACCGGACATTTAAGACATACCAAGTCTACAGATATACAGTTAGTAACAGAGTCTAAAATGTGAGTATATACATACAGTAGATGGGGGGGGAAGCTGTCCATTGTACGACAGGTTGAGATTTGTACCATTACCGGGGCCAGTTTTGCAATGCTCTCCCCCGAAGGTGCTCTTTAAGAGAGGTTTTGAAGGTAAGTATAGTTTTACTTTCCTTTACAGTTGTGGGAAGAGCGTTCCACCTTGATGTGGCATAATTGCGAAACGTGTATTCCCCCTTTTTTGTGCCAAATCTGGGTTTTACATGATTTGTGGAGCTCCCTCTGGTGTTATGATTCCTTGACCTTTGGGAAGAATGTTGACATGTACATGGGTACCATAGAGGTGTAGTGGATCTTGTAGACCAGGCCCATTGCAAGTAGCTGTACTCTGTCGTCTACTCTAAGCCATCCTAGGTTGTCAAAGTGGGCAGAGGTGAGGTGGGTTCTAGATGAAAGGTCAAGCAGTAGTCTGACCAGTTTATTTTGCGATGTTTGAAGTTTTATTTTTAGCGCCTTGGAGGTGCTATGGTACCATGACGTGCAAGCATAGTCATAGTACCCTTGAATGAGTGCTCCTGCCAGAGTTTTCAGGGTGCTTTTGTTTACCAGAGAGGAGATCCGGTATAGGAATCTAGTTCTTTGATTTACTTTTTTTATTACATTGGATGCCATTTTGTCACAGGAGAGGTTTGCCTCAAGAATAGATCCTAGGTATGTAATTTCCTTCTTACTAGTGACAATAATGTCACCCACTGCAACTGAGAAGTCGTCGGATTTGCTGAGATTATGTTTCGAACCGAAGAGAATGGACTCTGTTTTACCCAGGTGTAATGATAATTTATTATCGGCGAGCCAGGTGCAGATTCTGCCGAGCTCGGAGCTGAGGGTTTTTTCAACCTGCAATCTGCTCCTGTCAGAGACCAGCAGGGCTGAGTCGTCCGCGAACAGGAACAAGTTGCAGTCACATGCTGATGACATGTCATTTGCATAAATTAGGAACAGTAACGGACCTAATATGCTTCCTTGTGGAACACCACAGCTCACTGGGAGGGGGGGGGGACAGAGTACCGTTTACCTCCACCATCTGTTCTCTCCCCTCCAGGTAGGATTGCATCCAGCTCACCGATAGTTTATCAAAACAAATTGCTTTTAGCTTGTCAATCAGAATGGGGTGATTGACAGTGTCGAAAGCCTTTTGTAGGTCCAGCATCACCATGCCGCAGTATTTACCCTCGTCCACCTCTTGTTTGATGTGGTCGTTCAAATAAAGAAGGCATGTGTCAGTGGAGTGGGATGTTCTAAAGCCAGATTGAAATTCATAGATTAGTTTCTTTTCCGCGAGGTACATTTCGACCTGTTCATATACAATTTTTTCCATGACTTTCGAGATGGAGGTAAGTATAGAAACAGGGCGGTAGTTGCCTGGGTCCAATTTGCTGCCCTTTTTGTGCAGGGGGGTTACTCTTGCAATTTTGAAGTCTTTGGGTACTTTTCCCTGTTTTATGGAGAGGTTAATTATGTGAGCTATGACTGGTGAGATGGCGGTTGCTGTGTCTCTGAGGAATTTGGAGGGGATATTGTCGTGGCCAGTGGCCTTGTTAGGTTTGAGGGCGCTCAGTTTAATGAGTACCTCTGCTGTTGTTACCCTTGCTAGACTGAAATCATCTTTGCGTACCCCTAGGTTTTTGTAGTAGGTCATGATGTGATCTACTCCAAAAAGCCCTGAGTGGGTGGGTAATTTATTTACAAGAGTTGTGGCTATGTTTGTGAAAAAAAATGTTCAAGTACTTAGCCACATCCAGTTTGTCTGTGATGAGCCTGTTATCTGTCTTTATGTTTAAGTTTGCAAATCTCGTTTTGAGTTTTTTGCTGCAGCCAAGCTGGTTATTGAGTAATTTCCAAAGTTCCTGGGGTTTATTTTTGTTTTCCTCAGTTTTGTCATTGATGAAATTCTTTTTGGCAGTTTTGATCATGGAGCTTACGTCATTTCTTAGTCTGTTTCTTTCAATTTTTAGTTCAGTCACGTGGGCCTGGAGTTCACTGCTCGTGCTTTTGGAAAGCATTGACTGACTTTTATGAAACTCAGAGCATTTTTTGTCTCTGGTTTTCATGGCGGTCAGTATGCCGGAGTGCATCCACGGCTCAGAGCGATTTTTTACCCTGGTTGTTCTTAGGGGGGCCAAAACATTGAGTATTGCAGAGAATTTGTTTTTGAAACCAAGCCATGTTTCTTCAACTTGTGTACCACTGAGCTCATCTGACCAGTCCAGGCTCTCCAGTTCTAGGTTAAAGGCCTCGCTAGAGTAGTTTTTGAGGTCTCTAGATATGACTGTTTTGTGACAGCCGGCCTTTTTGCGGGTACAGAATATCATATAATGATCACTTAAACCGCATGCTATAACCCCTTTACTGGAGATCCTGGACCTGTCAGAGGTCAGAATGAGATCAATGGTAGTTTGTGTTGTTTCACATACCCGGGTGGGTTGGGTGATTAGCTGGCTGAAGCCGTGCAGATCACAAATCCTACTGAAGGACTTGAAGACGGACGTGTCTTTACGTTGCATATCCGTGTTCCAGTCTCCAATAATAATTGTCTCTACATCCCCCACATCAGCCAAACACCCATCTAATGTATCATAAAAGTCACTCTGTTCCGGTGGTCTATAGATTGTCCCGACTATTACAGATTTAGCATTGTCAAAAAGAATTTCAACCCACACAGATTCAATATTTTCATGATGCAGGTCAGTACGGTTTTTGAAATTGGTGTCTTTATGTATGTACATGCAGACACCACCTCCATTCACGTTCCTGTCCCTTCTCACTACAAGATAATCTTCAATTTCAATCTCTGAATCTGTAATGGAATTGTCATATTTGGTCTCAGAAAAGCATAATATGCTTGCCTTACCGTTCATGAATAGTTGCCTGAGTTCAGCCAGTTTGTGTCTCAGGCTGTTAGTGTTCAGATGAAAAATATGTAGTCCATTTTTGTTGCTTAAATGCATAATGTCGTCAGCTTGCAAAGCCAGTCTCCTGCATTTGGGTCCAGTTTGCCACTCTTCATGACCAGAGACTGTACAGAAACATTTCCTGTTGTGTTGTTTGCTTCGTGTTGTGTCTATTTGCATGTGTTTCCTTGAGCTCTCAGCCTTACTGTAAAAGATTACATATGAGGAAAGAAAAGATGTCAGCAATTTTGTTAGAGGGGAGATTTGTCCCGGCAGTCTCTGGTGCTTGTGCATGCCTTGGTTTATTTGATTGTTAGTGAAGATTCCTAATGATGTTCCAAGAAACCCATTCTCCAAACAGCTGCACTGTCGAGTTCAAGGATGTGTTAGTTATGAAACTGCTCCATCTTCATTTTATACTGGATATATGTTTTTCATATTTTGATGGTATTGGATTCAAACTTCAATTATTTTGGTTGTTTCTCATCATAACAAGCCATAGTGAAATATATCTTAACTGTCCTCCTGCTGAGATTAATGTAAATCTGTTTAATAACTCTCTTTTGCAGTGTGCTACATAGAGGTTAATAGTTAGTAGTGAAAAAAAGGACTCATTTGAAAAATGACTTTAATTAGATGCTGGCCTATTTATATATCTGAAATCTATTTGGGAGAACATCTTTCACACTTGTTTACAATCAATTAACCTAAGTAATATACTCAATTGTTTCATAAAATGAATGCTTAATAATTGCTTATTTTTTAAATAGGACTTAACAGACGTGGGACCAAGTCATTGTTTTGCAAGTCCGAGTCAAGTCTCAAGTCTTTGCGCTCAAGTCCAAGTCAAGTCTCAAGTCAGGATGGGAAAGTTCAAGTCAAGTCCAAGTCCTAAACTTTGACAAAACGAGTCTTAAACAAGTCATTATGTGCTTTTCAACAAATGTAATGACATCGATCAACAGAATAATACTTAATAATCAAACTGCTCTTTATTAGTCACATTAATCATTTAATAATCCATTTTCTCTCTGCTGGTAAAGTAACGTGTTTTCTTCTATTTTAAGAGGGATCAGTAAGGTAAGGCCACCGTGACGGTTTGATTCAGAAGGAGTTTAATGTATAAGATCCCTGATGTTAGGGTAACCAGAATGTTTATTTCCACTGTGTACAACATGTTATAAGGGACCCACGGTCTATCTTTATGCAAGGGATAATGTGCAGCGAGGCGGTCTTTATGCGGAAAACCTGAATCTACATCCCTCTGCAGGTGGTACTTTAAGTATATTTTGATGATAATACTTTTCTACTTTTACTTGAGTAACATTTTGAATGCAGGACTTTTTATTGTAACCGAGTATTCCTACACTCTGGTACTTTTACTCAAGTACAAGATCTGAACTTCTTGCTTTCTCCAATATCATTGAAATGCAGCCAGATGCTGCTTCTTTTTTCGGTTTTCGCAAATTTCTTGATTTTTTCCGACGCGCTTGCATTTAAATCCGGCTCCCCGTCTCCCCGTGGCTCTGTAGCTGGCCTGTACCACTACACCTGCTGTCTTTGGAGCGTCTGCCCCCCACCCTTCTTTCACATAATGGTATGATCCTAGTGTGTCCTCGCATATGATTGGCCGCATGGTGGCTCAGCAAAATAAAGTCCCGCCCCTGCCTGCATGGATTCTCAGCAAGAGTTGCAGCGGCTGAAGATTCTTCTCTCCCCGACGGGAGTCTGCTCTTCTAGCGGCATCTCGCGATCGGCGTGTTGGAGACCCCTGAATTAAATGATCAAGTCACCTCAAGTCAGAAGGCTCAAGTCCAAGTCAAGTCCCGAGTCATTGGTGTTCAAGTCCAAGTCGAGTCGCAAGTGTTTTGTGATTTTGTCAAGTCGAGTCCAAAGTCATCAAATTGGTGACTCGAGTCTGACTCGAGTCCAAGTCATGTGACTCGAGTCCACACCTCTGGGACTTAATAACATGATTCAGATGTTACAGCACTTGTGTTTACAGATTATTTGTATCTTTTTGTTTTGTTAGCCTTTTTGCCATCATAGTATGGACAGATATGGACTTCAAACGTATAGAGCGAGTTGACGATCCAGAAATGTCCTGTTATGTTCCAAAAAACATAATTAATATGAACTGTATCCAATTAAACAAGCGTTGGTTAGAAGTTGATTAACGATTTGAGGTGAAAGATCTGGCTGCAGAAAGAAGACGTCATCCTACTGTAGCCTGCACCATAGAGAGCATCCTGACCTTTACAGGTGCACCTTATGCCGCATTTCCACTACACGGTCGGCCTCGGCCACGCTCGGTACGGCTCGGTACGGCTTGGCCGCGTTGGGCCTTAACAGGGCCGACTCACTTCATGCTGCGCTTCCATTACAGTTTAGGAACTGGGGTAGTTACTATAGTAACGCAGTGTAGGCGGAGCCGTGACGTCATCTTCAATGAGAACTCCAGAAAACACAACACAGCCGTTAGCTGTTAGCACTCAGAGCTCACAGCTCCTTATATATGTTCAGAAACTAGACAAAAGTTAAACAAGTACACACCACAGACTGCCTGTGTCATGGTGAATACAGTCGCTGCTTTATTTATGTCTGTATAGGCCGTTGTTGTGAGTGTGGACGGTCGGGGCATATACTGCGTTAGCTTAGCCAATCTCCATCTAGAAAAACACGAATTTTAAAAGGTTTTTCGCCTGCCGTCTGTCTGCAGACTTGACAAAGCATTAATTCATGGTTTTTACTAACCGGTATCAGTATGTTGTTACTTCGGCATCATTTTGAAACGTGTATTACAATTAAATCACGGTCAAATATGTCCATCTTGTTGTAGTTGGAGCCCTCTTGCCAGCGCTCCTCTCTCTAGTTTAGCATACTCAGCCCGACTCAGCCCTGTTTGTTGGCCCCGATAGAACCACAATTTTGTCGGGCCAGAAAAGAGGTGAAAAAGTGGCCCCGGGCCGGGCCGGGCCGTAACTAGGCCTAGTGGAAGCGCAACCAAAAACGGGTACGGCACGACACGGCACGCTTAAAGCGAGCTCCGCGCTGTAGTGGAACTGCGCCAATAGAGAGCATCCTGACCTTTACAGGTGCACCATAGAGAGCATCCTGACCTTCTACAGGTGCACCATAGAGAGCATCCTGACCTTTACAGGTGCACCATAGAGGGGATCCTGACTTTTACAGGTGCACCATAGAAAGCATCCTGACCTTCTACAGGTGCACCATAGAGGGGATCCTGACCTTTACAGGTGCACCATAGAGAGGATCCTGACCTTTACAGGTGCACCATAGAGAGCATCCTGACCTTCTACAGGTGCACCATAGAGACCATCCTGACCTTTACAGGTGAACCATAGAGAGCATCCTGACCTTCTACAGGTGCACCATAGAGACCATCCTGACCTTTACAGGTGCACCATAGAGAGGATCCTGACCTTTACAGGTGCACAATAGAGAGGATCCTGACCTTTACAGGTGCACCATAGAGAGCATATTGACCTTCTACAGGTGCACCATAGAGAGGATCCTGACCTTTACAGGTGCACCATAGAGAGGATCCTGACCTTCTACAGGTGCACCATACAGACCATCCTGACCTTTACAGGTGCACCATAGAGACCATCCTGACCTCCTACAGGTGCACCATAGAGAGTATCCTGACCTTCTACAGGTGCACCATAGAGAGCATCCTGACCTTTACAGGTGCACCATAGAGAGGATCCTGACCTTCTACAGGTGCACCATAGAGAGGATCCTGTCCTTCTACAGGTGCACCATAAAGAGCATCCTGACCTTCTACAGGTGCACCATAGAGAGCATCCTGACCTTCTACAGGTGCACCATAGAGAGCATCCTGACCTTCTACAGGTGCACCATAGAGAACATCCTGACCTTTACAGGTGCACCATAGAGAGAATCCTGACCTTCTACAGGTGCACCATAGAAAGGATCTTGACCTTCTACAGGTGCACCATAGAGAGCATCCTGACCTTCTACAGGTGCACCATAGAGAGGATCCTGACCTTCTACAGGTGCACCATAGAGAGCATCCTGACCTTCTACAGGTGCACCATAGAGAGGATCCTGACCTTCTACAGGTGCACCATAGAGAGGATCCTGACCTTCTACAGGTGCACCATAGAGAGCATCCTGACCTCCTACAGGTGCACCATAGAGAGCATCTTGACCTTCTACAGGTGCACCATAGAGAGGATCCTGACCTTCTACAGGTGCACCATAGAGAGCATCCTGACCTTCTACAGGTGCACCATAGAGAGCATCCTGACCTTCTACAGGTGCACCATAGAGAGGATCCTGACCTTCTACAGGTGCACCATAGAGAGCATCCTGACCTTCTACAGGTGCACCATAGAGAGGATCCTGACCTTCTACAGGTGCACCATAGAGAGGATCCTGACCTTCTACAGGTGCACCATAGAGAGCATGCTGACCTCCTACAGGTGCACCATAGAGAGCATCCTGACCTCCTACAGGTGCACCATAGAGAGGATCCTGACCTTCTACAGGTGCACCATAGAGAGCATCTTGACCTTCTACAGGTGCACCATAGAGAGGATCCTGACCTTCTACAGGTGCACCATAGAGAGCATCCTGACCTTCTACAGGTGCACCATAGAGACCATCCTGACCTTCTACAGGTGCACCATAGAGAGCATTCTGACCTTCTACAGGTGCACCATAGAGAAGATCTTGACCTTCTATAGGCGCACCATAGAGAGCATCCTGACCTTCTACAGGTGCACCATAGAGAGCATCCTGACCTTCTACAGGTGCACCATAGAGAGGGTCCTGACCTTCTACAGGTGCACCATAGAGAGGATCCTGACCTTCTACAGGTGCACCATAGAGAGGATCTTGACCTTCTACAGGTGCACCATAGAGAGCATCCTGACCTTCTACAGGTGCACCATAGAGAGCATCCTGACCTTTACAGGTGCACCATAGAGAGGATCTTGACCTTCTACAGGCGCACCATAGAGAGCATCCTGACCTTCTACAGGTGCACCATAGAGACCATCCTGACCTTCTACAGGTGCACCATAGAGACCATCCTGACCTTCTACAGGTGCACCATAGAGAGGATCTTGACCTTCTACAGGTGCACCATAGAGAGCATCCTGACCTTCTACAGGTGCACCATAGAGAGCATCCTGACCTTCTACAGGTGCACCATAGAGACCATCCTGACCTTCTACAGGTGCACCATAGAGAGGATCTTGACCTTCTACAGGTGCACCATAGAGAGCATCCTGACCTTCTACAGGTGCACCATAGAGAGCATCCTGACCTTTACAGGTGCACCATAGAGAGTATCCTGACTTTCTACGGGTGCACCATAGAGACCATCCTGACCTTCTACAGGTGCACCATAGAGAGCATCCTGACCTTCTACAGGTGCACCATAGAGAGCATCCTGACCTTCTACAGGAGCACCATAGAGAGGATCCTGACATTCTACAGGTGCACCATAGAGAGGATCCTGACCTCCTATAGGTGCACCATAGAGAGCATCCTGACCTTCTACAGGTACACCATAGAGAGCTTCCTGACCTTCTACAGGTGCACCATAGAGACCATCCTGACCTTCTACAGGTGCACCATAGAGAGCATTCTGACCTTCTACAGGTGCACCATAGAGAGGATATTGACCTTCTACAGGTGCACCATAGAGAGCATCCTGACCTTCTACAGGTGCACCATAGAGAGCATCCTGACCTTCTACAGGTGCACCATAGAGACCATCCTGACCTTCTACAGGTGCACCATAGAGAGGATCTTGACCTTCTACAGGTGCACCATAGAGAGCATCCTGACCTTCTACAGGTGCACCATAGAGAGCATCCTGACCTTCTACAGGTGCACCATAGAGACCATCCTGACCTTCTACAGGTGCACCATAGAGAGCATCCTGACCTTCTACAGGTGCACCATAGAGAGCATTCTGACCTTCTCGTGCACCATAGAGAGCATCTTGACCTTCTACAGGTGCACCATAGAGAGCATCCTGACCATCTACAGGTGCACCATAGAGAGCATCTTGACTTTCTACAGGTGCACCATAGAGAGCATCTTGACCTTCTACAGGTGCACCATAGGCAAGGCAAGGCAATTTTATTTATATAGCACTTTTCAGCATGTGGCGATTCAAAGTGCTTTACAGATTAAAAGCAAAATACATTTAAGAACAAATACAGCATAAATACATTATTAAAAAGGCATTTAAAAACAGGCATAAAAAGCAAAGATAATGAAATTAAATAAATAAATAAACACAGCAGGTACAGAATACATGACTAAAAAGGCATACTGTAGTGTGAGTATGGGCAGCTCAATTAAAAGCAGCGGCAAATAGGTGCGTTTTTAGTCTGGATTTAAAAATAGGAAGTGTTTCGGCGGACGTGCACGATTTAGGCAGTTTGTTCCAAATTGTTGGGGCATAATAACTAAAAGCTGCTTTTCCATGTTTAGTGGTTATTCTCGGAACAGAGAGCAGACCCGACCCAGAAGACCTGAGACTCCTGGATGCTTCATAGTGATGGAGTAGGTCGTCTATATACCTCGGTCCTAAGCCATTTAGTGATTTAAAAACTAGCAGTAGTATTTTAAAATCAATTATTTGGTCGACTGGAAGCCAGTGTGATGATCTCAGAACCGGAGTGATGTGATCCACTTTTCTAGTGTCAGTGAGTACTCGAGCAGCAGCGTTCTGAATCAGCTGCAGCTTTCTGATAGATTTTTTAGTGAGCCCTGTGAATACACTATTGCAGTAGTCGAGTCTACTGAAAATAAAAGCATGGACAAGTTTTTCTAAATCCTGTTGCGACATTAGTTTTTTAATCCTTGATATATTCTTCAGGTAATAGTATGCAGACCTAATGACTGTTGTAATGTGACTGTTAAAATTCAGGTCTGAGTCCATCACTACACCCAGATTTCTCGCTTTGTGAGTTACTTTGTAGTCTGCCGACTGAAGCTTTGTGATTACTTTTAATCGGTCCTTCTTTGCTCCAAAAACAATGATCTCAGTCTTTTGTTTGTTCAATTGGAGAAAGTTCTGAGTCATCCAGTCAGTGATGTGCTCAATGCACTTGCTCAGTGTTCTAATCGGAGAGTAGTCTCCCGGTGTAATTTTAAAATAAATCTGGGTGTCGTCTGCATAGATGTGATAGCTTAGATCGCTCTTTTTAATAATTTCAGCCAGAGGTAGCATATAAATATTAAAAAGCAAAGGTCCTAAGATGGAGCCTTGAGGAACCCCGCATGACATATTTATCAGGGTTGATTTGTAATTGCCTATTGAGACAAAGTTTGTTCTGTCCTTTAAGTAGGAGCTAAACCAGTTTAGAGCTGTTGCTGAAACTCCCACCCAGTTTTCAAGACGGTCTAGCAATATGTTGTGGTCAACAGTATCAAAGGCAGCGCTGAGATCTAATAATACTAACACTGATATTCTGCCACTGTCTGTGTTCAAATGGATGTCATTTAAGACCTTAACAAGTGAAGTCTCAGTGCTGTGGTTAGGTCGAAAGCCCGACTGAAACACATCAAAACCGTCAGTTAAAAACATGAAATTACTCAACTGTTGAAAAACTGCTTTTTTAATCAATTTGCTTAAAAAGGGAAGGTTTGATATTGGCCTGTAGTTATTCATTATGGTTTCGTCTAGGTTGTGCTTTTTTAGGAGCGGTTTAATTATTGCAGTTTTCAGGGCCTGTGGAAATACACCTGATTGAAGAGACTTGTTTACTATGTGTAGTATATCTGAGGCCAAGCAATGAAAAACAGTTTTGAAAAATCCTGTCGGGATGATGTCGAGGCTACAGGAGGAGGATTTCAGATGTTGGATAATGTCTTCCAGTTCTTTAGCATTTATCAGACGGAATTGTGACATGATGTCTGGATTGACTTTAGGTGAACACAGGGACAACACATTTGCTGTACCTGATACACAGGCACTGACTGCCTGTCTAATTTGCATGATTTTGTCAGTGAAGAAGCAGGCAAAATCATTGCAGGCCCTGGTGGATAGAAATTCTGAGGCTATCGACACTGGGGGGTTTGTTAGTCTGTTGACGGTAGCAAACAAGGCACGTGAGTTGTTTTTATTTTTGGTAATGATGTCAGAGAAGAACGATTGTCGTGCCTTTTTTATTTCCTGATTATAGAAACCGAGTTTCTCTTTATATATTTCCAAGTGAACCTGGAGATTTGTTTTTCTCCACCTGCGTTCAGCTTTTCTGCACTCAGTTTTTGCTGTTCTCACAGTCATGGCTTTTCTCCATGGAGATATTTTCTTGCCAGATACTTCCTTTATTTTAATGGGAGCGATGGTATCCATGACATTTGTTATTTTAGAATTAAAATGATCAACTAGCTCATTTACTGAGAAGTTAGCATGGGCAAGTGAGGGAGTAAAACTCTGGGCAAACATTTCTTGTGCATTTTCAGTTAAGTGACGTCTAGTGGTTACCTCTTTCTTAACAATTGTATGGACGGTAATAGAGCTCTCAAAGAAAACACAGGAATGTTCGGAGAGCGCAACATCAGTCACCACAAGCTTAGAGATGTTCAGACCCTTTGATACAATCAAGTCCAGGGTGTGCCCCTTATTGTGCGTCGGACCCTTGACATGCTGAGTCAGTCCAAAATTGTCGATAACACAAAACAGTTCTTTAGCCCCTCTGTCCTCAGGGTTGTCAACATGGATATTAAAATCGCCAACAATGATTAAACGGTCAAAGTCAATACACACTATAGACAACAACTCGGTAAAATCATCCAAAAAGCTTGCACAGTATTTGGGTGGTCTTTAGATATTTAGGAAAAGAGCTCGAAAGGAACATTTCAACTGAAGGGCCACATATTCAAAAGAAGCAAAGTTTCCATACATAGTCTGCTTGCATTGAAATAAGTCATTAAACAAAATAGCTACTCCACCCCCTTTCTTATGTAGTCTTGCCTGACTCATAGAATTAAAGTTGGTAGGAGTTGATTCTATAAGAACAGCTGTGCTGTTGTTTTGGTCTAACCAAGTTTCAGTTAAAAACATAAAATCTAGGTTGTGCTTGGTGATAAAATCATTGATTAAAAATGATTTACCTGCTAAAGACCTGACATTTAATAAAGCCAGTTTGAGTGTGTTTGATATACCACCAACTCTGACTGTTAACGACAGAACGTGGAGCACGTGGAATCACTGCAAAATGTGATACATTACATACATTCAGACGGATGCCCTTGGATCCTCTGTTCTCAGTCCGAGTCACCAGCCTGTGTAAGCAGGCCACAACACAAATGGGACGCTGCACTGGCATAGAAGCCTCTGGCCGTTGGGTGGCGCCAGAGAGCGAGGTGGCAGGCGTGGAAACAGTGGCCTTGGATGACACTGCTGGAGAGGGGGGTGTGTCAACGTGGCGCTGCAAAAGTCAGGGAAAGGTCTGAACAGCGTGATGCATGTTAGCCGCTAGCATGCGGCTACCCAACCTGCTGGGGTGGATTCCATCAGTGCCGAAGAGGGCGGGTCGGTCCCAAAATAGATTGAAATTGTCAATAAAACCAAGATTGGCAGCTCGGCAGGCGGATTGGAGCCAGGTGTTGAGGCTGAGGATCCTAGTGAAACGCCCTGCTCCGTGGCCTAGCGTTGGGATCGGACCTGAGATAAAAACCGACTTTCCACACCTCCGTAAAAGAATAAAAAGTTTCTTAAAATCCTTTTTTGTCAGCTCTGACTGCTGGCGGGCTGTATCGTTAGACTCCACATGGACGATTAGACGATTGACAGAGGGCGGGAGTGAGTGCAGCAGCCCCGGGAGTTTCTCCAGGATAACCGGGACGGTGGCTCCAGGGAGGCAGCGTGTGGCCGCGTTGAAAAATCGGATGTTTCTGATTATGGAATCCCCAATTATTCAAATCCAATCAAATCAAATCAAGTTTTATTTATATAGCACATTTTTAAACGATTTTTTGGTCGAGCCAAAGTGCTGTACATATAATAAAAATACCCTACAGTAAAGACACTTTACAGCAAATACAACAGCACAGTTTGTTCAGAATATCAGTATGAGAAAAACGACACCCTCTGTCCTTAGACCCTCACATCGTACAAGGAAAAACTTCCAGAGAAAAACCCACATTTCAAAGGGAAAAATGGGAGAAACCTCAGGGAGAGCAACAGAGGAGGGATCCCTCTCCCAGGACGGACAGACGTGCAATAGATGCCGTGTGTAAAACGAAGAGATAATACATTTCACAGCGTAGGTAGACCGAATGTTTGGAAATGCATGTGTCTATAATAAGAAGATGAATCCACGAAGATGTCAACAACAATCCTCATTTCATTTCATTTCAAACCTTTATTTATTCAGGTTGTATCCCATTGAGATCATTGACCTCTTTTTCAAGGGAGACCTGCTCAAGTAGGTTCCACATGAAACATTAAAAACATAAACAGAACAACAAAAGGACATCATACAGTAGCATTACAGGGATTACAAATTACATACTATCCACATGCACAGGTACCAACAGCTTCCGATTCAGTAGCATCTAACCGAGCTTTAAAAACATTTAGTGGCAACAGATTGCTCAGTTTCCATTTTAATTGCAGACTATTCCAGGACAGTGGAGCTGCGCATCTAAATGCTATTTTCCCTAAGACAGTCCTAGCAGTTGGCACATTTAATAAAACCACAGCATGCGATCTCAGGCAGTAGCCACTTACAATTCGCCGTGAGATCAGGGAGCAGATGTAGGATGGAAGTTTCCCTAACATGGCTTTATATATAAAAATGTACCAGTGACTGAGCCTCCGTACAGTTAGTGAAGGCAGACCAGCCCTTGCATACAGGGTACAGTGATGAGTTAATGCTTTACAGTTTGTCACAAATCTCAGTGCACTGTGATACGCAGCATCTAACTTGACCAGGCAATTGGCAGGTGCATTCATATAAATCAGATCACCATAGTCCAGCACAGGTAAAAAGGTCACAGTGACTAGCCTTTTTCTGGCCTCGAGCGAGAAACAGGACTTGTTCCTGTAGAAGAAACCTAGTCTAACCCTCAGTTTTTTAAGCAGGATATTGACCTGACGTTTAAAAGTGAGACAATCATCAAGCCAGATACCAAGGTATTTGTAACAGGCAACCACTTCAAGTTTTATTCCTTGCGTAGTTAAAATATCTAAAACAGGCTCTGGTGTCTTTTTGGCTTTTGAAAAGAGCATTACCTTGGTTTTATCCACATTTAAAAGAAGCTTTAGTTCAGAGAGCTGAGTCTGAATAATGTTAAAAGCAGTTTGCAATTCAACAACAGCCTCCTTAATGGAGGGACATGCACAGTACATAACGGTATCGTCCGCATAAAAATGTAAGGTTGCTCCATCGACATTTTCACCTAAACTATTGATGTAGATGGAGAATAAAAGTGGACCTAAAACAGAACCTTGAGGAACACCATTAGTAATGTTTAACCACTCAGAAGACAGCCCATCAAAATGAACACATTTGGTGCGTTCACACCGGAGTACTTTGGTGTACTTTTCCCACAATAGTTCATCAGAACTACGATATATTTGCGTTCACACCAAAAAGCCCCAGGAACTAAAGTAGCTCAACTTAGTTCGCGAGACTCGCTTTTCAGTCCCTGCTACAGAGCAGGGTCTGTCGTGGGAGAAAGTAGTTCCTACGTCTGATTGGCTGTGCGGAATGCAAACCACGCCCGTTTGACTCCGAATTTTTTGTTGTAAGCGGCCATTGTATTTCCTCGCTTCGCAGCACAGACGAAGAGATTCCTTTTGTGAAAGCAGTTATTATAGCAACACTAAATAAATCAATTGGAGCGGTGGAGTGATGAGGATGAGGATGTGTCTGCGCTTCTGGCGATTGACTCGGAGGACGCGAAGCGCCACATTCAGAAGCTTCGACTGAATGCAGTTTATGTGGCTCTGCAAAGTTAGCAGACCTGGCAAAGTCATGTCGGGACGACTACCAAGGTAAAATAAAATACATGCACTGCACTGTTTTAATCTGCACAATACTGGTCTTAGATGTACTTTTATTTGCTCAGTAGATCGAGCTAGCCATGGTAGAACTTGCTAACGTTAGGTCCAAGCTGGCTAATAACATCTAGCTAGCTAGCTATTCTCATCCATGCCCGCTATGAACACGTTTTGACTTGTGAATAAGTGTGCAATGTTCTGTAATTTGCTTCACTAACTCATGGCACTAATCGTGTGTTTCAGGCGAGGTGTTTCTCTCAGGATTAGAAACTAGTTTTCCCCTCCGGGATAAAAACGATAATATAACGTTAGCAATTAGCATGCTAGCTGGACCTCTGTGGCTACACTAGAGCAACTACAATCTATTGTTTACCTCAATTTCAAGTAATTTGCAACATTCATTCTACATGTTAATGGTAAACGCTTAAACAGTTGATTACCTGCATGCCACAAAGACTGATGTTCTAATATTTTTGCACATTTAAGTAGAAATGTAATTGAAATTCTATTTACTGCCTAAACATTGTTCCTTGTATTATCCTAAATAGTTTGACCTTGTTTCCTCAGAAGGCTTCTCAGACTACATGGAGGATCCCTCAGAGAAACACAGTTTCCACGTTCAGTTCCCCCCCGCTGAGAGTAGGCAGCTCCACACCCTGTGCCCGGTTCATCCTGACCGCTGCTGCCATACTGCAGCAAACAGGAGGGAACGGAGGTGAAAACACACTTTATACATTTAGATATGTGGAGCACAAAGAAAAGCATTGCTAAAAAACATTTAGCAGCTAAACTGTGGATAACAAGTAAACCACATTGGTTTGTTATTCAATATTCAAAAGCTTTTTGAATCATTACATGTCACTTGTTAGACGCTTTTATCCAAAGCTTACATACTCAATACTGTGGGCAATCCCCACAGGAGCACTTTGGGGTGAAGTGTCTCAGGGACACAACGACATGCTGACTGCAGTGGGGTTTGAACCTGTGCTCCCCTGATCCGAACACCAATGCACTTATCCACTGCGCCACACACCTCCATCCTTTACTCAAGTAGAAGTACAGATACTCGTGTTTGAAATACTCTGGTAAAACTTCTTAAGTAAAAGTAAAGAGGGCTTTGAAATGTACTTAAGTAAAAAGTACCCATAACTACCAGCTGTTTTAAAGAGTACCTGACCTCCCTTTATATTAATAGAACAATAATGTCATTGTTAGCTAATGAATGTTTCCATGCTGAACAACGGCAACATGACAACGTTTTCATTGGTCCCTCTTCTTTAGAGAAGACCAGGAAATGATGGATACACGGATCGTGTTCAAATCAATAGGCACGCAATGACTCTAGTTTGAATGTGTGTTTGGTGGCGTGATCATTATTATTTAAAGTAACCAGCCTGTTTGGAAAATGTAAGAAGTAGAAAGTATAGGTATTTGTGTTCAAAATGTAAGAAGTAGAAAGTACAGGTATTTGTGTTCAAAATGTAAGAAGTAGAAGTAAAAAGTGATCAGAAAAATAAGTAGTGGAATGTACTTAAGTACAGTAACGAGGTATTTGTACTCCGCTACTTCCTACCTCTGACCAACGTGTATCTCTATATTCAGAGCACCCAGTATAAGACGGTGGAGCGGGTGGTGCAGACTCTGAAGAACCTGTGCTGTGCTCTGGACGAGACGGAGACCCAGGCCATCACTGAGGCCGTCAAAAGGCTGAAACACTCCGTCAACTTACCCCAGACACGCTCCCCCAAGGTGGGCTAACACTCTGCTTCACACGTTCATACAGAGCGTTGTTTACATGTTAGGAAGTGTTTGTAAGATCAACTTGTTTTGCTTTGCAGATGGGGTCCACATCGTCTGGTCAATCGTCAAATGGTACGTACACACAGTCACACTCCACCTCCACTTATTTAATTTAAATGTGATTGTTGCAGCTTATCATGTCAATGTGGTGCAAAGATGCATTACAGACAGAAATAACTTTTAAATAAAGTCACTGTCAAGTGTCTAAGGCTATTTAAAGTCTATGTGGCTTATTCTATTACGGTATGAATCATTCAAAGCTTCATAGCATCATTAATGCTTGCATTAAAATTGTAAAACGTTTAATTTGTATCTATTTGTCCCTATCATGTCCTGAGAGCCCTCCATCCCCCAATTGCTAGTGCCTTCACCATTTAAAATGTTAATAGTCAAATCAAAGGTGTTCCCCGTGTTCCTCCTGTTGTGTGCCTGCAGAGACAGATTTGGACAATGTTGTGTCGTTGTTGCGATTAAACTGATCTTGTATCTTGCATATTTCACCTTAGGAAAGTGGGCACGCGATGACAGCTTCCTTGACACCATCATGGCGATGGCCCGCCGTGCCATGGTCAGCAAGGAGAATGAGGACCTGCGTGCCAAGGAGATGCACAACGAGCTGATTAAATCCAACAGGCCTTCAATACAAAAATTAAGAAAAACTTGTCGTTGATAAACTGTACAATGACTTGTTGGGAGGCGTGTGATGCAGTGGTCTGGTGCGTTGGTGTTCGGATCAGGGGAGCACAGGTTCAAACCCCACTGCAGTCAGGATGTCGTTGTGTCCCTGGGCAAGACACTTCACCCCAAATTGCCTACACCTGGGACAGTTAATTTTGTATTATTGTGATTATATATATATTGCCACTGTTATTATATTGTTTTGATACTACTGACACTTATTGATCTGCTTCTGATAAATAAAAGAGAACCTACATGCACGGCACTAGCATCATGACTGTCTTTGTTTAAACCAGCAGCAGTGCAGCGGTACACAGACTAACCGTGTGTGTGTGTGTGTGTGTGTGTGTGTGTGTGTGTGTGTGTGTGTGTGTGTGTGTGTGTGTGTGTGTGTGTGTGTGTGTGTGTGTGTGTGTGTGTGTGTGTGTGTGTGTGTGTGTGTGTGTGTGTGTGTGTGTGTGTGTGTGTGTGTGTGTGTGTGTGTGTGTGTGTGTGTGTGTGTGTGTGTGTGTGTGTGTGTGTGTGTGTGTGTGTGTGTGTGTGTGTGTGTGTGTGTGTGTGTGTGTGTGTGTGTGTGTGTGTGTGTGTGTGTGTGTGTGTGTGTGTGTGTGTGTGTGAGAGAGAGAGAGTGTGAGTGTGTGAGAGAGAGAGATAGTTCTTCAGATGTGTATGCTTAACATGTATGTATTTATCACAGTAAAGATGGTATACAAAAGCTTTTTAAAGAGCTTTCAACCTCATCCCATTGTCTTTAACACACATTTAACATAATAATATATTCATATTAATATACAAATATACAGTACGAGTACTGTTTTGATACTGACATTTAATCTTTGCACAAAGGTGTGTCTGCACTATTGTAATTGTGTCTGTTGACTGGTAAATAAAAGAGAGAACCAAATGCACAGTACAAAAGATCAGCTTTATTGTCAATTTACAATTTCCATGCTGTTCAGATGCCTCAAGGGCTGTGCGCGTGTCTTGCCCCGTGGCGATTTGTTTAGGTTGCGTCTCCCCAATGGTTGCTTCCAGGCGAATACAGAGGAGTTGAAAAGATCCACTTTGATCCACTGCACATTGGTGTGCACCAGGCCGAGGTTCACCCAGAGAGAGCGCGGGACACGACGCGTTCCGTAGTATTCGCATATCTGGAATACATACAAAGACACAAATTAGCCCTACATAACTCCATAAATCCTACATTAGATAGTATTAATGTGATTTAATGAACGTACCATTGCTGTTCTTTGGGCGTGATAACGGTCATCATCCTCAGCTGTCGAAACATGTCCATAGCGTGTGCTTTTCGTGGTCCAATCCTTTTGTTAAGGCTTCTTAACCGCCTTCGCCTCCGACTCAGCATTTCTATTGCATTTGAATGGTCGATCTGTATTTTTATTTGTGGCTGAGTTATTGGCTTAAATAACTCCGTTACGAAGCTGTATAACACGAGCACCAAAACGTCAACTCCATACCGTGTCTGAGGTCGGAAGGTAAACAGAAGCATACAGCGGAAGCGGAAGCTTTTCTTCTTCTTCTCTCGGTTTTTTGGCGGATTGCAACTTTAAAGTGCATACCGCCACCTACTGTACTCGCTGTGAAGTTGTTTGCAGCCTGCCAGGAAAATCTAAGCAGAAGAAGAAGAAGTGACGTCAGCGGCTCATTTGCCTAATCCACCCCCAGGAACTCATTTTGGTGTGAACGCGATCTGCTTTAGTTCGTCAGCACTAAAAGAACTCTCATGAACTAAAGTTCTCAGGAACTACTGTGGGAAAAGTACTTGGTGTGAACGCGCCTATTGGGACCTTTCAGAGAGGTAGTTCACAGAAGCAGAGTTAGTCACAGAATCAAACATAGAACCGCAGGACACAAAATGCTCATTAAAACAATTTAACATAGTAGCCCTGTCCGATATAGAGCCAGATGCTGTGGTAATGCACGGAGGTAGCTCATTTCGGATCTCACCGGTGGATAGCGATTTTATGGCTTTCCAAAATTTCCTAGGATTATTTAGGTTTTCTGTAGTAACTGACAAATAGTACTTCGACTTAGCACTTTTGACCTGTGAAGTGAAGCTATTTCTTAGCTGCCTAAAACGCAGCCATTCAACCTCTGAGCCTGATTTCCTAGCCTTTGCCCAGGCCTTGTTTCTCTCATGCAGGAGACTGGACAGTTCAGCAGAAAACCAAGGATTGTCTCGTCCCTTTACTCTAAAAGTACGTAGGGGTGCATGTCTATCTATAATTTCCATAAAACCAAGATAAAAATAAGACCATGCAGTTTCAACATCAGCACACAGATCGATTTTTCCCCAATCAAACCCAAACAGATCATGAACAAAACCCTGCTCCACAAAATGTTTTATGTGTCTCTTAATAATAATACGGGGTTTAGCCTTTTGGACCTTAGTGTCCCTAATTGTGGCTACAACACAGTGGTCACTCACATCATTTGCAAATACTCCCACAGATGGGTATTTATAGGGAACATTAGTTAGAATGAGATCAATTAGGGATGATTTATTAGGAGACTTAACGTTAGGGCGAGTAGGACTATCTACAATCTGAGTAACATTCAGAGAGATACAAAGGTTTTTAAAATCCTCTGATACTACAGTTAACCAGTCCCAGTTAAAATCTCCAAGTAGCACTATTTCCTTGTAGTCTAGTTGTGATATAAGTTTTGCTAGTGAAGACAAGGAGTCCTTGACAGCTGAGGGGGGTCTGTAACACCCCACCACCATGACTTGTTGCCCCTTTGCCACTTCTATATTTAAGGCTAAAAATTCGAATTGCTTACTGACAGATTTGGAGATCAATGTGGTTACACTGAACTTATTTTTAACATAAATGGCAACTCCACCACCTTTATTAGGCCGGTCGGTACGATACACATTATAGCCATTTAAGGATATGTCAGAGGCCAAAATAGTTTTATTTAGCCATGTTTCTGATAACACAATGACATCAGCGTCAGTCGAGCTTGCCCAAATGCGGACAAAATCTAGTTTACCTAACAGACTGCGCACATTCAAGTGGATGAAACCCAACCCAGATCTAGCTTTAAAATCAGCAGGAGTAGCGATCTGACTACTACTACTGGGCGGACCAGGGTTAGGTTGAACATTTCCTGACAGTAATAACAACAAAAAAAAACAGGCATCTTTTCCTCTTAATCGACACACACACATTGTCATCTACTTTAGAATCACCGGAAAAGTCTGCGAGAGTGTGATTTGAGCTTAAGAAGCAGTCCTGAAGTACCATCATCGCAGGCAAACAAAAAAGACAAACATATTTTGTCGAGCAGATTGTCTGCGACAAGGTGACCGGTAACTGTTTGTGTAACACATCCGACCCTTTGCAGGGGATGCCTACTGCGGGTGGCAGAACAGACCTGAATCCAGTAGGCTTCTCAGGATGACTAGAGATCTTCTCATGGTCCAGAACAGTTAACAGGCACAGCAGAATCACGATATGGGCCATCCTCCCAGACCAGCACACAATATCCGCGATGTTCCCGGGGCAAAAATCCTCCTCCTCACAGCAGCAAAGGACAGGCGAAAGCAGCAGCGAGGAAGCGCACCGGTCTCTCCGTGGTATCCCCGGGGTAAGAGGTCTCCTCAGCAAGCAGCACACGACACTGGAACACACGACAGGTGGGAGCAGGCCTCCGTAACAGCAAAACCAGGACAGGTGGAGAGCAGGCCCCAGCCGCGGCAGATCCTCCTCCGCACAGCAGCACACGCCCGGTGAAAGCAGGCCCCTAGCCCGCAGCGTGGAGCCACTCTACAGGTGGGAGCAGGCCTCCGTAGATCGTAGATGACCTGATTGTGGTTTCAGCAGTGTGTAGGGTGTGAGAGTAATTCACAGATATTGCCCTAATGCTGCCGCTTATTCATGCGACGAACATCGTCGAGGTAATCGTCGTCTGATAATGCATCCATTGGTTGGAACAACTGTGGGAGCCATCAGGGAAGCAGCATGACGAGACCCAGGCAGGACCGCAGAGACAGGCCCAGCCACGACCCGAAGTCCACGACTTAATCCAGAACTCAGGATAGAGGATCCAGGGCACAGGACCACAGCAAGAGGATCAGCCTTGACTCCGGATCCCGGCGTAGATATAGACACAAAACAAGAAAAATGTGGCTGGGTTAATCGGAACATGAGAGTACACAGACACAGACGGACAGAAGGAAGAACAAGCACTCCCTTAGGATAGGTTACGGGAAAAGGGTAGCAAGTAAGAGAGTAAGAAACAGAGGTGGAGAGGCACACTGGAGCCTTAGTTGGAATTGAGCAGAGGTAGGGAGGAAGCTGTGAATACGGTCATAACACTCCCCTGCCTGGATAAGCTTCTCTGCAAACCTGTTTCCCTCTAATAAAACCTCGAAAGGTCAGAGAGGGAAAAGGTTTTTGGATAAAGAGAGGATAGAAAGAATCGATTACAGGAGTAGAGAATATGAGAAGTAGAGAGAGAAAAGATTTAGAAGAATGAGTAGTAGTAATAACCTTATTTTTCAATATAAGATCCAAGTTTTTAGGATTTAAAGGGGACCTATCATGCAAAATGCACTTTTGTACGTCTTTTATACATGAATATGTGTCCCCGGTGTTCCAGGGAACTCACCAAGTGTCAGAAAACACAACCCTCTCTATTTTCCTCCATACCCAAATCTCTAAAAAAGGGGCTGCTGATAAAATAAATCTGATAAAAACTGATCCAGATTTGAACACTGTCCTGACGTCAGGACAGTGGCGCTACGGCTATTGGGCCAACTCCACCAATCAGGAGGAGACAGCCACGGCCATTGCCGTTCGAAAGCGCTGGAGACGCTGTAGTACATATGCCAGGCCTGTAGATGGTGCTGTTCTCACTGAATCTGCCCTAGAGCTAAAAAATGTCAAATTGAGCAAAATGAGGCATGGCTAAAATGCATGATCTGTTTGGTATTTTGAAAAAAAAAAAAGTATAAATATGCCTTATATAGGTATGGTCCTACACTATATTATTCAAATATAGCATGATAGGTCCACTTTACGTGAGGCAATTGAAGACAGCCGCGGTGCTCTGAGACCTGATGAGACGGGGAGCGGAACAGTTTTTCGACCGCAAATTGTAAACCGAAATTAGTGTTGCAAATTGGACTGCAAAGTATAGTTTATATAAAAAAGTATATCGCCGAAATATTGATTTAGATTTGTTATTTTGAGACTATTTAAGTCAATACTTTTTTGTTAATAAATTACATTTTTTGACTGAAAACCTTCGGCTGCTTATTGCTTTGGATTGTGTGTCGTCAACCCCGCTCTATAGTGGCAAAAGGAAACCTTGGATGCCACTACAAGGGGTGTCAAATACAAAGTGGGCCAAAATTAAAAAATGGGTACTAGTCGAGGGCCGGACTGGTTCAATGTTTATTGCAAAACTTATTGAAATGAACTTATTGCACATATTAAACCTGGAACTAACAAAGCTTAAATTATTGCCTATAAAAACAACATTAAACATTAAATAATCAGTTGCATTCATTTCTTATGGCTCTATCTGCAGCTTTTCCGGAGTCATTTCTTATGATTACATTTTTCCACAGGCCAACAACAGCTTCAAAAAAACTATTTCCCTCAAAGAAAAAACAAACATGCCCTGTTGTCCAAGAAAAAAAGTGCAGAAGGAAACATCCATTGAAACTCAGTGTGCTGCTCTGTGATGCTATGCCAGATACTTGGCATCTCATCTTGGGTGCAAGTTCATCAATGTTTGGGCTCAGGCTCTGAGCTGAGGAAACCCTCAGGATTGAGTGAAGGCGTGCGTGCAATATACCGGCGGGCCAGATCTAATAGTAATTAGAAATTATCCTGCGGGCCGAAATTAAATCCACCACGGGCCTTGAGTTTGACACGTGCTTTAATACCTAATATGAGTTGAATATGTGCAGTATGGTATTATATGCCAATACAAGATACACCAATAGACTTAAGTTATTACTTATTTTAGTTTTTATTGTTTTTCTCACCGAAAATCATTTGTAGAAGAAACTATCAGAAAAAAGTCAAGGAGTATGAAGATTATAAGGGTTAGGTTTAGGTTTAGAGTTAGGTTTAGGGTTAGGGTTAGGTTTGTGACATTTTTAAAGACAACATTTGACACTGCATGATTAAAGAGAAACAAACCAACATAGAAATTTAAATTAAATAAAAACATTTGTTTATTTATTTATGCTTTTGACGAATTAAGAAAATTGTACATCGCTATAAAACAAACGTAGCCCCCGGAGTTACCCCTGATGTCATGGTAACACATCTTACTAATGTTTTGTTTTTTTAATCGTACATTTTGGGAAAAACCCGGTGCTCCCGGAGAAAACCCGCAGATAAGTTAGTGGCTTTTATCTCCTGGCCTGCTGAGCTTGATTCTCCTGAACCGTTTTCATGTGTTCAAGGAAGTCATTGTCAACAGTGACGTTCTTCACATTCAAGCTGTTCATTCGGTCCTGATCGCCGTTTGGATTCTGAACCGCTGTGTTTTTGTCCCTCAGCGGCTTCACCTGGAAGGCTGATTCACTGACTTCCAGGTTGAGCAGTTGATGCTTAAAGTGTTTCTTACTATCAATCTCTTCGTTGGCATCATCCAGATTCTTTTGCAGGAGGTCATTTTCCGCTTTCAAACCATCCAAGTGATCGAATGTCAGCAAATGAGAACGACCCTTCCTCAAAACACCAATCTCTAGGTTAAGATCCACGAGATCCTTCCCCATGGCGGCACTATCACACCTCAAGGTCTCGTTGGATGCCATCAAAGCCTGATACTTGATCATGAGATCATTTTCCTTGTGAACCTCATTGCTCACACCCTGGATCTTGTTCATTAAAGCCTCGTTCTTCCTCATAACGTCCTCTCTCTCAGCTTTCGCCTCCTTGTAAGAGTCCTCGAGCTTCATGAAAAGCAGATGCCTTTTCTTGAGCTGCAAAACTTCTTCTCGCAGGGAGACATGTTCGAGACTCATGGCGGCTTTTTCTGTCACCATTGCGTTGTAACTTTCCCTAATGGTGTCCTCATTCTGAAGTTCTTGACACAACTCGTGTTTCTTTTGTTGCAACAATTGATTTCGCTGGAGAATCAACTCTCTTTCTTCCTTCGCAATGTTGTATGACCCCTGAAGATCCTCTAAACCCAGAAGCCTCTTTGAAAGCTCAAAGATCTCTTCTTGCAAGTCTTCAGTTTGGCTCCTTTCCTCATATTTCAACTGGTTCATTTCGTCTATCTCAAACTGCACCGTGCTTTCATTTTCAAGCTCCCTGCAGAGATCCACTTCCTGCTGCAGAGCCTGGTTCTTCTGGAAAACCGTCTCTGTCTCTGCCTTAGACACTTGGAAACAATCCTGAAGTTGCTCTTTCCTTTGCTTGAGACACTCAAGTTCTTCCTCAAGGCCACCATTTACTCTGATGGTTTCCTCTGCGTCACTTCTCAATGCATCGAGCGTTTCCTCTGCAGCAGAATAGCTTTGGATCCATGAACGCACCTCTGTAATCAGTGCTTCGAGCTCTCTCTGTCCACATAGTGCAGCTTCATTCTCCTGAACCGTTTTCATGTGTTCAAGGAAGTCATTGTCAACGGTGACGTTCTTCACATTCAAGCTGTTCATTCGGTCCTGATCGCCGTTTGGATTCTGAACCGCTGTGTTTTTGTCCCTCAGCGGCTTCACCTGGAAGGCTGATTCACTGACTTCCAGGTTGAGCAGTTGATGCTTAAAGTGTTTCTTACTATCAATCTCTTCGTTGGCATCATCCAGATTCTTTTGCAGGAGGTCATTTTCCGCTTTCAAACCATCCAAGTGATCGAATGTCAGCAAATGAGAACGACCCTTCCTCAAAACACCAATCTCTAGGTTAAGATCCACGAGATCCTTCCCCATGGCGGCACTATCACACCTCAAGGTCTCGTTGGATGCCATCAAAGCCTGATACTTGATCATGAGATCATTTTCCTTGTGAACCTCATTGCTCACACCCTGGATCTTGTTCATTAAAGCCTCGTTCTTCCTCATAACATCCTCTCTCTCAGCTTTCGCCTCCTTGTAAGAGTCCTCGAGCTTCATGAAAAGCAGATGCCTTTTCTTGAGCTGCAAAACTTCTTCTCGCAGGGAGACATGTTCGAGACTCATGGCGGCTTTTTCTGTCACCATTGCGTTGTAACTTTCCCTAATGGTGTCCTCATTCTGAAGTTCTTGACACAACTCGTGTTTCTTTTGTTGCAACAATTGATTTCGCTGGAGAATCAACTCTCTTTCTTCCTTCGCAATGTTGCATGACCCCTGAAGATCCTCTAAACCCAGAAGCCTCTTTGAAAGCTCAAAGATCTCTTCTTGCAAGTCTTCAGTTTGGCTCCTTTCCTCATATTTCAACTGGTTCATTTCGTCTATCTCAAACTGCACCGTGCTTTCATTTTCAAGCTCCCTGCAGTGATCCACTTCCTGCTGCAGAGCCTGGTTCTTCTGGAAAACCGTCTCTGTCTCTGCCTTAGACACTTGGAAACAATCCTGAAGTTGCTCTTTCCTTTGCTTGAGACACTCAAGTTCTTCCTCAAGGCCACCATTTACTCTGATGGTTTCCTCTGCGTCACTTCTCAATGCATCGAGCGTTTCCTCTGCAGCAGAATAGCTTTGGATCGATGAACGCACCTCTGTAATCTGTGCTTCGAGCTCTTTCTGTCCACATAGTGCAGCTTGATGCTTGGCTTTGATAGCATCGATGCAATCCAGCACATCTCGCTTGTCAAACATCTGTCCCTCGAGGGTCTGTCGTTCACGCTCCAATTCCTTGTTTGTCTGGATTAGTCCCTGGAACATCGCCTCTACGGTAACGTTATTTTCGATCTTCTCACTAAGAACCCTCCCTTCTTTTTCGAGGTAGGCACATTTGCGCCTCAGGACACGTTCCTCGGCCTTCAGAGCGTCAAACTGCTCCCCCAGCGCTGGAAAGCTGCTGAACTGTCTTTGTATGGATTGCATTTCCACATGTACGGTCTTGATATGTTCTTGAACTGCCCCAAGACTCCTTCTAACTCCAGCGTAGTCACCTCCCATTTCCACTTGTTCCTTATTGCAGGACATGTTTTTTTAAGATGATAATGATACACACACAGTAGCAACTGGTAATACCTAACTGTTTCTCACGGGGAAAAAACAGAATTTCATGGGGTGTTCTGCTAAGCCAAGATATGCTATGCCTTAAAACTCAAACTTGTCTCCTTGCAGGTTCAAATTTGGAACTATCGATGATGTCACAAAGCACATCACAGCATCATCATGACATCACTTGGAATTTCTGCACAATGCTCACATGTAGAGATGTGGCCATGGCAACAATGAAGATGCATTCTGGGTAACTTTGCCCAGGCATTCCATTTTTGAAAAACAACAACAAGATGGTTGACTCCTACTCTCTATTCTACTCAATATTAAGGGAGTTCTTTGTGGAAGATTATATAGTGAAAATGAACACACCGATGTTCTGAAACTAATATATAAAAAGGGACTTGTTTTGGGATGTCCTGTTAACAATAAACCATTATTATTACTCAAAAATTGTCGTCAAAAGCAGAGAAAATACTTCCTAATAATACTCTTTATTCAAAAAAAATTTGAGTCTGTAGGCATGAAATATTAATGTTTTTGGTACAAAATTAGCTTGAGCACAATTTTGTATTGGCCATTTATTGACTGATATGACGGCACAGGGTACCCTGATCAGAGCGTCCTGAATATTTGTATTTTAATTTAGTTAACTTTTATGTGTCTGTAGCCAGATCTGGGCAGTAAGTACACGGCCTGGTCTTCAGTGAGCACTCTGATCCAGAAGAACCTGGTGATGAAGACCCACAACCCTGCAAGGTACAGAGGACACACACACACACACACACACACACACACACACACACACACACACACACACACACACACACACACACACACACACACACACACACACACACACACACACACACACACACACACACACACACACACACACACACACACACACACACACACACACACACACACGTCTCTAAAACCCAGGAATTGATAATTGACTTAAGACGTCACAAGGATGTTCCTAAGGAGTGAATCATACTCAATGACAAGGTTGAAATTGTCACATCATATAAATACTTGGGCACCATTTTCGACGACCACCGCACATTCGATGTGAATACTGAGTGTGTTGTGAAGCGGGGTCAATGCACCTTCTTCGCAAACTGAACTCTCTCTGTCAGGCCGGTCATTCTTTGTTGTTTTTACCAAAGCATTCATTGAGAGCCTTATTTGTTTTTCTTTTTTTCCATAGTGTAAGGAATAAAATCTATATTTATATGGCGTAACTTAAAATGAATACACTGTTCTTATTTTAAGCTGCTTTATTCTGAAAACCGGATGTTCACACACTCGACTTCCGGTTTTCGCGAGTAAATATCGTCAACTTCCGGTTAGCATTAGCATGTAGCTAATTTTGTGTTTCTGTGAATTTAAGGAGAAATGACACGTGGTGTTGCACACTAAACACACTGTCTTTAACCATCACTTATTGACGCTACAATACTATTATTAGGGAATGTTTAAATGACCAACATATTAGAAGATTGTAAAACTAACATCAGAAAACGACAGGACGTGCCTTGGACCCGCCCCAGTCAACGCTAAGCCAATAGGAGAAGCCTACAGATTATAAAATGAGAAGCCAGCTGGAAGCCGCCCTCTTTCCCAGCTGTCCATCAAGGATAACCAACCATTCTTGCAATTTCATTGTATCATCGTATCGTTGTTTTATTAAACGCTGTTAACTTGTAAATAAGCTTCCTGGAGTCCTTTCAGCTAATCCTGAGCTCAGAGCTCAAATACCCTACAATAGCCTTACACTGAAAGACAGGAACAGCCTGAACAACATTGTTAAAACCTGCTCTCAGGTCATCGGAGTGAAACAGAGAGACTTAAACTCCTTTTGCAACCAACAGATTATGCGGAAAGCAATTCAGAGTGTTTTGAAGTGGAAATGGGGGCTTCCCTTTCGTTTAAATGTAGTTCACTCTTCCTCCCTCTTCAGGTATTCTCTGACAGAAGAGGGTCTGGCTTTAGGGGAGCGCCTCAAGTCTTTAGAGGGAACTAAAGGTCCAGAAGGAGACAGAGAGGAGGCCAGGAGTGAAGGAAACAAGCAGGAGGAGGGAGAGGAGGGTGGCCCGGGGTTTGTGGACCTCACTGTTAGTGATGATGACGAAGAGGAGAAGGAAGAGGAGAGAATACAGTGAGTGTGCTTCAAAACTTCTGGGAAAAAAACGTATCATTATCTCAACATGTAACTATACTCTGAAATGCATTTAAGTCGCACCATTATTTTCCTTTTGTCATATGTTTGTGTTTGGACTGATAGACTAAGTGTTTAGAGACCATTTAAACATTCAAGATTCAAAATAACGTGGTCTTGGTTTTCACAATCTTAAGTCCCAGCCTCCTCCAACAATTTACGACATAAAAAGGAATAAATATAGTCCAAAAAGAAACAGAAACGTGCAAGTAAAATGCAAAAATAGGTCAACTATATACATAAATAAAAATACGGTGCTTTCTACTTTTATATACGACAATACGTGGACTTTACTTTGTGTGTTTTAGCTTGTAATGTTTCTGTAAAATACATGAACTCTCAACAATTGTAGATTTATTAGTAATATATATTTTAGACAGAAATATCTCCATTATGTTTTATGATTGCACTTGTATTGTTGAACTGTTTGTAAATACAATAAAAGGAATTGAACCGTCTTTTCCCAGACCTACAGAGAGGCCGATCTCCTCTGCCCAGCCGAGGGTTGTCGTTCCTGGGATGTTCTTTTCAGGAAAACCCCAAAATGTACCGTCAACGAGCAGAAACCCAAATTCATGGAGTCTCCTTCCCGGCTCCTACGAGATCATCGTGTGTGTGTGTGTGTGTGTGTGTGTGTGTGTGTGTGTGTGTGTGTGTGTGTGTGTGTGTGTGTGTGTGTGTGTGTGTGTGTGTGTGTGTGTGTGTGTGTGTGTGTGTGTGTGTGTGTGTGTGTGTGTGTGTGTGTGTGTGTGTGTGTGTGTGTGTGTGTGTGTGTGTGTGTGTGAAGCGGAAGCAGGATCTGGTCAAAGAGCTGCAGATGAACGGAGTGACGTTCGATGTGAGGAAGCTCAACGTGGGAGATTTCCTGTGGGTCGCTCGGGAAAAGGTCGCACCTATTCCAGGTAACACAACGTAAAAAACAAATCCACTTTTTCCTGTCTCTTCTACATCAACATGTGTCCCCTCTTCTTCATGTCTCTTCTACATCAACATGTGTCCCCTCTTCTTCATGTCTCTTCTACATCACCATGTGTCCCCTCTTCTTCATGTCTCTTCTACATCAACATGTGTCCCCTCTTCTACATCAACATGTGTCCCCTCTTCTTCATGTCTCTTCTACATCAACATGTGTCCCCTCTTCTTCATGTCTCTTCTACATCAACATGTGTCCCCTCTTCTTCATGTCTCTTCTACATCAACATGTGTCCCCTCTTCTTCATGTCTCTTCTACATCAACATGTGTCCCCTCTTCTTCATGTCTCTTCTACATCAACATGTGTCCCCTCTTCTTCACGTCTCTTCTACATCAACATGTGTCCCCTCTTCTTCACGTCTCTTCTACATCACCATGTGTCCCCTCTTCTTCATGTCTCTTCTACATCAACATGTGTCCCCTCTTCTTCACGTCTCTTCTACATCACCATGTGTCCCCTCTTCTTCACGTCTCTTCTACATCACCATGTGTCCCCTCTTCTTCATGTCTCTTCTACATCAACATGTGTCCCCTCTTCTTCATGTCTCTTCTACATCAACATGTGTCCCCTCTTCTTCATGTCTCTTCTACATCACCATGTGTCCCCTCTTCTTCATGTCTCTTCTACATCAACATGTGTCCCCTCTTCTTCATGTCTCTTCTACATCAACATGTGTCCCCTCTGTGTAAAGAGATTCTGAAAGTTTCAGGAACAAAGATTCTCTCTCTTTTTGTCCTGATCCATTTTTATAAAAACCTGTCTGAAAATGAGCTGATCAGATTTTGGCCACTTTATGATGTCATAACGATGTTTTGGCTTGTGTAACCATTAGCCAATCAGCAACCAAGGTAACCCCCCCCCCCCCCCCCCCTCCCCCACCTTATCACCTGAATCTCCTCCTAGAGCACCATTAGCCGCGTTCACACCGGAGTACTTTCACCATACTTTTCGCGTTTTAGTTCCGTGAGTACCCCTTATGTCGCGTTCACACCAAAAATCGTACTTAATCTCGGGTACTTTTACCCCCATTTTTAGAGCCAGCTCAGAGAGCGTACTTTTCTGTGGGTGAAAAGTGCTCCAAAAGTGCCCCAGTGCTGATTGGCTGGGCGAATTGCAAACCACGCCCGTACAACTCTGAAAATGTTGTGTGGAGACGCCATTGTTTTTCCTCGCTACAAAAACACAACGCTCCGTGCGTTGTGTTTGTTTTTGAAAGCAGTTATGGCAAGCATCAAGAAATGATGAGGAGGTGTCGGCGCTTCTGGAGATCTACGCCGAGGACGCGACCCAGGGAATGCTACTGAAGCCAGTTCGGTAGCTTTCACTCGACCTGGGAATTGTGCACAGCCGGCTAAATATAAAGAAACTCAGGACTACAAACGGCGGATTCAGTGGCCAACGATGACTACCACGACGAAGGTAAAATCAACTACATGCACTGGGGTTTTAATCTGCACAATAATGGTCTCAGATGTACTTTTATTTGCTCAGTAGATCAAGCTAGCCATGCTAGCCATAATAGGCTAACACCGGCCCCGAGCTAGCTACATCTAGCTAGCTAGATATTCTCCGCCGCTATGAAAACGTTTTGACTTGTGAATAACTGTGCAGTGTTTCTGTAATTTGCTTCACTAACTCATGGCACTAATCGTCTGTTTCAGGCGAGGATGGACAACTCTCGGGATTGGAAACAAGCGAGCTTTGCATTCTAGATCACAGTTCTTGGTCGTCCTCCTTACCTTGCAGAGCAGAGCTAAAACAAGTGCAAATTGAGCGAAATGAGGCATGGCTAAAATGCATGATCTGTTTGGTATTTTGAAAAGAAAAAAGTATAAATATGCCTTATGTTTTTCTCATACTGATATTCTGAACAAACTGTGCTGTTGTATTTGCTGTAAAGTGTCTTTACTGTAGGGTATTTTTATTATATGTACAGCACCTTGGCTCGACCAAAAATCGTTTAAAAATGTGCTATATAAATAAAACTTGATTTGATTTGAATAATTGGGGATTCCATAATCCCTGCTCTGGCTGGAGTGTAGCGCTGGAGGAGTTTGGCTATATAGGCCGGAGCCAGCCCATTTAGGGCTTTGAAAACAAATAAAAGGAGTTTAAAATCTATTCTGAACCGAACTGGAAGCCAGTGCAATGAGGCCAGAATTGGGGTGATGTGGTCACGCTTTTTATGGCCAGTGAGAAGACGTGCAGCTGCGTTCTGAACTAGCTGCAGGCTTCTAATTGAGGCCAGGTCCATACCCACATACAGAGCGTTGCAGTAATCCAGTCTCGAGGTAACAAAGGCGTTAATAACCCTTTCTAGGTCTTTAAAAGATAAATACGACTTGGTTTTAGCCAATAGCCAATATTAATGTGGTTGGGGCAAACAGGGGACGAGGGGGTGCCGGTGATTGAGGATGTGGTGACCGAGCAGAAACAGCTGGGCTCGGAGAGGATTTTCTTGCCGGCTCAGGGCCCGAAAAACTTCCCGAGTGTCTCAGCACGGCCTCTTTGAGGAGTCTACGACGTGAAGAGGTGGTCGCCGGACGGGATGAGGGACGCCGAGTTGACTCCACAGTGGCCTGGGAAGCAGCACAAATGCTGTCGGCTGCCGGCGCAGAAGTTGCAGGGGCGGCAGGGTGCAGATCTGGACGGGTCAGTGCCGCGGGAGCATCAGCTGGACGGGCCAGATCGTCTGGACGGGCCAGCGCCGCGGGAGCACCAGCTGGACGGGCCGGATCATCTGGACGGGTCAGTGCCGCGGGGGCATCAACTGGATGGACCGAAGGCCCAGGCGAGGCGGTGAAGTTACCCCATTCAAAAAGCTCTTGCGCACCACTTCAGACCACGACTGCTGGTGGCCAGGTGTCGAGCAGTCGGAAGGCCGCGGACAGGTGGAAGGATCCCACAGAACTGTGTCATGGATAGTTGCACTGAACGAGGCAAATTGTTTAGACTGCACCGATGCTACCTCCATGAGACCAGATACGAGAGACTCTTTTTCTTTCAGCTTGTCAGAAAGCCGTCGGATATCCTCCTTAAGGTCTGTTATCTGTTTATTTGCTCTTTGAAGTAGCACATCATCCTCAGGGTGTTTTGATGGCATTCTTGAGTGTGAAAGGTTTAGGGCAATTACTGTCCCATGCACCAATGCCAAACTGCGTCAAGATGTTGTATAAGCAGGGATGGCTAAATGTTTGTAAGCAGGAGAGCTAGATGCTAACAGATGCCAGATGCTAACAGGTAGTGGGAGCCTGTAAAAATTGCGACTGCCTCAGAGCTCGCATCATCACCATAGAGAGCATCCTGACCTCCTAGAGGTGCACCATAGAGAGCATCTTGACCTTCTACAGGTGCACCATAGAGAGGATCCTGACCTTTACAGGTGCACCATAGAGAGGATCCTGACCTTCTACAGGTGCACCATAGAGAGGATCCTGACCTTCTACAGGTGCACCATAGAGAGGATCCTGACCTTCTACAGGTGCACCATAGAGAGCATCCTGACCTTCTACAGGTGCACCATAGAGAGCATCCTGACCTTCTACAGGTGCACCATAGAGAGGATCCTGACCTTCTACAGGTGCACCATAGAGAGCATCCTGACCTTTACAGGTGCACCATAGAGAGGATCCTGACCTTCTACAGGTGCACCATAGAGAACATCCTGACCTTTACAGGTGCACCATAGAGAGCATCCTGACCTTCTACAGGTGCACCATAGAGAGCATCCTGACCTTCTACAGGTGCACCATAGAGACCATCCTGACCTTCTACAGGTGCACCATAGAGAGCATCCTGACCTTCTACAGGTGCATCATAGAGAGCATCCTGACCTTCTACAGGTGCACCATAGAGAGCATCCTGACCTTCTACAGGTGCACCATAGAGAGGATCCTGACTGACTGCATCACAGCCTGGTACGGCAGCTGCACCGTCCTCAACCGTAAGACTCTACAGAGGGTGGTGAAAACTGCACAGCACATCACCAGGAGAGAGCTGCCAATCTTTCGAGGACCTCTACTCCCAGCGGCTCAGGAAGAAAGCCCTCAGGATTATCAAAGACCCCCATCACCCCAGCCACAAACTGTTCTGTCTGCTGCCGTCTGGCAGGCGGTACCGCAGCATCCGGACTAAAACCACCAGACTCAGGGACAGCTTCATCCCACAGGCAATAAGACTGCTAAACACCTGAGCTCTGTTAAGTGCCTCGATAAACATTCATCTGTTGTAATCTTACAATTGATTTATCTAAAGAGTTATCAATCTAATAAACAGTATATACATCTTACTGTACAATATTTAATTTTACATTATTTTCTTGTATATATCATATTCTATGTGTATATAGACTTCTTGCACTATTTTTGTAATTGTTTTGTTGTTTATGTGTTATATAACTATGTTGCATTGTTGGAGGAGCTCGGGACATAAGATGTTCATTGCTATTTCTACACTGTAGCTTATGTGTATATGACAATACAACCTTTACATCTTTGAATTGAATTGAATTTGTATATCTATTTATAAATCTAAAATTCATTCAACCAAGAACAGAAATTAGACACACCATGTTTGGTATAACATACAGTTCTGTGTAAACAATTTCAAATACATGTCGTTTCCCTTTATTTACCACAGAGCTTTATAAATATGATTCTTCAGTAAATAATGGGGAGATAGAGACTTTTGTAAAGTGTTAACAAAGAAATCCCCGCTGACACACTTTAATATGCACCCTCACTAATAAATGTATATTAAACCTCTGAAGAAGCAATCCTTTAGCAATCTACACTGTCACTTAAGCCGTGAATCCCATAATGAAGATATATAGTCCTGTGTGGATCGTGAAAGATCACGTTAGACCTTGGACAAACAAAGCAGGACTAAATGACAACATGAATAAAAATGTCATAGCAAAAGACACAGGAAGGAGACCACTTGTGATTAAGATACACATATTTGTCCATAACTAAAATGCAAAGTAATCCAGGGGAGAGAGACGGAGAACAGCTACCAGCAAGACCATGAATCCCCCCCTGGACCCGAACACCAGGTTTTCTGCAGGAATTTAGTTTGGCAGGCTTTTTTTCATGTTTTTGAAGCAATGGAAGTTGAGATCTGACACTGACAAGTACAAAGGGATACCTGTGCTACAGCTGGGCTTACCTGCATGAGAGAGGAGTAACACGGGATCAGAGACAGCTTCTCTGGGGGAAAGTCTAATGAACAGAGAGAACACATATCTGGGGCTCCCTCTCAGGTTGAAGTGAGCCCCTTTAATCCTGGGACAAGTTACTTTGAACGACAAACCACTGGTGATACAAATCTATCTGAGTACTTCTTGAAATCAGAATAAGAATCAGAAAATCTGAAACATTGACATACTGTATAATTCCAATAAGAATAAATACTATCAGAATAAATTGTGGGTTCTGTTGACCTTATTTTTCTTTACCAAAAGACAATTGTGGCATGGCACTCCATAATTCTTTGGTACGTGTTATACTTTTCCATTCCCAAATTCATTTTTGTCTGAATGTCATGTTTAGAGTTGATTAGAGGTTATCAGATCACCTTGCCCTGGAGTTAGGAATGGCTCTTAATTAAAAAATGAAAACAGCTTGGTGCATTTGCCCTTTCGGACAATCAGAGCGTGACAACGCCCTTCCTTGAGGGCTTAAGAGAGGTGGAGAACTGCGCACCCAGGGATTTCTGATCCTTCCCTGACTTAATGCAACTCCAAATCAGCAGACATTGCCAGCCAGAAGCTCTGATCTTTTGGGCCTTTTGAGACTTCTTTGCTATCTCATTTTCTCCATCCAATCTCTTCTGATTGGGGCTGTACTCTACATTCTGAAACCCAGCTAGAGTTCATATTTAAATACACATTTCCACAGGGTAACCTGCATCACAGAGGATTTTTCTACTTTCCTTGCAAGAGTTTATGCTTGCCTAATGATAACACCCAAAATGTTTTGTATTGGTTTATATTGATCAAAAACCCCTTCATATACATTTCCTTATTGTCAAAAGAGGATTGTACATTGTGAAGGAACTTGTGAGATGCGTCTCCAAGTAACTTTTATTTTTGATTCATTTTCTTATAACACATTTCAGCTGCTGTATTTGAATGACCTTTACCAACACCTTTACAAACAAACTTGTCAGCACTCAAGCACTGACACCAACTCTGAGTAGGTGTTTTTTTTAAACAGCTGGAATCATCCTCAGTGAGGGACACTTTTAAACATCATGAGAAATTCAAAATGACCCACCCTGTCAGGCAAATGAAGCATAAAATCAAAGACAAGTGTTGACAATTTCCTACCAAGACTGAGTAAATGAGCAATGAGGCTGAATGTGATCAACTGATATTACAGGTGATTAGCGAAGGCTGTGATAAACTATCCATCTATTAAATCTGTTTCCTATGGGTAAAGAAAATGGATTGTTGTCTCAACAGATTAAAGTCACCTTCTGGGCCCACTAATCTCCAAACCATTAGTCTATCTGCCCTCAGCAATATCTCTATCCCTGCCCCTCCATTAGGTTTACGTGTCATTGGATGTGTGATTCTCATCCACTTTGTTTTCCTGAGCTGTTAACTGTAAAAGCACACACCTTTTAGCCGCCCCATCAGGGGCGTTGCCTGGACCTGAACACATTCGGGGCTTAGCCCACAGTGGCGGCGGCACTACTGTGGCATTTTTTACTGCAACACTCCCCACACACACACACACAGTACACCCGCGACTGTTACAATGAAGGCTCGATAATCAGCTCACGGCATATAGGCAGGGGTAAAGTGGTATTTTTTATGAGTGGGGGACTCACCTCCTCTAGGGGGGTCTGGGGGGATGCTCCCCCGGGAAGATTTTTTTTTAAATATTGAAGTTAAATGCATCAATCTGGTGCACTTTGAGAGCAAAATGAAGAGATCTATGGATACCTCTCAACACCCATATGAAGCAGAACTGTAAACAGATGTACTTTTTCTTTATGGATATTTTACTAATCACTCCCCTTTTAAACTCTATTCTTGTTTTACTGCCATATAGTATTTCATAACTGTTTTTCCTTTATTCTCTTTTTTTTAATAACTATAATGATCATAAGGTGTGCCGCGGAAATAATCTTTTGAATAATTTGTGACCAAACCGTTTGAGACCCACTGAGATAACTTAGACTAAAGTTAACTATCTAAACACTCAGAGAGTCCTTTAGCTCACCTGAGTCTCTCAGTCTGAGAGGAGAGGACTCTCCTCCAGCTTGTTGTGGAACAAACAGCTCCTTATGTCCGTTAGTGCAGCTAGCTAACCAGATGCTAACAACACGGTCCATGCTGACAGCGGTCCCTCCCTCCCTCTCTCCCCCTCTCTCTCTCTCTATCACACTAAATGCGCTATAGAGTGGCGAAGTCCCTCCCACTTACTTCCGGGGTATGGGACCTTATTTCGGAAAAATTATGCATTGAAGTCAATGGGGAGAGAAAACTTATCTTTCGATCCCGTTTGAATTGTGCCATGAATTACACATATGATGTTTGTCAATCTTAAAAAATCATTTCCATGTCAAAAAAGTCACAGTTTGTCGTAAAACTGTTGAAATATAAGACTATGAAAAATACGTAACTAGAAAGACTACAAATCCCAGAGTCGCGTAAGTGATGTCACAATTGTTTACCTCCACCATTCAGATACCTAAGATCAGCGCAATATAGATATAATCTATCTATATGGCGCTGGCTAAGATAAGATAACTTCAGAGAGAATCAAAGGAAGGCAGGCAGGCAGCTTTGCATGACATTCTTCAGGACGTGTTTCATTGTGGTGATAGTCAATCGTTTGTTGACATGACAGTAGTGACGGCCATCTTGGTGACGTGTGTGGTTGACCAGAGATGTAGTTCATTTAGCGTTTCACACAAACAAATGTGTTACTTCACAGTTTTACGACACATTTTTTTTTTTTTGACTTGCAAAATTATCTTTTAAATTGACAAACATCATATGTGTAATTCGTGGCACAATTCAAACGGGATCGAAAGATAATCTTTCTCTCTCCATTGACTTCAATGCATAACTTTTCCGAAATAAGGTCCCATGGGGCTCAACCGGAAGGGGAGGGACTTCGCCACTCTATTGCCACACACACACACAGAGCCGAGTTTGAATGACACAAGCACACGTTTATTTCCATGCAACTCTCTGATTGGTCTGGTGTCATGCCTCTGTTGCATTCACTGAACACGGGAAATTACAGTGCTGGCGTCCTCTCTTGTGTCATGATCATAGACTGTATATATAAATGGACGTAGGGTCCGTGACGTCACCCATAGGATTCTGCAGAGTTGCCGAGAAGCCCTTAGTAGGCGGAGTCGGCCACTAACGGTACGTCTACACAGCAGCGTTAAAAAAATCTTGGAGGTGGGCGTATCTGAAGCTTGAGGATTTTTTGCGAGCAACCAATCACATGAATCTCCCGCCCGCGACATACGAAGCAAAAAAGCCCGAAGTAAACTGGATGGTGAAGCTGAGGTGGAAGCGGCAGCCAATCAAATCCCGTGTACGCAAATCTGGCAGTTCAAGCTCTAGCCAATCAAACGGCGTGTATGCTGGGAGAGACATACCGCAGATCATTTCCTCATATTCCAAAAAATGGAGGAGAAATTAGCGGTAGCGAATCAATCACCCGGTGCTTTATGACCAGACCTACCGGGATATAAACCGGAGGAGCCAGGCATGGAGGGAGGTGGCAGAGACAGTGGTATGTTTTCGCCTGTTTTGGGGAGTTTATATCCAGTTTACTTCGGGCTTTTTGGCTTCGTATGTCGCGGGCGGGAGATTCATGTGATTGGTTGATCGCAAAAAAATCCCCAAGCCTCAGATACGCCCACCTCCAAGATTTTTTTAACGCTGCTCTGGAGACGGTCCGTTACGGCTCGACAGTGACGTCTGAGTCTAACTCCCGCCTGCTCCAGCCTGCTCCAAATAAGGGCAAAGAGGCGGAGCCGAGGCGGGACCTTCTGCCTCCAGCTGGGAAGTAACAGAGCTAGCTCAAGCTAAGAAGCTAAGCTAACATGGTCCCCATCTGCACACTGCCGTCACATTTTACGTTTCTAAGGTAAGCGGACATGAAACTATTCAGCAAAACTATAAATAATAATCTAAGTTATTGAGTTTTTAGCATAATACTTCAGAATCTTAAAATCCCTTAAAGGGCCCATGTCATGGCCATTTCCACTGATCATAATTACATTGTTGAGGTATACTAAAATAGATTTATACTGTGCAATTTTCCAAACTCACATTGGTTTCGCATACAGCATCTCTGTCAAGCATGTGTATTCAGCAGTATTCACTTTCTCCACTAAACGACTCGTTGGAGCTCTTGCCCCCCCCTCCCTGTGAGCCTAGTGTGCTCCGATTGGTCAGCTCGGCCACTCGTTCTGATTAGTCAACCACCAGAGAGGCTGCGCCCATGTCAGTGCTTTTCCCGGCTGCTCTCAGCGTAACATCAGTCTTATCATGGCGTCGGTACAGCGGTATATTTTATATACATATATATTTTTAACTGTTGTTATAGAAGAGTGTGACGGCCCCAGGGCCTTTGTCTTACGATGGGGTGGAGCTGAAGAGGGTAATCAGCGCGATCACGGACACCTCCGGACACTACGGCCCCAGTCTCTCTCCAAAGCGGCTGCAGGAAGACTAACTCTGCGATCCTCTCAACCACCTATCTTTGCATTTACCACAATAAATGTGCCGTGGTTTTGTAAACTCGTGTATGTCTCCTTGTCTTTCCGTTGTGGCCTACGAGCTACTCTCATAACAAAGAGTAAGTTATTTTTACCCGTTATAAACTACTACTGTTTGATGAGAAATCAAATCATGGTTTGCTATATATGAATTCAGGGAAGAAAGGATAGGCCTACTAAGTATTTCCATTAAACTTTATTTTTAGAAATGTACAAAATGAACATAAATATACATATATACACGGTATATCATCCATTCCTCCTCCTCTTGCCTGCGCACAGCCGGTGCGGTGCGGTGCCTTTTAGCACGACGCCTCAGTAGTAGTAGAATCCCTTCCCCGTCATGGATTGTCCGCCAGGATCTGGCTGGACGAAATCAAATGCAAATCACAAAATATTAGAGAAACTTAGTTGTTTTAGATTCGTTAGTAGTAGTTGTGTAATGAACAGCTTGCCTGCTAATATGCTAACCTAGCTTTGTTTACCTTGGTAGCTAACACGATATGAACGTTAGCTTGGAGGAAAGGCAACTATAATGCAGTGTAATAAAACTACTATGAACAAAAGCTAGTGGTTCATATTAGGCTAGCAATAACGTGTTTATAATTGCAATCGTATACGGGTATTCTGCTACCATACAATGTAACTTGCATGAATACATTGTTTTGCGCTAGCATACAGCTAGCCTCGTTAGCTACATGCAGTATATGTACGGTCACAATGTACGGTAAACCGGAGTATACTGTATGAGTATTCCGTGTGTGACTGCAGACATTCTCCTGCCATGACAAACATGTAAGGCCATCTGCTGACATTGTAGTTGATATATTTAAACGCTAGCAACGTAGCATCACAAAAATGTTTTTCTGACCAAAACTAGCTCAAGCTCCGTGTGTTAGATCGCTACGCCAGCTATAATGTAATTACGTTTCGCGACTGACCGGCAAATCACCCGCAGTATACTGTCAATAGGTATTTTGTGTGTGAATGCAGACATTCTCCTGCTATGAGATACATGTATGCAAGGCCATCTGCTGATATTAGAGTTGATATATGGAAACTCTAGCAACTTAGTTAGCACAGTTAGCACTGTGTCAATGGCTTAGCAGTCCAACACAGTTTACACATTTAAACAGTCTTGTTTGATAAATACACAAATAACAATGCAAACTTACAGGTTGTATACCCAGATCTTCCCCTGCTCCAAACGGTCCAAACAAGCTGTGCATATCCGGCCTCAAACTGGGCAATGTTTTGGAAGCTTTCGTCTGTGAAATGCCGGTTCTTCGAACCTCTGGAGGAGGAACACGCCGCTGCTGGTGTGGCCATAGCTCTTCGGGATTGGTCCATTTCGTTCCGGGTACCGCATGACATCAGGCGGTACCCGGAACTAAATGGAAGACTCAAATGGGCAGTGACGTATCTCCAACGAGGCGTTTTGGGGAGGTATTTTCTGTGTTAGAGTTTTACTCGCTACAGGGTGTACTTTGAGGGTTTTGACTCTGCACACCGTTTACATGCATAAAAACCTTCATAACACACAAGGGGACGGGTAATAACCGGAAAAGCATGACATGGAGCTTTAACGTTTGTATGCAATGTGCTAAATGCAACACTGGAATCAAGAAAATATTAATATGTTTGCATGACATTAGTTATTTATATTTTGCTGTCACTTAATTATACGTTTAATACATTTAAGTCAAGCTAAGGTACAGTACATGTGATGGTAGCTAGTTAGTGCTCCTGTGAGGCCTCCTCCAAACAGCATTATAACCAGACTGTATCATTAAAACTATAGGCCTAAGTACCAGTTCTAGATCCTTGACTTTAGACAAACAATTCAAAAGACAAAATGTATTTCAAGACCAATCTTTATTTGAAGGTGCCTCTTAACCTGGGATATTAGTTATACAGTAATAGTATTGACAATCTAAAAAAACTGAGCAACTCAACAGTCAACTTTATATTTCTTATTGTCTAAAGCATTTATTATTTTCATTTTCCCCCTCTCATATTCAGTGTGGAGTGTGGACGGATTGAGACAGCGTGGTGTCCAGAGAGCTGCAGAGACTTCAGGGAGAAACCTCCGTGTGATGGATGTCCTGTCTGTTGGTTTGGAGAGGACTGAGGCTCTTTCCTTTGTGAGGAGGACCAGGCCTGATGGAGGAGCCCATGCTGGGCATAGCTGATACCAACTGCACAGGCCTTGTCTGTCACTTTATTTGACTAAATGTGTTTACTTATACATTTAATAGGTTTACACCTTCTGTCCATATGTGCTTTTTATTTAAAACATGTTTGATTAACTTTTGGTTCAGATTTCAATAAATTGAATTTGTATTTGCACTCCTTTTGTCCATTATTCTTACTGAAAATGTTAGATTACACATTCACATCTGACTGAAGATTGGCCTCATTTATTTGTGACGTTGCAAACTCTGCGGTACAAGGTACAGGTGTTGTGAAGCTCATAAAGTGAGGCAAATAGAATTAATCAGCTGATGGAGTGTAGATGTGGAAATAGGTGCATTCGATCAGCTGACTTCACAATAAAAGTAGTTTCTTAGTGAATGTCCTGTACTGGTCTTAAAATCTCATAACATCAGCTTTTAATTTTCCTCTTGGATGTTCTTCTTGACCCTCGGAGAAGGAGAAAATGTTGAGTCGTGTCTTTCAGGCATGTCCTTTCCTAACAAAAATTACAGGAAACATAAAGCATATTATTGCAGAACAAGTGTGTTATTTATGAAAGAGGTGTGTTTGTGTTTAGGGGCTGTAGATATAATTATTTTGTAATTGTAATGTTTTTTTTTATTTCAACAGTGAGCTACAAAGACAATCAGATTATGAATGAACAGTATGAAATTCATCAACATTGAAATGTATTTTATTATCAAAATAATATTTAACTGTTATTAAAACAAGCTTGCTCTGTTGTCTCACTGAAAGAATAACTTTTACCACGTTTTTACAGACAATATTGAGAGATAAATAGCAGTTCTCACTATGCGTTAAATATCTTTGCCTTCAATACCTTAAATTAGAAAGCTGACAGTCATATTGCTTGTTAACATCTAAATGTAACCCTTTGCATGGAAAAAACCCTCAACTTCACTGATGTGTAGGTGATCTAGTATTTAGTATTGTTTAATGGAATGTATATCAGTGTATTAAAGTCAATACTTCATTTATTTAAACCAATATCTTTCTTGATTCTTTGTACAGTATGAAAAAAGAGTATTTGTACCTGTGCTGAAGTTCACTGCTGTGAGGAGTCCAGTTCTGTCTCTCACTCTCTGGTCCAGCCTGTCGAATCACCTGGACACTTTAAACAAACAGATATATATGTAAAGAACCATGTGTACAAACAATATAACTTATTATCTTCTGTTGAACATGTTGGATTGTGTATTGTCCGAGTCAGGGTCCTTTTTATTTTACTGTAACTTTGGAAGTTGTGTTACCAATGCTTACTGTTTATTTGATACCAATTTGGTAATGCAATTAATAAAAACAACAAGGTTTGGGTTCGTTCTTCAGATGACTGTGACGTTAATGTGTAAGCTCAATAATGAACTCCAGCTCAACCAACCATATTGTAATATCTAAGTAATCATCTTGAAATATGACATTAATAATTGTAATATACACACATCTTATTGTGAGGTTGATTTCACATACACTACTTCGACGTTAGCTTGTCTACATACTTGAGCATAGCCAATTTAAATTAACCTTAGGATGCATAAAGTTCCTACCTACATAATAAAATATCTCTCTAAGTTACAATGATGACCTTATTTTATCAACCTCAAACAGAAGCCTTTTGTTCTACAGTATTATCCCACTTAACGCTTAACACTTGTCTATTTCGTTTTAACCTTTATATATACAGTCTATGGTTTTAAGTTAACTTGGAGGCTAAGATTAGCATCGTTAGCACCGATGTAGCTACCACTCGCTTATACGCTAACCCAAGCCTTAACATTCATTACGTAGCTGATTGAAATCATAAACACATAAATAAAGTACTCGAATTTCACTTACCGCAAAACGGCATTCATGCACCGTCTGTTTTAACCGCAGAGCGAGTCACAATAGTCCCATATATAAGCATGAAGAACAAACAAACACGGCCGGGGTCAAGTTGTGTTCCCTGGATGAACTGACCAGGCAGAGTCGCTATAGCTTCACGGAGACGGAGCAGCTAGCAGAGAGACAAAAAGCTAACAGCAGCAGTCACTTGACAGAGCTGTTACTCAATGTGACCACGCCCTAATTTATGCAAAAACTTTAAGACCTAATATAAATAAAAGGGTCATGTTAGAAAACAATTCACTCACAGATTCATAATCATGAAGGTGGAATCTAACTATATACATAATAATATGTATTGCAGCCAGGGCTAGAAACGTTTTTTTTCTGCTGTGAAATTGGGCATTTTAACATGGGGGTCTATGGAAATTGCTCCTTTCTGCAGTCATCGCCTATCGGCCAATATATGAACTGCAGTTTGTGGCACTTCCGTATTGGCGTCCCGGCTCTTCCCCAGAGTTTGCCGCTTGGTCATGATGAGGTTCACGTAAAGCACGGTTAATGTATTATATTATTGAGGGAGAATTGTCCGGGGCTACAGAAAAAACATTCGGGGCTAAAGCCCCGGATGCCCAGGCCAGGCGACGCCACTGCGCCCCATAGACATTGTTAATCTCTGTGAGGAGCTTTTTACTTCTGACACTTCATTAAATGATGAGGAAGGGTATCTCAATACCGGGAATTGATTGATTTAGTTTTCATTATCTTGTTCTACCTTGGGAACACTGCAGCAAATTGGTTACTTTACTTAATAAGATGATGGAAGCTTTTATAAGATCGGAGATATTGAGGGGGGTTGATGAGGAATATTCTCATGAGCTTTAAGGTGCTTGATGTGTGACGTTAATATATATATGTAGATGTATAAATGAACTAGGTAGCAATTCAGATAAGAGTATTTTCTCTATTGATTATTCTTGTAGTCACTGGGAAAAATTATTTTCTGTCTAATGTTCATCTTACAGAAAATATTTGCTCAATTTCAAGAATACTATAGGCTAAATGCTAATGTTAGCATGCAAAGATCCTCACAATGATGAAGCTAATATTTAGCACTCATAATGTATACCATTTTGCCTTTAGTTTAGCGTGTCAACATGCTAGCATTTGCTAATTAGCACTAAATGCAGAGTGGCTTACAACTGGGGCTAGGTTTGAGAGTCTTTGTGAACAAATTCATCTTTTTACAACACAAGGATGGTGCTAGATGCAAAAACAGGTCAAGGATGTGAAAGTCTGGACCAAATGTCATGGCAATCCAGTAAATACTGTAGTTAGGCATTAAAGAAAGTAATGGTATACTCAGTTGGAGTCATCGTCTGGAATCCATGAATGTCAATATGTTCTGCGGGTCCACTCAGTAGAGTTGAGAATTTTAGTTTCTTTAAATTATAAAGTTTGAAACGGCAGTGGCACAATTTGATTTTCATGGTAATCTACTCAGACCAAAAATGTCAAATCATGCTTGTCACATATGCATACAATGCATACTGAGTTAAGGCTGTTACGGCAGTGTTGCGACATGCTTTATGGCATGCGAAGTACTGCTTTACTTGAGAGTAAGCCCGCGAGTTGTCATGTTGCTGCCTACTGTAATGTCTTGACTTACTGTACAATAAACCTGAGTCGTGAAAGATACTCGACCCTCGATCATTCTACATGGTGTCAGAAGTGACCGGTGAGTCACAGAAAATAAACAAGACCAAGTAAAGGAATATAGACGGCGGAATGGCGAAGTTTAATCCCCCAGCGAACTTTTCTTTTGATAAGCCGACTGAATGGCCAGAATGGAGGCAACGCTTTGAGCGGTACAGACTCGCTACTAAACTCGACAAAGATGACGGGAGAGTGCAGGTGAGCTGCCTGATTTATGCCATGGGCAACGAGGCAGAAAACATATTCAAGTCGTTCACTTTTGCCGAAGAAGATGACGGCGATGACTTTGCCGTTGTGGTGGGAAAGTTCAACGAGTACTTTTTCCCGAGGAGGAACGTTATCCACGAGAGGGCATGTTTCCACCAGCGTGTCCAGCGGCCAGGGGAGAAGGCAGAGGGTTTCATCCGAGCCCTGTATGATCTATCAGAACACTGTTGTGGAGGAAACTTCTGTGTAGTAATGCATGGAGTCACCGACTCAGGAAGGAGACACGGTGAGAGTTGGAGCTTTGATGTCAAACACTGATGGGTTTATTCAGAGTATTCGGCCGGAGGATTCACATCACAAATCAAAGAGTCAGAGGTTCTGACCACACGGTAGAGTTGCCACGTCAATTCTGAAGAACCTCTCTCTATGCTAGACCTTTTAACAGGTTCACAGAGAGAAATCAACATCTCTGAAGGAGTAGACTAAACACTGAATCACCTGCGTCCGACGCTCATGGCCTCAAGGATTTCACATCCTAGAGCCCACAAACACCGATAAAGAAGTGCCTCAGTGTTCCCACAACAATTACCCTTCGTGCCAGTCAAGTTGACCGGTCACACACTGGTGACAACAACACATATGGCACCAAGGCCTTTCCTTAAAGGAGATAACACATGTCAGAGTAAAAGGTTAGATATCTAGAAGAATTATTCCTTAACAGTTCCTCTCTTTTTATCATTTTTGATAACCTTAAAACATTAGTCTAATAATTCTGATCAATACTTAAATCAATAGGCGTCTTCAGATTCGAGTGTGGTCTCACCTTACATTCAATTACATCACAAAGTAGAATAAGATTGAAACATTCAATCACAATGATTGATACAGGCAATCATAATAGGAAAAATTATCTCTCATCAGTGTTTGGAGCATCTTTTGTCAATAAATACAATAATGAACACACATAAAACACAGATACATAATAGCAAAGTTCATCTTTGTACAAGAGCTGGAAGAACATGTCCATCAGGCTTCCTGACTCGTTCTCCTCCTCCCTTTATGACACCAAGTGTCTGGTGTGTAAAGGCATCCTGATACTGTAGATTAGCACTGAGGTGCTGATTGGCTCAAACTCTTCTTCATCAGAGCGCCATATTTCAACCCCCCAATTGCTCTGCTTTTGTGTGGCTCATTCAGTGAGCACTGTAGTTAATCCCCCAGTGAGACGGAGGCTCATCTGCCGGTATTCCTTCTGCTATCTGCTTGAGTACAACTGCGTATTCCTGATGCATCCAGGTGTCCCCCCCGTGATGGGAGAGGTTAGGAAGACATCAAACTCCTCCAAGAAACATGGAACATTGTATTATAGAAACCTCTGAAGCCCTCGCTCGTCCTGCAGGGTTGTCTGCTAGAGCCCACCGAGCAGAAAGATGAAGAGAAGAACCCCCTCTCAGCAGAAAGGTGAAGAGAAGCATCCCATCTCGAACGACCTCGTGCTTCCTTGCACGTGGCTGGGGGTGCTCTCTGCACCCGGAGAGTGTGACCCTCTCTCTCTGACCCTTGGCCTTGAGAGCTGTCCTAGTTATTGGGTTAACACCTGATAGGGATGTTTTCTGAGTGAAGACAACTCAAAGTAATGGATTAGCACATTATCATTTAATTACAAAAATAGGATAGGCCCCTCAGAATTATTTGGGAGCCTTCCTGACACATGCACATTATCATTTTGAAGGTTTGTGTTAGTCATTTAACATGCAAGAATCATATACTCATCAGTCCATAGCAGAGAAATGTTATTGTAAGTTAAAGGTGAGCTAGTCCCTGTGGATATAACCCCTTCTCAATGATTCTAAATGTATATTAATTCACCATTTACCTTTTGATAAAATATTAGTTTATCAGAAATATTTAGTCTCTTCCATAAAACATAGGTTTGAGAAATAAATTACCCAATATAAAATCAATTACTCAATATAATTGACTCTTCCCTCCCTTTTCTTACATATGGTACATATGAAATAATAACTTAGGAGTCTATTTAAACATGGTATAGTTTATAATCTATTAATCGAGAAGACTCAGTATCACCTGTGTGCAGCTTACAAAAAACCATTGTGATAAACATATATTATGCAGGAAATTGATACATTTGTTGAAAAACAAAGCTTATCTGATTTGGGAGGAAAAGTTTCATCCCTTTAACATCTGAGTTATTACTGAAGGCATAGCATGAATGATATTGGGTGTCTGAGGGTGTCATTACTGAGAAATGTCAAACAAAATCAAAACCTTACATTTGAAAACAGGTTTGCATTCCTCCACTGAAGGTGACGTTATCATTGGAAACAATAAAAGCTAATTGTTTTGATGTAGAATCTATATATTGAATCGTTAGAGCAGAACAGAATGGTTGTATTGTAGCCTGAGTTTTGTGCAGCCTTTAGTTTTACCAGGTGGAAACATTGTCTATATAATGTGAATACATGTAGAACTAGACATTAAGAGACCCCTGACATTAGGCCTATTTGAAACAATAGTAGGGGCTTTTACCAGCTCGCCAACGTACAGGCATCCTCTGCATAGCAGTATGAATAGCCTTCAAAACAACCCACTCTGCGGTAACGAGAGTCATGTATCTGAACCAAATGCCCTAAGTGAAGCCGTTAGTCTCATCTGACTGACCCAAGGGTTGGTGCTGGTGTGACAGGGAGGCTTCCAAGTGTTCATAGCAGATGTCATGCTTTCAGTTCATGGCTCAGTGGGGGGGAGCAGACCCATGTGAGACAGTATCAACGGCTGTAATGTTCAGTTTGAGGAGTGTCATTCTCTCTGGGAGCAGGAAATGGTGTCCATTCAGACCAGACCATTAATGTCATGTAGAGCAGCCATAGCATCTCTGTGACTGCACTCAGCCGGACTGCAGCAGGGCAGAACTGGGTGACTTTTAGTGAAGCCGTCCAAGGCCATAGACAAAATGGAACCACGTACTAACAAAAGGGACACAAGGTCATCAATGTCTCTCTTTACCTTTAGCCTAATTGTAAAACAAATTAGTGGAAGAAATGTGGAACACTAATCATCATGTGACATTTAGAGTTAATTTAAATAATTACTTATGGGTTGAAGTCAAATTAACATTAACATTAGAACTAAAGTCAGTCAAAATTGGACTTGCACGAATCAGAATCTAATCAATACACCATTTTCCCAGCTCTGTAATGAAAAATATATCAAGATTAGGTACATTACAGGAGTGTTAAAACATCCAAACATGCACACTTATCTTATTCTAGTAGAGATTAGAGGACAGGTCTAATGTTGTGAACAAAATGATCAAGTCAAGTTATTTTATTTATTTTATCTTATGTACCACATTTAATTTAATAATTAATCTTAAATTACTAATAACTTTAAAGAAGGCAACAATTTACAATGTGGATAAGGTGACTACTTATCCAAAGTGTGTGTGTGTGGGTGTGTGTGGGTGTGTGAACAGCTTGTCTGCCCAAGGTTAAAACATTTGGGACAGCAGTGAGAATGTTATGAGAAACAATTTGTTGCTTATACTGAACTCGAAAGAAACTGAGATTAGAACATTTGAAATAAATCAAAACACTTGTACATTAATTAAATACATTTGACATTTAGCTTGAGCTGGGTTCAATACTTTCTTTATGGTATTTAAATTGGGCTCAAGTAGAACCTTTACATGGATTTGGCTTGCAACACAAAGTGATACCGATCTCTGTCTGTTATGATTTGAAAGTCTCATGATTTAAAGTGTAGGGCTGTGAAGGAGAGGCCCTTGGAAAACAACCTCTACTTCTTTGTTAACTGTAATTACTTATTGTAAAGAGATTGCAACATTATACTTTTTAAATAATTGCTCAATTCATTTAACACATTTATTATGCACACTGTAATGAAAACGTCAACAAATATATTGATCCTGGCTTAACCAGCGACCTTTACTCTTTTGTTCATAAGCTCGGTTTCAGAAAACTTGTCAGTAGTTTAACAACTATTAGAATTTTAGTAATGTCTATGGAGACCAATTGGTTGATACGAGAAATCATTTGAAGCAGTTTAATAAAGAATGTTAAACTATATTTAAAACTGTAATTAAACTTCAACTTATATTAATTATCTGAATCCAGTGGCCAGTTGGAATAGATAATCAACAAAGTTTCCATTTTGCAGCAACAGCGCAAAAGGTTTCAACAATAATTTGTATTATGTCTGAGTCAAGTTCTGTCTTATCAGCTTTGTTTCGGAATGTGTTCAATACATTACGTTTTTTTTCATTATTACCATACAATACATAGATTTAAGAATAAATGAAACAAATAATACAATATTGACCTAAAACAGCAGACAGATTTTGCCACCCTGACCTCCTCAGGCAGGGTTTTTTACGACCAGCAGTGATGCCTCTGAGGGTCTCAGGGTGCAGGACGGGGCATAGGGTTTATAAAAGGTCACAAACATATCTTAACATAACAGCAATACAATTTAAAATGTATTCTTAAAATAATATAATCTTATTTTCTTCTTACACCTACAGCGCACACCCTGAACAGTGTGCTTCTTGTTTACATTTCCTCTGCACACTCAGATGCAGGACATAAAAACACTCTTTTGCTATTTATTTTCATTTTGCAGCACATTTATACTACCAGAATTTTGCAAAACACTATATATTATTTATCTTTCTCAAGTCATTTACTTTTGGTGAGTTAACTAAAGCTTAGTTTATTTTACCCTGGCTATGGACTGATTCATTATTAGTTGTTACAAAACATGCACAAGACGGCGGTTAGACAAACCAATATAGACCCCTGATACAAACAATCAGACAAACAAACATGATGAACTCGTAATAAACAACAATGCGACAGCAAAGTTCATCCAGCTCAATTTAGTCCGGATTAAAGAGGTTTCAGAGGGGGTAGGGACTATTTGATCTCTCCCAATGGGAATCCAGTGGGGCACCTTGACTCGTGCCTCCACCCTTGTATACAAGTCCTTAGATCGGTGCCTGAAGACCGTCCAAGAGCAATAACTAGCTTATCCTCTTGCGACTCCACTATCCCTGCTCTAGTGGTGCTATGCCCCCCCGATCTGGAGCACATATACTTTTTTCCTCTACCCTTTCTATCCGAAACCACACAGTTAACTGTAGTCCTACTCGACCAGCCTACACACCTCCCATCATGTTCATCCCAACGATGAAACACAGTTTTGCTCTACACTTGCATACCACTGCCCACCCATGATCAATTAGCCTATAATTTTATGTATGCACCCCGGACCGACACCAACTCCTCCAGCAATGTAGGGAGCCTGTCGCATCAGGTAATGCACGCACCTCGCACCGGCCAGCACGTCGTAAACGGCCACAAGCCATGAGAGTGCTTTTAAACCGTCTCGTTTTTAATAGAGACGGCGGTGGTGTGAGTTAAAGTTATAGACAAAAGCTGTGATTTTCTCCCTCTGAGTTCACTTCACCAGCCCATGCAGATACGGGGAGGTATTTGACACACATTCCCCCGAGCCGCAGCTGGAGCCGTGTTTTTTTTAGAGGCGCTGGGGGTAATATCTATGGCTGCTTTAGTTAACTGCTAGTGTTGGCCGCTGAAACCCCCGGAATCTCGGCGATTTGTTCATTACAAATCTCTATTTTGATTTCACACAGAAGTTCCACTTTACTGCTGCCCTCATTAAGGTCTTTTTAAACATCTCCGTGTATGCCTGCACGGCACATACGTCCCGAGCAGCACACACAGAGGGAACCAGCCAAGACAGAGTCCCTGGATGATCCCCTGGGGTTAATAGCCCCAAATGTTCATTAACCAAAACGAAACGCAGCCGCTTAGCTTCACAGATAATTTTAGGATACCGTCAATCACAGATTCTGGTAAGGCAATGTCCAAATGTAGATTTGAAATCACACTTACCAGTCTCTGAAGATCTGTTGGTATCCTGCCGACAACGCCAATTTGTGGAGGAAACTTCTGTATAGTAATGCATGGAGTCACCGACTCAGGAAGGAGACACGGTGAGAGTTGGAGCTTTGATGTCAAACACTGATGGGTTTATTCAGAGTATTCGGCCGGAGGATTCACATCACAAATCAAAGAGTCAGAGGTTCTGACCACACGGTAGAGTTGCCACGTCAATTCTGAAGAACCTCTCTCTATGCTAGACCTTTTAACAGGTTCACAGAGAGAAATCAACATCTCTGAAGGAGTAGACTAAACACTGAATCACCTGCGTCCGACGCTCATGGCCTCAAGGATTTCACATCCTAGAGCCCACAAACACCGATAAAGAAGTGCCTCAGTGTTCCCACAACAATTACCCTTCGTGCCAGTCAAGTTGACCGGTCACACACTGGTGACAACAACACATATGGCACCAAGGCCTTTCCTTAAAGGAGATAACACATGTCAGAGTAAAAGGTTAGATATCTAGAAGAATTATTCCTTAACAACTGTGAGTTTGGCGCAAGCCGAGATGAGAATATCCGCGACCGAATTGTCGTCGGGATACGAGACAAAGAGCTCTCGCGCAGGCTGCAGCTAACGGCGGACCTAACACTAGCACTGACGATACGGACCGTCAGGCAGTCAGAGGAGGTCGCAGCACAAGTGAGTCTGCAGGAAGACACAGTGGGATCAGTACAGGAGGTGAGATTCAAAGAAAAAAATAACAAATGGAAACCTCAACAACATCAAGGCAAGTCAAAAGACAGAAAATGGGGGGGAAGTGAAAGGAAATGTGGTAAATGTGGAAAATCACAGCATAGCAAGGAAGAAGGGTGTCCTGCAGCTAAAGCTACATGCCACAAGTGCAATAAAATAGGACATTGGGCCAGAGTGTGCCGAAACAGCAATAGATCAGTGAATGAGGTCACAGGGACTGTACAGGCTGAGCAGACCCATTATTTCTTAGGCTCAGTGTGCAGTGCAGAGGAGAAAGAGCAGTGGACAGTACAGCTCCAGGTGGATTCTACTACAATGGAATTTAAAATTGACACAGGAGCTGATGTCAGTGTCTTATGTGAGGATGCATTTCACACACTCACTCCACCAAAAACACTGAAACCAGCTGACATCCCATTAGACAGCCCAGGAGGTGAACTGTTGTGTCTGGGACGCTTTAATGCTACAGTTAGTTACAAGGGAAATAACTACCTATTTGAAGCATATGTAGTCCGTGGCCAGAATGTCAATAACCTACTCAGCCGGGATCTGTCAGTGGAGATGAACCTGGTGAGGCGTGTTGATGAAGTGAAATTCACTACCAGTGAACACCTTCAAGCCTATGGTGAGCACGGCACACTAAAAACTGAACCTGTTAAAATCCAATTAAAGGATGGGGCTCAACCATATGCAGTGCATACAGCACGTCGTGTGCCCTTCCCAATGTTACAGATGGTAAAAGAGGAACTGCAGAGGATGGAGAAGAACGGTGTCATCGAGAAGGTAACACAGCCAACTGAATGGTGTGCTCCTATGGTGCCAGTTCTAAAGAAAACCACAGGCAAAGCCAGGATCTGTGTGGACCTGAAAAGACTAAATGAGTCAGTAAAAAGAGAGCGCTACATCTTACCTACCTCTGATGAAATAACTGCAAAGCTAAGTGGTGCAACTGTGTTTTCCTCTCTCGACGCTGCAAGTGGGTTCTGGCAAATCCTACTGCACCCAGCCAGCTGTAAATTAACAACCTTTATAACACCGTTTGGCAGGTACTGTTTCAAAGGGTTACCTTTCGGGATTTCCAGTGCGCCTGAGATCTTCCAGCGGAAAATGCTAGAGACTCTGCAGGGGCTGGAAGGCGTTGAAGTCTTCATGGACGATATCCTGGTCTATGGGACATCGACAGAACAGCACGACGCCAGACTCGAGAAGGTACTACAGCGTGTTGAGTCAGCAGGCTTAAAACTCAATAAAGATAAATGCTCCCTCAGGCAAAGCCAGCTACGCTTTCTGGGACATTCTGGGAGTCAGGCCTGACCCTGATAAAGTTGAAGCCATACATCAGCTGGCTCCAGCAGGAAACGTCCATGAGCTGAAAAGAGTCCTGGGCATGGTGAACTACCTGGGTAGGTACGTTCCAAACCTTTCCACAATAGGTCAACCACTGTACGAGCTTCTGAAGAGCAGGAACATCTGGACCTGGGGTCACTCACAGCAGTCAGCTTTTGAGAACATTAAGAAGATGCTGACCACGGCACCTGTTCTTGTCTTCTATGATGTGGCTAAAGCCACAGCGGTGTCTGCTGATGCCAGTAGCTATGGCCTGGGGGGGGGTCCTCCTCCAGCTCCATGAAGAGGAGTGGAAGCCAGTAGCCTACTGTTCGAGGCGTCTCACAGAAGCGGAGACACGCTACGCCCAGATAGAAAAGGAGTGCTTGGCTAGCGTATGGGCCTGTGAGAAGTTCGACAAGTATCTATGTGGCTTGGATCAGTTCAGGCTGGAGACCGACCACAAGCCATTAGTGCCACTGATCAACAAACAAAGCCTAGACAACGTCCCCTTGAGATGTCAGCGTCTACTAATGAGGCTCATGAGGTTCAAACCTTTAGCAGAGCATGTGCCTGGGAAGACCCTTGTTGTCGCCGACACACTGTCCCGAAGCCCACTGACACACACAAAGGAAGAGACTGATACTCAAGAAGATGTGGCATGCTATGTAGCCACAGTGATACAGGGCATTCCAGCATCCCCAACGAGAATGGAGAATATCAGAAAAGAGACAGCTGCCGACAGTGAGCTTCAGGCTGTCATCAAGCTGATTAGGGCAGGATGGCCTGAATACAGTAGTAATGTTCCACTGAACATCAGGGACTACACCAAAGTGAAAAATGAGCTATCGGAAGCTGATGGCTTAGTCATACGAGGAAACAGGATCGTGGTTCCGGGGTCACTGAGAGCAGACATTTTGCAGAAAATACATGAGGGACACCAGGGGCTCTCAAAATGCAGAGAAAGGGCGAATGCATCAGTTTGGTGGCCGGGGCTCTCTGTAGACATTAAGAACATTGTCAACATATGCAAGAGCTGCCAGGAGCAGAAGCGGGCTCAACAGAAGGAGCCGCTTATTTCCACACCACTGCCTGATCGTCCGTGGAAAAGAATAGCTCTCGACCTCTGCGAACATAACAAGCACAACTACCTTGTGATTTCAGACTACTATTCACGGTATCTGGAAATACTACAACTACCATCTACGACAAGTGCCCTTGTCATCCAGAGACTTAAACAACCTTTGCTAGGTTCGGAATTCCTGAAGAGGTTGTGAGTGACAATGGTCCCCAATTCTCCAGTGCAGAATTCCGGGAGCTGGCACAGCGGTTGGACTTCAGACACATCACGTCTAGTCCTCACCATCCTCAAGGAAACGGTCATGCCGAAAGAGCAGTACAGACCGCTAAGAGAATCCTTCGTCAGGAAGATCCGCTGATAGCCCTTATGTGCTATAGATCCACTCCCTGTACTACCACAGGAGTCAGTCCAGCAGAACTGCTAATGGGGAGAAAGATCAGAACGACGCTCCCGACATTCGAGAAAAATCTACGGCCTAAATGGCCTAACAGACAGATTGTCAAACAAAAGGACACGAGTGAGAAAGCAAAACAAGCCTTTTATTACAACCGACGACATGGTGCCAGGCATCTACCAGCTCTACAGCCAGGAGACACAGTCTACACCAAGCTCGACAACGAGAAGTCCTGGAAGACACCAGCAATCGTCTCAAAAGAGTGTGTTACTCCGAGGTCTTACCTCATTAACACACATGGAGGTGCAGTGCTGCGGCGAAACCGACTTCATCTCCGGGCAGAACCAACTTCCCGACCTGCACAGCACATCCCACTAACACCAGCAGAGAGTGCTGTGGCGATTTCCCAGCCTGTAAGCGCCAACACACCAGAGACTGTTACCCTGAAACCAAGTGAGGTGACAACCCATACAACAACACCAGGACGGGTTCAGACCAGGTCTGGCCGTGTCAGTAAGCCGGCCACTAGGTTGGACTTGTAGACAGGAGTGTTTTGGGTGTTTCACAATGACCTCTGGGGGTGAATAGAAAAAAACAAACACCTATGGCCTTTGGGGGGAGAAAATGAATAGGGAAACACAGATGGACTCTGAGTCTGCTGAATTTTGAGTTCTGTTTATTGTGAATGTTATGTACAAATGTGATATTACTGCTGCAATGTTTAGAAAAGAAAACTTGCATCTTGAATTTTATTTTGTTACAGCACTACTGAAGGTATTGGTTACCCATCTTGATTAACATAATCTGTGAAGTTAAACTGTATTCATAGGACACTTTTGGTTGGTCAGTACGACTGAATGAACATTTGTTATCACAGTTTGACTGTTGTTTACTATTACAGGATGATGATGTGACTAATCGGTCAAAACTCTTTACAGTTATTTAAAATTATATAACTAGGAAAAAAGGGGAGATGTCACATATGCATACAATGCATACTGAGTTAAGGCTGTTACGGCAGTGTTGCGACATGCTTTATGGCATGCGAAGTACTGCTTTACTTGAGAGTAAGCAAGTTGTCATGTTGCTGCCTTCTGTAATGTCTTGACTTACTGTACAATAAACCTGAGTCGTGAAAGATACTCGACCCTCGATCATTCTACAATGCTAGCATTAGATGATAAGGGATCACTGCAGTTACTTGCCATCTTTGTAAGGTTTTCTAACTATTTCACACTGAACGTTCTGCGAAAAATAGTGCAATTTCTTTTAGGTGAAAAAGCAATTTGTGAGATTCAGAATACTTGATTATATTTGACTTGTATTCACACCTACACTGAAATAACTAAAACGTTGACTTTAATTAAATACATTATGTCAACAGATTCCACATACTTGTATTATGATATAGTTGAAAGCACTAATATTAAGTTGACCCAAATATTCTTTATTCAAACGTAATAGTATTGCTTTCAACTGACCTAATACAATTATGTGGAACATCTTGCCATAATACATTTAATTAAAGTCAACGTTTCAGTTTTTTCAGTGTAGTCTTAAGCTTGACAAACTCCTCTCATGTTAACAAAATGCCATTTTGTGAGTTCAGACACGCTATCATATCTACATAAATCAACAAAAAAACATACTGCTGTAAATCACTGTGTTCTTGTGCCTCTATGGCTTATTGTATTTGATAAAGTCATATCCTACCACTGAAATGAATTCATATGCTAGAGGCAGAATGACTCTGAATTTGAATGCAATCACACCATGTTGCAACTCACCCTTGTTTACAGATGCCCTCCACTGTGCCTGCATACTGATATTTGACTGCATATTATGATATTTGACTGCAAATGGATGTGGGGTTCTCAAAACGATTACTGATACCCATATAACAATATTCACAAGAACACTTTTTCAGCATTAGCACACATTTTCATTATTACTGCCGAAGAATAAAGTACAAATCGCAGGTAAGTATAGGGAGGAAAATGTACGAATATTCGCCACAGCTACAGTATGGGCTCAGCAACTTAGCAACAACTGAATCAACAGCAGTTTGAAGCTCCAGTGAGGGATATTTCTGATATTAACACTGACTGAAATCACTCCCTGAAGTGTAAAAGGTTGGCATTAACTGAGAATCCCACAGAGAACCAGCTCAGACCGCAGCTCTGTGCAGATTTTCAGATTTTTGGTGTGGCTGAAAATCTGCGAGTTAATGTAAAACTGTGGGACGCCGCTCACAAACACGCTCAGAAAAGGTGATTGCATGCCACCTCTACTCTGTGAACATTGGAGCCAGAAAGATGACTCCAATGTGTCCGCTGGGTGTGTAAATTGGCAGTTCTTACGGTTTGAATTAGATTTCCCTGATAAGCATATACCCCTATCCCCTAATAATAATTCAAGAATTAGGATTTTAAATTTTCCTTGTATTGAAAATAAAAATAAGGAGGAAAGCGTGGGATTACTTGTATTAAATTGCTTATCAGTACAGCTACACACCTTTTCGCATATAAATTGACCTGCAGACAGGTTTTCAATTTTACATGCAAGTTACAGCTCATTGTTGTTGTTTTGAGGTAAAAACCATTAAGGGGTGGTAGGGCACGCATTGAGATTTCACTTGTGACATGAAATAACACGCTGTCATGAGAGCGACTAAACATGAATTAACAATTCGAGTGCTGGAGCACAATTTGCAAGGGTTCTAGCAGCTTATGAAATGTATTGATGTTCATGTCTTTCCTCCATGTCAGGATTAGTGTAGAGAAAAGTCCTCCTGTTATTAGAAAGATGGAACCATTTAATAACAGGCTGGGTAGAACACAGATGGTCATACCATCAGTGGGGGTGATAATCAAATTAAAATAACATGCTATGCCAATTTAGTTCCGGTTAGGTAATGTTCTGATACAGGGGGGATACTTGTGTATCATTTGTGCCACACATTTTCTGGTTTAGGGTTAGGTATGACTTTTTTGTACCTGCAAATGCTCTACAAAAAATATTGAACTTTTGTCAATTACTGCAGCTAACATATAGAAAATTAAGTTCAGAGGATGGGTAAATACAGAAATAAAAGGTTGAATTGTTAAATATGAATGTATTTAAGGAAAATATGGAACAAATACAGGTACAACCAAACAGTTCTCTTGCACCACCTATTGGACCATTGTCAAAACACATCACACACAATAGGTAATATACTTACCTGTACATCCTGCTTTAATGTGGAGGTGGAATGCTGTATTTGATTAAATAATAGCCTTTAACCATGTCTCTTTCATGCTTTTATCACTACTTCCTGTGCTGGATTGATTATACACAAATGCTATAATGACTAGACTTATAAAAGCTTCAGCTAAAAGGAAATGTAATAATAGTAATGATATTGATAGCCAACCAGAGGGGCTTTTGGTCAAATTTATTTCGCAGATGTTTAAGTGACATATTTCCAGGAATTGTCTTAACAATTGTATCTTCCGCTATCCCCCCCCCTCCCCCAACAACCAGGAGTAAATGAACGTTGTTTCTTTTAACTTAATTTTCACACAAACTGTACAATATGTGAATAAATTGTAGCACAAGGGATACAAATGTTCGACTTGAGTACCCTTGAATAGACCTATTTGTAGTCTCTTTCATTTTTTTACATTTTATCAAAGATGTATTTTCTCTAAAATCACATTCAGAGATTTTACAGTGTTCATTTTTTGTTGTTTTTCTTTAAAAACACCTTTCCATGTGCTTCAACTCCCAAGCCTTGAACACGTCAGCATTGTCATCAGCGGTGCCACTCTGCAGGAGTCCTCTTCAGGAGAGATATACAAACCATGCTCCAAGACATATGAAGGCATTTCATACAATCAAATATATTGATTAAAAACAGTCAGAGAAAATGGGTATCTTACATAATATTTTCAGAAGCAAACACAGAGACATAAGGCAGATCAAAGGGGAAGTGTAGTACAAGGCCAGCTAACTGAAAAGAACAGCACTATTTGCAGCAAGACATGGTTGAGTGGCATTGTTCCATAAGTGGCTCTCTTTGAGTGGTCCTTTCTGCTATATCATTTCCTTTTCTGTCTCAGATAATGAAGAAACCAATGAAAAGGACGTGGTAGGGAATAAATATGAACAAGAATACAAAAAAATGGAGGGTCTTTCAGTTCAACCTTCATCTTTTGTGGTGCTATCCTCTAGATCCTCATCGCTGTCTAAATCACTGTGAAGCCTCTTGGCCATGTCGTTTCTGCGTCTTTCCTCTTTATTCCCCTTCTTCAGCTGGACTGGATTATTCCCCTTCTTCAGATGGACTGGATTATTCCCCTTCTTCAGCTGGACTGGAAATGGTTTCACTGGTTCAAAAAACAAAAACAGGATCAGTATTTTTTTAACGTGAATTAATTACAATTATTCCCTTTTTTAACCAGAAAATGAATGACCTCATCTTTCGTTTTCTTCCATTTAGTCACTTCTAAGAAACCTAAGCACCCCTCCTGATGATTGTCTTTTAACTCTAACCTGCTGATGGAACAAATTGGTCTTCAGCTCCGCCGCCATTATCGCTGTGACTGGCGCTAACCGTCACTTTCTGTTCCTCGTCTGTGACAATTCGCTGTCTCGCACTCTCGAAAACAGACTTAATGACAATGGAATCCTCATAGATCTGCAGTGGTAAACAGAGACACACATAAACAGCGTGGGTGGTTCTTCACAGGATCCAAAGCCATCTATTAGAATAATAACAGAATGGAGACTGAGAAAAATAAATGTGTTGCATTCAAATAAAAATGTTTCTATTGGGATCACCTGAGACCCCTCCAGGTTATAGGTCTGAGCATTGTGACACAGGAGGAAGACGTCCTTCTCCAAATCCACCACACTTCTGTACTTGTGATTACGCACACGTTCCTGTGAGGCAGAGGCATCAAAACAAGAAATCACTTTTCAGCTTCAACTGTTCAATCAAGCCTTTAATAAGCATTTGACGAGATGGTATTTTCCTCAAGCAAGTAGCTTAAATTGTTTTTTACCAAGAGATAATTGATAAGATCAGAACAGTTGTTTTCAGTGTTGCAAGGTTTGTTTCTTGGTCCATCCAACAATTTAGTCAAGCCTACAATTTAAAAATGTAATGTTGGTATTCATATTTTAACTCAGAGGATACCTATTTGGATAACCCAATGGGTATTTAATATAGATGTGAAATATAATAAATTCATAAAAGTTTCAGTGCAAACTACTGTAAAGTTTTTCTTCAAATTGAAACACGATTCAGAATGTATTGGCATCACACTATCCCTTACAACTTTTGAAATCATTCTCTCAATCAGTATTTACTGAAGAAGTGTTTGAATATGCCATGCACACACCTGTCTGTTGATGCATTATATATCTGCTCGAGTTTCATCTCCCTTTATGTGAGTTTCTGTCAGAAGATAAGATAGCAGGGATGTCTGTGTGTGAGTTGTGAGGCGTTCAGGGACACCTACCCTGATCCTCCTGAAGTCCACGGGCTTCCGGATCAGCTCGTAGTACTCTGGGACCTCCTTCTTAGAGGGGAGCTGCACAAAGCCTTTGCTGATCTGTCGACCCAAGCTGGAAGCACAATGTGACAGTTCACTTCATTTCATTTATCTGATTCTCTTGTCAGTGTTTGATTGAAATGTATGGAATTAGCAAATGCTAGCATGCTAACCTGCTAAGGTTAGCTCAAAGCACTACTTTGCCTTAAGCGGCCTAACAGTGTTTCATGGCAATTATTGCATCTTATTGCTATAGTCCATCTTACAGGCAAGTAAAATAAATCTGATTTAAAAAAGATATGTAAATATAAAAAAACAGAAGCTTTTCTTTAGCATTTTGGGATGAATAAATAATAAATTCATGTTTATATTGAAATGAATAAATGAATGTATGGGTCATGATGTTGTGTTCACACCTGGTCAAAACGATCAGGCCCTGGGTTTGAGGATTTCAGGGACAGTTGATGCGTTTGGACTTACATGTAGTTGCATCACAGTGTCATGACAGAGTCCGTAAATAACTGAGCGCCCTCACCCGTCCTTGTAGTTGATGACCATGTCTACCAGAGTGCTCAGAGTTCTGGTGAGTTCAGGAGGGTTCGGAGGTAGTTTCTCAGCAGGTGGGCGTCCTCGCTTCCTTTTGACCTTTTCCCCTGTTTCCTGCCCGGCCTGCACGTCTGTCTCCCCATGATGATCACTTTTACGCTTCTTTAGACTGATGTCCTCTTCCATCGCCTCCAGGGAACCGTTCTCTGCTGCCTCAGGCTGCAGGGAGAGGAAGCCACATCCAACACACTCAGACAAACTTATAGCGGGAGAGTAAGGCAAATGCTACTGTTTATGTTGTACACACAAAGCCTATATGTGCTCCGTTTGTTAATCAGGTTGCACCTAACATTACATGAACAATGAAAAGATGAAAAGGGAGAATTGTGATTGATTTCCATTCAAAGCTGTACCATTCCCATTCAGTTTAACTCTACCTGTGATTTTCATGTGACAGTTGGGATGCTCAGAAACTGCTAAACACTGTATTTATGTTTTGAAAAGAAATTGATCTTTTAGAAAGACTGAAGCACTTTAGACAGCAATCTATAGAATTTAAGTCCCTTATACCATTTTGTTGACTTGAACACATCTGTACAACTGAGTTTCTCCACAATTACATTAATCTCAAGTTAACCAGAGACATACTCGTAAAGTTATTCAGCATATAAAAAAAACATATCAACTCAAGAAATGTCGAGCAACTAAGACAAAAACCAACTAGTCAACAAATCGACTGAGGAGGCATAGCTAACATTCTCCGGCAAATAAGCAGTACTGGAGTTCAAGCATCCAGAAGTGAATTTGTATTCAAATTAAAGAGCGTTTAATTTATTTAACACAATAGCACACAAATGTGCATGGACTGGGGCGACCCAACTGCTGTGCTGTCTCTGCAAATGTAGGACAGATTATTTTATCTGGAGGCTTTGATGTCAGATGATTATCGAGGGAAGGCAGTATTTTCTTTTATGCACATCAGATGTGAATACATTATAAGGAGCCATGTTATGTCACCACAAATAGTAAAAATGCAGTAAATAAATAACATTTTTCCTGGTTCTTCACAAAATATCAAAATATGAAATAGAAACAAAATGTTCGGTGTGCCTTTTGATGTCTGCTGCATGCCGAGTTGTTTTCAACCATTTCATCACTCCTTTTCAAAATATCTGCTGCAACCACTGTATTTTTCACAAAGGTAATTAGAGACCCGAAACATGAGTATGCATGCAGCAGCTCAGCAGCAGCCCGGCTGGAGAGCAGAGGAGGAGGAATTAGAGAAGGCATGCTGTCCAATCCAAACAGCACATTGATGCATCAATCATACAGCCTCCTACAGTACAAGCACACCAGCATTTACATCCTATAATAAAGCATGCACTTGGAGGAAATCATTTTCTCAAGGACAAAGATTAAAGCATGCTGGAAGATTGTATTTTGCACAGAGGAGCAGCACTGTACAGAACTATAATAATTACAACAGCTTCAAACAATCGAACTGATGGTGACAAAACGCATGATGCACATCCTGACCAAAAATACATGGCAGAGGATTGAGTAACAATAGAAATCCTGTTCATCATCGCTCGGCTCAAATGAATGCTTTAAAAGCCCCGCTGCTCCCTCTGAGGGGCTGCAGTCGTTCACAGGAACACTGGAGGGATGGAGGGTAATCCTAAAAGATGTGTAACACAGCTGAGCCGCCTCATTGACTGTGCATGTGTGTGTGTGAGGCTGTCAGTGTGTGTGCATGTGCTGCTCCATGCTATCTCCTATAACAAGCCTGCCTCTTTCCAGACTTATCTGGCAAAGATTCCCTCTCATCTGTTACAACACACACCTACACACCCCCTCTCTCCCCCTGCTCTCACTCACACACAGACAGACAGAAAGACAGACAGGAATAAACTCGCACCCGCTCTCCTTTCCCAAGCGAGCGCGCGCACACACACACACACACACATTCAAACACACATTTCATCCATCTCTTCCTCTCTTTCCCATGCGATGTAGCCTGGCTGAATCTTGAGAGGAAAGACATGGAGGAGCATATTTACCTGAGTGCAATGTGCAGGCTGGCTACCAGGATCGGCTGCAGCTGTTGGGGAGAGAATTAGCAAGCCAGCATAGCGGCGAGCTGCTAGTCTCTTCATCAGCTGATCACTCAGAAGCAGAGCCCAGAAGGGGGGAGAATAAAAGCGCTATGTTTTCATATACAAATCAATGGGCTGGGGGAAAATAGAAATGCCATACCCATCTCCTGTCTGCAGCTCTCCGAAGTCTTTTTCCTGACTCTGGAAGGCCCCGAGCTTGTCTCCCTCTGCATGTTTTTAATATCGACTGATGCCAGACGGTTTTTTCCCCTCTTCCTACCCTGCTGTTAAAGTTATCGGCTCCATTTTTTTTTTTTCAATTTTGCATTTCAGTGGGAACGTGTCAGCTAGTGCAGGGATCTGAGGAACATGAGTCCAGCCTTCAGACACATAGGACACACTTAGATCATGGTGTGCACGTTTTGGAGCGCGTAATCGCCAAGGGAACACAGGGTCAGAGCCCCTTGTGATTTGTGTAATGACCAAACACGAAAACAAATGCTGCAAAAGAAAATATGTCACCCTAAATCCTTACTTTTTAAAAGAAGTTGCACTCAATCTTTTTATTTCATTTTCTTTATTATTTATAAATGTTTACATTTGTTGTGTGGTTGGACAAAAACGCACCTGGGTGGCCACTGGTCTGAAACTATCTCTGGTGCATGGTCCTAAGCAGTGGTGTTAAGTAACTAAGTACTACTGTACTTGTTAGAATGTTGAGGTACTGTACTTTAATCGAGTATTTTAATTGTATGCTACTTTATACTTATTCTCCTCTACAATTCAGAGGTAAATATTTTACTCCACTAAATCTGTGTACTACCTTTTATTTACTTTTCAGTTATAGATAATTATTCAAATCTATGATCTCAATACTTTTGTACTTACTTGAGTACATTTTGAATAATACACTGAAAAAACTGAAACGTTGACTTTAATTAAATGTATTATGTCAACAAATTACACATAATGTATTAGTTTAGTTGAAAGCAGTAATATTAAGTTTAAATCAAAATATATTAGGTATATACAGTTATGTTAAATCTGTTGACATTTTATTAAAGTCAATTTGAAATTTGTTCAGTGTACAGGACTTTTACTTCAAACAGAGTATTCCTACACTCTGATACTTCTACTTTTACTTAAGTACAAGATCTGAGTACTTTTTTCACCTCTGGTCCTAATTGCTTGTTCTGTGAACATCTAACATGTAGCTGATGGTTTAAAGAACATCGTTTGATAGTTTCTATAAAACAAAACTAGTTCTACGGACTGTGTGTCTGGCCTGTGCAACATCTGGATTAAAACAGACAGGCTGACCAGTGAATCGATTGGTTACTTCTGGATTACGAAACCATAAAGACCTTCTGATTCTGGGCGGCTTCATTTGCCAAATCAAGAGCATTCACCATTAATCATTTATTCGTAACATTATTAATTCATATATGCATTTTACTGTAACCTTAGAATATGTAAATTAAGTGCTAATTTATGTCTTGTTAAGTTTCACAGCTTCCTTATGTTACATATGCCCTCATCTGCCCCCCCAGCCCAAAGTCTAACTGAAGATGTCTCCCTTGTTTGTATACAGCCAGAGCATTCCGGCATGGTGACTAATGCATTCAATTGGACTCAGATTAGATGTCATTTCTGTGCCAAGACACAAAGGGAAAATATCTCCATAACACTAATCTACTGAGCTGTAACAAAAGAGCCATGCTTTTCTAGTTTGGACCGATATTAAAAACATCTGGTTTCTGTGAATCAATTGTTGTTTTTTCCAAGCGTGTGCACAAAATGCTGCAGCAAAACAGCAAACTATGTCAGAATTCGCATCACAGGAAAACAGCACAGACCATGCCACACAGTGAAGTTCTGAACTGAATTTCCTCTAGGGGACCAGTAAAGGGTCCTATTCCTCTTCTAGCAGCTGGCCAAGGCCTTTTGTCATTCTTAACCCTGCAGGGTGTATTTTTACATTACATTCATGCTTTCCAAAGAAAGGCCTTAGAATAGAACCACAAATATACCACCTCTGAATCAACAGCTAGTTTAGGCACTCACTGTTGGATGTCTTGGTTGATATTAGCACAGTCTTTTTCATACTCTTAGCCTCCTAGAAGTCTGTATAACAAAATGCATTTTTTTCTATCAAATTCTCTTAAAAGTTACTTTAAATCTCATGTATTTCTTTATTAGATTAATATGAAGGACATTGCATTCAGTGTTGTTATATTCTTAGATAAAAATGTAAATGGAATTTATTCCCTTCAGTCACCATGAAAAACATTTTATTTCTCGACCATTCTGTATTTGAATGTGTACTACAGTATGCAAGAATACTTTTCACATTCAAAAATAAGGTCAAGGTCTAATGTGTTCTATTATAACAAGTGGAGATTGTGGGGAAATATCAGAAATACTCCTTTTCCTATCAGCCGCTGAAGAGGCAGCAGCTGGCAGTCAAGGTAAACAAGCTTGTCCTGTAGCTTACAAATAATCGTATTAGTAGAAGTATTGACGAGTAAAAACAGGCATCTGAACGGACAGAAGTGACACACGTGTTGGATAACATGCAGTTTAGCCTGCTTCAGCTGACAAGATAATGAGTTGTCGAGCCGCTCACTGACGTCAGCAGAGCACTTCCATCCATGGAGAGCTGATGGGGTTTTGGTAAATTAATGCAGATGGGGCGTGCAATATAAATGTGTCCCCTTTGGTTTGTGACTTTATCTTAGAGGAGAAGACACATGAGATTCAGAGGGCATATATGTATGCTGGAGCAGACGATAGCTGCAGTTTAATAGAAGCTGGACTATCATTTACAGGTTTAATCTCTAAGAAAAGAGGTTGCATTGAGTCTTATTTTCTTAAAGAGACACATGTTGTGAAGCAGAGGAATTAGACCATCATTTAACTGCAAGAACCTTAACATATGCACCACTTGCAGGCTTGAAATAATAAATCAAAGGCAGCAAATGAATCATAAGCCAGCCAAAGTCAAACACATGCAACATACTGTATGCTCTTGTGAACAGAAGACCTAAACACACTGAAAAAGCACTTATTTTTTATTGTGTTTTTTATATACACAGTGGATATTCATTGCTTGCCAGTTTCATTTGACATTTAATATTTTTGTTTCACAAAATGAAAAAGAAGGTAGCCCTTATCATTGTTATTTTTGCTTCTATTCTAATGAGGTGTGATGTTTCTATTCAGTGTGTTAATGTAAAGTGACTGGGTCAGCTAACAAGGATCAAAGAGAGGTATCATGTCATTAGGTTCCCATAACCACTTGCTCAAAACCGCTGACTGTTGCCATGGCAACGGCACATTTTGATGGTAGACCTCCTACAGTTGATCATGGTATTTTATTGCTGTAGCTGGAAAGTGCTCTCAGTCACACTTGCAAAAGCTCTCAGTAAGGTGGCAGAAACGAGAGGGAATGACAACATCATGCAGACATCATCCCCTGCCTATCACGTCCAACTTTAAAACCTATGCATAAGGGAAATGCATTTTTTTTTGTCGTAAATAACTAAAGTGAAAGGATGGATATACAACCCACTGTGTCCTGCATGCTCCACTAATGTCAACAATGTATTAATGATTGATTTCTATATTCTTTAGAATAAATACAGAGAGATTCACACTTTAAAAAAGGGCTATAGTATTTTATGATTTATTGTAATTTATTGTTATTTAATTTATACCTGTTTACATATTTATCCTCTATCAGTGTTCCTATTACAATTAAATAGTGACATGTGGTGCATGGATAATTCAGAATATAATTTGTTTGTACATTTAATACCAACATGGCCGTACAAACTCTCTCTTCTCTAGCTAGGTCTTATGGAGTACCAGGGAGCAGGTTATTCCGAATGTTTTATTCATTCCTAATAGCTTATTAAAAACTGAAATTCAGTTTTAATTTGAGGAGGTGTGAACACGGAGAGTGCCAAGCATTCTTTGATCAGGCCAAAGCCAGTAAAGAATAAGCTAGTCGTTTCTATTGGTCATCTGAACATATGTTTAAAGCATTGTCAGGCCCTATCCTTATGAAAAGATCATAACAACTAGAACCAAGGGAGGTGAAAGGAAACGAGTGGCGAATGGAGGTGTTAAGAGAAAGAACAGGGAGGTAGGTATGCATGATGTTCAGTAAACGACCAGTCAAAATCGAAGGATCCAATGTGTTTTTAAACGGAGCAGAAATAGAACTAGTCTCCCACTTCAAGTATCTTGGAGTCATAATGGACTCGAACTTGACTTTTAAGAAACATATTAAGAAAGTATCCAATACCATTAAATTCAACTTGCAACATTTTAAACAAATTAGACCTTTCAAAACTGTCAATGCTGCAAAGTCATACCTCCACTGTATGATTCTATCCCACATTGAATACTGTTTTACAAACTGGTCGTTTGCTTGTGCCACAAACCTGAAACCCATAGAACAGCTGTACAAGAGAGCTATCAAGGTGTTTGACAGAAAGCCAAATTCATACCACCACTGTACCATCCTTGAGAAACACCATTTCTTGAGTTTTGACAATTTTAAGTCTTTTAAAAGTATGTGCTTTATTTATAAATGTTTACATGGACTGGCCCCCCCCCCTCTTAGGGGAATTCATCCACAGAAAACACACTGGACTCTGCACTAGGTCAGAAACCAGAGGAGACTGTGAGGTCCACCGCAGACGGACCACTTTTGGACAAAATGTCCTCTCCATTAAAGGCAGCTCATTGTGGAATAGCCTCCCAACTGAGATACGGGATTGTCCCACTCTCAATAGTTTTAAAGGTCAACTCAAAGAATGGTTGAGCAACAAACAGACATGTAATCACCGCTAAATGCACTTTTATACAGGGGTATCTCCTCTTGCACTTTATATGTCGTAGCTGCTACATTGTACTGCCATGTGGTAAATGCTTGTATGCTCCTCATGCTCTTTCTGCATGTCATGTATATTATTCTTGTATGTTGTATGTGAGGGGACTGCGGATGGAAATTAGCTTAAAGCTAAAATCCGGCTCATTTACGCTAGTAAGCATTGTTTTGTTTTAAAGTGTTTATCGATGTGCACTGTCCCGGTTCAAATAAACGATTACAAAAATAAATAAATAAAGTAAATCGAACTGGTGTCTGCCAGATGTGAAAATGAGGGAAAGAGATGTTCATGACCCAGTGAAGTTCAACAGGCATTCTTTCCCCAACTAATTGAGTAAGTTATTAACAGCAAATTAAATAAATGTCCATCCCAAACACTGAAACCTTTATTATTATCAACTTTTATTTATCTTCTCATCCAAGCAAGAAAGTTGCATTTCCAAAAGTTAAAATATTCCTGACAGTACATGTCACCAACAAGACCGCCTTTAAAATGACAAAATAAAACATGTTTTTACAACATATCATGCTGTATGATTATTCTATGGAAGCAGTACAGATACAGCAAAAGTATAAACTTAAATACAATTCAATCGTAAAACACAATAGCCTAAAATAAAAAATACGGATGTCCAAAGTCCCCCTAATTGTTTTACTTAATTGACAAAATGGAAACAATTTATAGCTATTTATTATCTATGTTTAGTCATTTGCATATTTACTCTCACATGTCTATGAGTTTGATGGTACTGTATATGTTTTTGTATAATATTATAATACTATTTTGCATACATATATTAAAAAATATCACAATAAAATATAATTTTCTAAATAACAATTATAATGATTAAAGAAATAATTGATTGTAAATATTAGATGACTGCCGGATACAAACATTAATTATTAACCCTTGTTCAGATGGATTAACACTAACTCTGCCATGCGTTACCTGCTGAGTTAATACATACTATGCATTGAATACATTTCAGAGAATAACTAGCATAATGTCATTTAAATGAAAAGTTTGAGTAAGATACTGACACTGTTCAAATTGCCCCACTGTTATGAAGGCTATGATACTGAATCACCTCAAAAATAAGATCCAAAAGCATCAGCCTTTGGGGCATCAGCTCATTCGAAGATGTTTCTGCCACCAGAGGAGGACAGAGACCTGCTGCTGTGACGAGCAGCTGCCTGTTAAAACATATAAACACAATACACGTTTTAGGGGAAACTACTCACAAATACTTTGTTTAAATGTTAGTTTGAACCCACTTACCCCTGTCTGTCCTTTGGAGAAGTTGGCATGTGCATAAAGGAGCACTGCTATGTCATGATGTCCCGCCTCCAGGGCAATGGACAGGGCTGTGCTGTCATCCTGTAAAAACACAAATACATGAATGAGTTCTCTGCTGTATATTGCTCATTGATGGTTTTAATGTACAATCTATTTTGCAGCCCTATTATTTGGTAATACAGATGAGTTTCATCACATTTCATTTAACTCAAAGCGACCTACAGGCCTACCATCACAAATCTCGGGATAAAGATGGACCCTGAACTCAAGCTGGACAGCCAGATCAAGGCAGTAGTTAGAAACAGCTTCTTCCACCTCAGGCAGCTAGCCAAAATAAAGCCTTTTATAAATAGTGACCTTTTTGCAACAGTAATCCATGCCTTCGTCACCTCCTGCTTGGATTATTGTAATGCACTATATATTGGGATAAGTGCGTCCTCCCTTGCTCGCCTGCAGATGGTGCAAAATGCAGCAACACGGCTACTAACTGGCACACGCAAACACGAGCACATTTCCCCCATTTTATCTTCACTCCATTGGCTGCCCGTTCTTTCGAGGATTCAGTTTAAAACTCTTCTATTTACTTTTAAAGCCCTCAATGGCCTGGCCCCGCCCTACCTCGCTGAGCTGTTACACAGCTACACGCCCACTCACACTCTCAGGTCAGCTGATCAGTTGCTCCTGAGGGTGCCAAAAACAAAGTCTAAGCGCAGAGGGGACCGTGCTTTCTCTGCTGCCGCCCCTAAACTGTGGAACGACCTGCCCTTGCTAATCAGACAGGCTCCCACACTGTCCTGTTCACCCACGATTGCGTGGCCACACACAGCTCCAACACCATCGTGAAGTTTGTTGATGACACGACCGTCATCGGCCAGATCACAGACGATGACGAGACGGCGTACAGAGAGGAGGTCGAAAACCTGACATCTTGGTGCCAGGATAACAACCTCCATCTCAACATCAGCAAAACAAAGGAGCTGATTGTGGATTACAGGAAGCAGCAGGGAGAGGGACACGCCCCCATCGCCATCAATGGGACTACGGTGGAGAGAGTCAAAAGCTTCAGGTTCCTTGGGGTCCACATCACTGAGGACCTGACATGGTCTCTTCACACCACCACCATCACCAAGAAAGCTCGACAGCGGCTCTTCTTCCTCCGCAGGTTGAGGAGGTTCAAAATGGATTCCAGGATACTCTGCAACTTCTACAGGTGCACGATAGAGAGTATCCTCACTGGCAGCATGACTGCCTGGTACGGCAGCTGCACCGACCTCGATCGTAAGGCTTTACAGAGGGTGGTGAAAACTGCACAGCACATCACCAGGACGGAGCTGCCATCCATGGAGGACCTTTACTCCCAGCGGCTCAGGAAGAAATCACTACGGATTATCAAAGACCCCCATCACCCCAGCCACAAACTGTTCTTTCTGTTGCCGTCTGGCAGACGTTACCGCAGCATCCTGGCAAGGACAAGAAGATTCGGAGACAGTTTCTTCCCGCGGGCAGTGAGACTGTTAAAAAATTGAACTGTTGAAACAACATCAAACATTCATCTGCTACTCAGTAGTATGTATCTAATACCTAATATATATATATCATTCCAATAACTTGTATATAGACTCATACTGCACTATTCCACATCATAACTTTATTTCATTTTTATAACTATTATTATTTTTGTATTGCTCATGCTCTTATTGTTATTATGTTATGTTATTATGTTGCATTGTTGGAGAAGCCTGTGACATAAGATTTTCAACTGCATAATTACTCTGTAGCTATGTCAGATTGACAATAAAGAACCTTGAACCTTGTCTGTTTTTAAATCCGGTCTTAAAACCCACCTCTTCTCCTTAGCATTCGGAACCAAGTAGATTGTTGCTTTTATTTGCTTTCAGTGGTCTATTGTTTGTACTATATGGTTGTTTATATGTTTTTGTTTTTATTTTTATTTTGTAATTGTTACGTTTATTCTGGTTTGTGTGTTTCGTATCTTTTATGTGATTTTATACTTATTTTTATGTTTTGTGAGCCGAGCTGTGTGATTTTATATTTTATGTATCTCTCTGTACAGCACTTTGGTTTGGAGGTTTTAAAGTGCTTTATAAATGAAGTTGGATTGGATTGGATTGGATCTACGCCATGCTTACAGGACACATTTTTGGGCTTCAGTATCTTACCGAAAAACACTTCAACACTTCCTCCTGCAGAGGATGGTGATGGAACCACCAACCATTCTGTTGTTAGACAACTATTCTTCCCCCTGAGCCTCGTACATATTCCATTAAATACAATTGATTTGCCTTTGTCTCCTTGATATATTGAATGTTAACTCTGCTTTTATAATACTACATGGATGTGAAATTGAACACAAAGTGGGAATCCCTTAGTTTCAAAGCTTGAAGCCACCACATTTTTAGAGGCTGCCCGGAGGCGAGGTACTGACTCACATACACTGTCATTCAGGGTGGCATCACAGTGGTCTTGTGCCAGCAGAAGTCTGACGATGTGGGCGTGTCCGTGCTCGCTGGAGCACATGAGCGCCGTGGAGCCCTCGTCATCCTGCAGGTTGACGTCGGCCCCTCGGTCCAGCAGAGCCCGCACCATGTCCGTCCTGCCGTGACTCACAGCCAGCATCAGAGCCGTCTGACCGGCCTGCACACAGATCATGGGGTCAGACAGGAAACAGTGTTAATGATGCAGAGTTGGCACATGTCAGACATTTCAAATATGGAATCACAGCTTGGTGGTGGAACCATAGAGCTCACACTTTCTCCATTCTTCACTAATTGAAGATATACACACATCCAAAAATATTGTAATGCTTTATTGCATGGTTCTGCAATTTCCTAAAATTGATCTTATATAATTTCCTTGATTTTGTAACATGGTACTAATTATGTCTAAGATTGCTCTTGAACTTAACTTTTTGAAACTTGCAGTAACCCTAACAACCTAAAAAAGTAAAACACATCCAATTTTATATTATTAACGGGTCAACGACATGCTGTTTCTTTATTTCAGAAGTACCCAGAACAGCATTAGGGTCCATTGAGTGAATCAGCAGGGCCCCACAGCCCCTACCACTACCTGAGAGCACACTGACCTGGCTGGCCTTGGCATTGACGTCTCCTTTTGTGAAGAGCTGCTCCACAACTCTCAGTTCCTCTGGACTCTCCACAGCCGCGAGTGCAGCCAGCATGATGGGCGTGTACCCGGCTTTGTTCTGGTGATCAACGTTACACACCTCTGCAGCCATGGTGGTCAATTGGCGAGAGTAGAAAAAACATGGAGTAAAGCAAAAATAAGTAAGGATGAAAACTTTATTTATTTATTGCTTTACTCGCAAAATCTTTCCTTTATATTGACTAAAAAGTTTAAAATTGAAACACTTAGATTGTATCTTCTGACATCGAATGCACACTCATCAAGTGCACAGCCACAACATTACACATATATTTTAGCCTTGCTCAAAGTGCCCACTCTCTACATAGTTTACATTTGAACTTGCCTACACGAGCCACATGAAGTGCATCCTGTAAAGCACAGAACTACCTTCACTAACAATTTCAGAAGAGGTTCAATTCAAGTTATTTTGTTACCATCATACAAAGTACATGGTCATTTGAGTATTCATTTTATGCAACATAATAACAATCTCTAATCATGCTTTTGAAAGGTTAAAAAATAACATTGTATATTTTGTAACAG